>NW_017728958.1:386816-409531 GCF_001723915.1 Gavialis gangeticus
TTTTTTTTTTTTTTTTTTTTTTCTATGAAAGAATGGTCTAGATACTTGAATGTAGGACTGGGAACATGGATATCTGAGTGTCTGTGAGCCTGGATCTGCCTATACCTGGCTGACATTTCTGTCAGGTTTTGGCCAAATAGCTTCTCTCTGCCTCAGTGTCTCTTGTATCAAAAAAGTGATGGCTTCTACCTCTCATGGCCACATGTGGGCATCTTTTACTAAATGTTGATGGAAGCACTGAGTGTTGCTTTGGGAGAGGGAAGATAATATATTTCACTAAGTGTATTAGATTAGGTCTTTTTGCTTTGTATTTTTTATTTTTTTTAAGTTTGCTAATGCCTAGGATTTTTCTTTAAATAGCTGCAAATTAGACTGTGGTGTTCATTTCATAAAAAGGAATGGGATCCAGGAGGTTCCCACACTTGCTACTCTTTGGTCACTCTTGGGATTATCATGAACAGGGGGAGAGAGCAGTGTGTCTTTAAATGAAAGTATGCATGTGCAGAACCCTGGGTAAGATGCTGCAGGGAGTAAAACACAGGTTGGAGCAGCGGAAAAAGCTTCCTTAGACCTTTTTTGCAGGGCACACTCCAACACATTTTTTCCTGCACCCTCTTAAAACAGGCCAAAGGCTCTGCTAACTTTAACAGTGGCCTGTAACAGCCGTACAGGCTGGAGCAGTGTTTAACCTCTAGGAAACTTCTGACCATGAAAATCCCCTTTAGTTGCCACTCCAAGAGCATAAGTGACATGTGGCATACAGAGCTGCTGCCTTTGTGCCACCCTAGGGCAAATGCTTATTCTGGAGCCATGTAACATGGATGCACAGTGCAATGTGGCCTTGCTCCAGCTGTGGACACGGAGCAGGATTTTTCCTGCAGGTTTAACTTGGCATTGTGCAGCCCATCTATATCATAAGATGCAGCTGGAATCAGAACTTGTTGTTAAATTACGGAAACAGGAACCTAAAAACTGCTGGGTTTGCAGCGTTGCCCCATTTAACAGTGCTGTGGCAACCTTACCTGCTGGGCCTCTGACTTTCTCGCTTGGCCCAGTTGATTCACTGTTAAAAAAATATACATGTGAGGATGGATTTGCATTTCTCAGAAAGTTGTGTCGGTGAACCCAGACTTTAAAAGTGGGTGCCTACGTAAGGTGCTTTAATCCCAATAAAAGATATCAGATTCACCCAAAGAACCTTGTCTGTTTGTGTCTTTAGACCAACATGGCTACAACCAACACCCCTTAATCCACATTAGGTGTCTGAGTAAGTGGCCTGACTGTTCAGAAATGCTCGAGTACCTTTCTAGATTAAATCAATCAGTTAAGTCCTCTTGCTCTGCAAGAGCTAGAGACTGATTGGTTCCACAGACATCAATGTAATGGACACATGAAAGGACTATAGCACAAAACAGAATTGCTGATAGGGAGAAAAACAGGGTCGATAAATGACAGCCATCCAGAAATGGAGCATCTACCCTCTGAAGGGGAAGTCCTGTTAAGCCTGCTTCATTATTACTCCAGCCATCTGCCTCTCTTTCCTTATCCAAATCATAAAATGAATCGCGCCCTCGGCCCACAGCAGCATTTAGACTGGGATACCATGCCCTGCTTTGCTTTATTAAGTTACTGACAACATTACTCCTTTTAATAACAGTTGGAAGGAGCTAGCGGCGTGGATGTGCTTGAGGTAGTTTCAGTGCAAGAGAGAAACTTTCAGGTGAAATCGGAGATGGGGAGAAACAGGCGCGTCTGGAGTCCTGCAGGCAAAGTGAACAATGTAGTGGTTGCTCAGAGCAGTCAGGGTGTGGCAGTCATTATTTGTTCTTGCGTGGCATCCTGCTCAAATCCTTCTGCAGTCAGTATTGTTTTTGAAAAGTAATAATTTTATTACTGAGATGCAATCCTGTTAGCTTTGCAAAACTCAATTAAAATGTTTACTGTTGCAGCGCATGTAAGTGCTTTAATTGTTTTTCATCCGAACGGTTCCCAAAATGATTTGCGGGATTATAAATGATTAACCAATTATATCGGAGGGCTGGGTGACTACAGAAGTAAGTACTTTATATGTATGCAGCTTGGGTGGTGAAATCGGTTTTATTTACAAGTTCATTGCTGTCATGTTTGAATTGCAGATGGGGGTGGGGATGAATGGCTAACCGTGTTTGCAACGGGACTTCTTTACTTAAATCCTGGAAACATTTCTGTTGTTCCCTTGGTTGTATGAAAACTTCTTTATAAAACCTAGAATTTAGTTTAATAATGCCAACCTTTTCTTTAAAATGAATCACATCATGACAGCATTTCTTTAAAATTAATCAGACCACAAAGTTCCTTCAGTCTGTTCGTTTAAATAACCTGCACAAGAATATAATTTTGAAAAGTCTAGAGGGTCATTATATGATCCAACTACAAAAAAAAAGTTTCTTGCTAAGCGTTATTTTTGCCCGTGTTGTCAGTTTACTGGTGAATTTGCATTCCCGTGTTGTGCATCCATTGCAGATAAAGCGGCCTTACTTCCATGTAAAACCTTTGGAGAAAGCTCAGCTGAAAAACTGGAAAGAGTACTTAGAATTCGAGATAGAAAATGGGACTCATGAGAGAGTTGTGGTCCTCTTTGAAAGATGTGTTATTTCTTGTGCCCTCTATGAGGACTTCTGGATTAAGGTAAGGGTAGTGGTTTCCCACTGAACTCTTTCTGATTGCAAACATTGATCTAGTGACTAACCTTTTGTACTCTTGTTGAATGTTGTTCATATATAACTATATCTGTTGCATTAGGAGATGGTCTGCTTGCAACCAGATTTGACTGCTGCATATGCCAACTTCGTTGCCTCTCTACGTCCTTCCTTACAGAAACTAGTCTAGTGGTTCAATAAAGGTGCTGAATGGGTTTAAACAAAAGAATTTTATCGTTCTGTCATGTATTTAAAGACCCCAAATAAGCTGTAAAATTATTCAATCCCTACTTTGTTTTCAAATGTAGTATGCCAAATACATGGAGAACCATAGTATTGAAGGAGTGAGGCACGTCTACAGCAGGGCCTGTACGATACACCTTCCTAAGAAACCAATGGTTCACGTGCTGTGGGCTGCCTTTGAAGAACAGCAGGGTAAGAGTCAAGTTAAATGAGAAGACTTTCTAGCAGCTCCTACCTTTACTGTTATGAGCAGAGTTTATTTTTATTTTTGGATGTGGTAGAGCATGCATCATCCTCAGGGCCTTGCATTTCTCTTTCAGGGAATATCAACGAAGCAAGAAGAATCCTGAAAACGTTTGAAGAGTGCGTTGTAGGATTAGCCATGGTTCGCCTGCGAAGAGTGAGCTTAGAACGCAGACATGGAAACATGGAAGAAGCTGAACACTTGCTCATGGAAGCTGTGAAGAATGCCAAATCAAGAAGCGAATTGTCATTTTACACCATCAAGCTTGCTCGGCATCTCTTCAAAGTACAGAAGAACCTCCCAAAGGCAAGAACAGTGCTGTCGGAAGCTATTGAGAAGGACAAAGTATGTGTTTCCAGAGGGCTTTGTAGACAGCCCTTTGTCTCGCGTTAAATTTCCTCCTGATTTAACCAGTGCTTTAAAGCAAGGCAACAATGATGACAGGTTGTCGGTCTGTATGTAATGTGTTGTATTACTACATGGAGACACCAGTCCCTCTAAGCTGATGTTGCCATGTTTGCAGGTTTTGAATCCTACCTTTTACCCCAATCCCAACAGCACTCCTGATTTCCCTCCTCCTTCTGAGGCATGTCCTTGTCTTTGTCCGTCTCCCTTCCAAAAATAACAAGCAGTGTTTCATAATTTTGTAGTATCATAGTTGGTGGGGTCCGAAGGGACCTGAGCAGATCATCAAGTCTGACCCCCTGCCATGGGCAGGAAAGGATGCTGGGGCCAAACAACCCTGGCTAGGTGGCTGTCCAGCCTGCTTTTGAAGACTGCCCGGGTAGGATTCCTTTGGAAGTTGGTTCCAGCTCCTAGCTGCCCTGACTGAAGTAGCGCCTCCTGATGTCTAGCCTGAATCTACTCTCCGTCAACTTATGGCCGTTGTTCCTTGTTACTCCCAGTAGTGCTTGGGGGAACAGGGACTCTCCCATTGCCTGTTGGTCTCCCTTGGCCAGTTTATAGACGGCCACCAGATTCCCCTCTCAGCCTTCTCTTGTGGAGGCTGAACAGGTTCAGGTCTCGTAGCCTCTCCTTGTAGGGCCTGCCCTGCTGCCCCCTGATTATGTGAGTGGCGTCCTCTGGACCCTGTCCATGCTGTCCACATCTCTCCTGAAGTGTGGCGCCCAGAACTGGACGCAGTCCTCCAGCTGCGGCCTGACCAGTGTCACATGGAGGAGGAGGATCACCTCTTCCGACCTGCTCATGATGCATCTGTGGATGCATGACATGGTGCGGTTGGCCTTCCTGACTGCGTCCCCACACTGCTGGCCCATGTTCATCTTGGAGTCTGTAATGACTCCAAGATCCTTTTCTGCCTCTGCCCTGACAAGAAGGGAGTTCCCCAGCTTGTAGGTATGCTGCTGGTTCTTTCTTCCCAGGTGCAGCACCCTGCACCTGTCAGTGTTGAATCCCATCCTATTCTCGTCCGCCTACCCCTGTAACCTGTAAGGGGTGTAAGCGTGCCAGCATTGACTCTGCGTGGTTGGCAGCGTTCTTGGGATGGGATCGGTTTGTATGGGTGACTGACTCTTGGCCATGCAACCTCTTACTGATTGCAAGCTGACACCCATTCTTGGATGTGCTGTAGCTCACAAATGAGGCAGGTCCAAGATCATCTCTCCTTGAACTTGAGAAGGAAGCCTGTACTGGCCATGCTACAGCAGAGAATTGTAGCTTAAAACGGGGCTGTCCCAACTTCAGAATGGCTGGGGGCCACTGCTGTACTGGTTATGGGCCCCAGGCTGCACACCGCACAGGTTTCCAGGATCCTCATTGTGCAAGTGGTGTGAGCCATTCCCTGCCAGTGCCGTGGGGGTGAGTGCAAGTTAGCATGTGATTTGTGATTGTGCCAGTGGGAAATTCCTGAGTTCTCCATCACCATGCTGCCCTGCCCTAGCAACTCTGGGCTACTGCTGCAGGAGCAGCGAGGGGGGCTGGTGGCTGGGTGGGAAGCCTGTGGACTGCACTTTAACTCCTTCTGGGCTAGACACAGCCTGCAGGCCACCACTAGGACATAAAACAGTCTGGGACCCAGAGCTCTTGAACTAGATAGAGATATCTGAGAGATGCTAGGACAAACAGTGCTGTCCAGCATTGGCCCTGCTTTGTTTTTGCACAGGAGAACACAAAGTTGTATCTCAACTTACTTGAAATGGAGTACAGTGGGGATCTCAGGCAGAACGAAGAGAACATCCTCAGCTGTTTCGATAAAGCTGTCAGCGGTGTGTTGTCAATAAAAGTGAGGATTACGTTTTCTCAGCGGAAGGTGGAATTCCTTGAAGACTTTGGTTCCGACGTGACCAAGTAAGCTTTAGCTTGCACTGTATTGGGGTCACTGAAAGAGCTGCTTGTTAGGGCTGTGTGAAGCTTCAGTCACTGATTCAGTTCGGAGGAGATTCAGCCCAAGTTGGCGGCTGAATCTCCAAATCCAAATGGAATCGGGAGACTCATTAATCTCTCTGAATGGAATTGGAAGCTTCTGATTCGATTTGGAGAGATTCAACCATTTGGCCATAGACACAGCTTTATATGGTTTTTTTTTTTTTTTTTCTACGGACCTCGAGAAACCAGGCGCAGCATGTGAACGCTGAGATGCTGGGGTGGATGGAGCGTCCCATGGGAGCCTGGTGGGGGGTCCACTCTCAGCGGCAGACCTGAAAGTGGACCAGAAGTACTTCCAGTCCACTTCCGGGTCCACTGTGGAGCACATGGGGTACTCCCCTGCCCCTCGGATCAATGACTGGTGCCTCCTGGGTCTGGCACGGCACTCCCGTGGCCGATCTCCAAGCCGTAGGGGCACGGGGAGCGGGTCCCCTGTGTGCTTGGTGGCGGACCCAGAAGTGGACTGGAAGTATTCGCAGTCCACTTTTGGGTCTGCCACCAAGCGCATGGAGGCTTCCCCCCATGCTCCTTTGGGACGTTCCATCTGCCCCACCATCGCAGCATTCACAAGCTGTGCCAGGTACCTCAAGATACATAGAAAAAACATATAAAGCTGTGTCTATGGCTGAATTGCCGATTCTCCAAATCAGCACTGAATCTTCAGATTCGGCCGAATTGAATCGGGACAGTGATCCGAATCAGTGAATCTAATTACTGTTCCCCAAATCAGGCCAAATCTGAATCAAGTACTGCCCGCTTCACAAACCCCCCTGCTGCTTATCAGTTGGGGAGAGGGTTATACTTAGGTACACTTAAGAAACTGGTGTTACTTTTAGTGCTGTATTCAGTGCTTTGCACTTTAGGGATTTTCCCAGAAAATCTGTAGCATAGGCTTTTCTTTGAAAAGCAGCCATTTTGGCTTAAAGCGTCTCCTGCTTGTTCACACCCCACAAAACCATTGTTCTTTTGTTTGAAAGCCATGGTAAGGGATCACCTACTTGGGCTGTGTAGTGAGGAGAGCTCTTGAAAGAGGAAGAGTTTTTTTTTGTTTCTCTAAAAACAGTTTGACATGCTTTAATTGTAGACCCAGCCGTATCTTATATTTTCAAACACCCTGACTTGATCTACCCTGACACCAAGTGCTGCTGACATGTTAGAAGCTGCAGGCTTTCCAGTAATATGCTTTGCATAGGTCTTCCCTGGGTATCACCCAGTTGTGCAGCGGTGCAGCACTGAACAAAGCACGTTGTCATCTTCATGCTGTGTAACATCTAAACCATCCGTTGCTGTATATATGTTCATGAATGTAAACCATCAACTGCCAAAGCAGAAATACAGACATGGTTGATGTTTCACAGTGAACTTAGGAACTCCCGTTTTATTAATGTGATAAACTTTGTTTATAGAAAATGTTGTTGGAATTTTTTTGTAGAAAATTGTAAAATGTACTTACTTGCTACTGACACAGCCGTGCCCCTTCATTCTTATAACACGGATGCAGAAATGCATGGGTACTGTGAACTCTTTTTGAACAGTAGCCAAAACTTGGAAAACGTAGAGGTTGCGATCTAGCTATTTTAATACTGTCCTGTTGTGAATGTTCCACGCCCAGGCTAAGTGCGGGTGTTGTTTGTGTTGTTTTTTTTTAGGCTTTTGGATGCCTACAGTGAACATCAAGCCCTACTAAAAGAGCAGGATTCCTTAAAAAGAAAAGCAGAAAATGGGTATGAACTGTTGCCTTAAATTTGCGATACTGTTCAATTTGGTGTACAGACAGCGTGTAATGCATCTGTTTGAAAAGAGTTTAGAAACTCTTCAAGAAAATGGCCAGTGACTACCCCTTGTTCATTGTTAAGGGTTTTTTAAGAGGTTAGACTGGGGGGAGGGAAACCCCAGCTTTAAACAATTTGGGCTGCCAGAAATGGGGATGGAGCAAAATACTAAAAGACAGATGTGTGGTTCCATCCTTAAAAGGACTTGAACTAAAGTACTTAGGCTGAAGTAAGAATTCTTTTATCTAAAGCAAGAATTAAATCGGGTAGAACTTTCCATTGACTGCTTAAAGTGAAAGCTTGTCTTTGACTGCTTGAAATAAAAGGCGTGTCAGAAATTCAAGCTTGAAATTTCAGCCTGTAGCCTTATAAAGTGGGACATTAAGGCAGGGGTGGACAAGCTGTGGCATGCATGCCACAAGTGGCATGGGCAACCTGTGTGTGTGCCTTGTCACAGATCCAGGAAGAAATGGGGAGTATAGCAGCAGGAAAAAGAGCAGCAGTCAGGCAGGGAGCAGAAAACAGAGGAGCCGATCAGGCAGGGAGCACAGGGCAGGGAGCAGAAAGCAGAGCAACTGCTCAGGCAGGGGAAGGGGATCTAGCTATCAGAGCGTGTGGAGCTAATTCGTGGCACGCCTGCCGAAAAGGTTGGCCCCTGCTGCAGTGGGGTGTGGGAGACGCTGCAGACCCATTTTATTTGTTTTGTTGCTGTTGAACAATGTCTTTATATTTAATTTTTCAGATCAGAGGAACCAGATGAGAAGAAAGCACATACAGATGATGCGACTATGGCTTCTACGCAGATGATGGATGGAGACATGCAGGCCAATCAGATGGCATACAATTACAGTGCTTGGTACCAGGTGAGTGTGACACGGTCCGTTTCCTTTGTTCATCCATTTCAAATATACAAGGTCTGTTTTATTCCAAGTAATTTCTTTTTCTACATCTAGGTACTTGTTGGCCATGTCAGATAAAATATTAGTTCTCTCATGTTTTCTCTCTGCCCTTTGTGAACATAAGAAATGCCATGCTGGGTCAAACCACAGGTCTATTGAGCCCAGCGTCTAAAGTGTGGATGCTAAGATAGATCTGCCTCTTCTCCTTCATCTTCCAGGTCTCAGAGGCCTTAGAATTCCTCATGTTGAGGTGCACCCTTACTTATCATGTTTAATACCCACCGATGGACCTGTCCTTTCTCAGTCTGTTTAGTCCCCATCTTGCCTTTGTCTCGTGTTCCTTTGCAGAGGACTGAATACATGCGACAGACTACAGTGGTTGGCGCTTGTGCAAACTGGTCCTTCTTACACAGGTCTGCTAACATTTAAACACAACTGCAAGTGCAGGAAGGGTGGAGGGAAATCATTTCTTTTCATGCTGGAACTTTTACTCTGCAATGCACCCTGAATGTACAAAAGTCACCTCTGGGATGCCAAGCTTGTCCTGTTTGTGTGTTAAATTGCCCCAGTGCTTCACTTAAGAAGTGATTTGACTTGCTTTGTATGGTTATTAGTACAAGTGCGCTTTGGTACAGATCCACTGTAGGCCTCCACGTGCACAAGATTGAAGTCTTTGGAATAGCCGTATCTGGGGCTGCACACTGCCCTGTGCTATCTCTTGCTTCCATAAGGCATAAAGGGTGGGAAAGCTGCAGCATCCCTCAGTTCTCGTGCTGGCTGGCTCCATCTGACAGAGCCCAGCAAGGATGTCAGCAGTTAGTTTTTCTTAGCTCTGGCTACACCCTTCAGAACTCTTGGGATGTGTTCTGCCCACTCGAGGACACCATGTACAAACCACAGTCCACTGGAGCGGGTTCTGGATGGTCAGATCCCACCCCCAGTATACAGGGCAGATCAGCCACCCACCTAATGCAGACTTAGCCTTGGAGTGTCAAGCCCTGTCTGTTTTGGACTAGACAAATCCTATTAATGGATAGCAGGTGGCTTATCCGTCTTCATGGAAGTCATGCACCAAATTTTTGGTGTGCCAGCGTTCTTAGACTGCTGGCCAATTGTAGGACACACCTGAAACTCTTGGATATTGGGGATGTCGATGACAGTCTTGGCATATTACTAGGTTGCAGACCCCACCAAGTGTGGCAGAAGAGTGTCTTCCTGTACAGCCTGTAATAGAGTCAGACCTTTGGAAGCATCACCAAAAACATCCAGGTGCTGCAAAGAGACTTGGTTCAGAGAGCTTCACCCCAGCAGCACGTGTGGCTCTGAACTCATTTACTGGAAGACTGTCCTGAACACGGACACCAAGCTGTTGGCTGAGTGTAGAGGACACACGAAGCCTTGCTGAGGAGAAGATTCGTTAAGCCCTGCATTGCATCCATGGCTGGCGACGAAGAGCTTTCTACTATCCTGGCACCAGTGAAACTGCAGCAACAGCCAGCAGTGACTTGAGCAATAGAATCAGTGACGGCAGCATAACCACTCATGGGGTTGAAGGATTCTGGACTTGTCAAATGACTTGGGCGACACAACACTCGGTCAGGGCATGTACTTCAGTGTTGACGGTGTCATGTGTCTAGAGGAAATCTCTTCCCCATCCACAGGACATGACTGCTTACCTCATGTGAGCGAGGAATTGCGTCTTTCTTGAGTTGCTTGGTGAGACCATAGATTGAACAAGTGGTTCTCCTTACTGGGATAGGCAATATCAGGCAATCCAGCCATATCCTAATGCACTGGTGTCCTGTGGGGATTGGAGGCAGTGTCCTTTGTATACTTCCAGGAGCAGAGTCTCTTCCTTTTTCTAGGAAGAGGAGATTGTGCCCTCTAGAGGCATTGCTGATGCTGGGTCAGGTAGATCTCCCAAGTCTGGGAGCAGAGCAGCAACAGGATTCTCCTTGCCTCTGAATGAGCCATCAGTGGTGGGAGTGGAGACCTCCCCACTGGATGACTGAGTCATTCTGTTAAGTGAAGGCCAAATGCTACGGCACACGGCTTCTGCTCTTCCAGCCACAGCAGCACCTGAGGAGAGGCGGTAACAAGTACAGCAGACGAGGTATGAATATTCTTATGCCCGTAACATCTGAGGCTCCTTGGTTGTCTTAGAATCGTAGGAATCAGAGCTGGAAGGGACTTCCAGAGGTCATCTAGTGCGGGATCTTGCACGAGGCAGGCTCATCTGCATAATTACAAGGCACGTTGCCAGCCACCAAAAGCACCCTTACTGGCCACAGGTAAAGCAGGGGGACAAGGGCTGTTAGTGTCTGCTGCTGCAAGGGTTGTTAAAATGCACTCAAGCCATGGCCCATGCTACAGAGGAAGGCAAAACCCCCATGGCCTGTCCCAGTCTGACCACAGGGTAGAATTCCTTCCTGGTTTCAGAAGAAGCTCAGTTTGTGGAGGAGATACCAGGCTTCTGCACCAGACCCAGGATGAGCTCAAGGTGGATGATTTTGTGTCTTAAGACTACTCCGTAAGTATCTGTGGGCAATTCAATTACTGCCTGCTCCATGGCGAAGCAGTGATAGTGCTCAGGGCCGTTGCATGGCTTTAGGTACAAGGAATTCCCAAGGATGTATTAGTCTGAGGTGTAGTCATCCTTGGACCATCAGAAGTGCTGTATCAGCATGTACCCTTCAGAGTGCCCTGCTCTGTTCCACCTGCTACAGCACTGGAAGGGGGGTAGCAATCGGGACCCATAGCTTCCCTTCTCTCGCTCCCCTCCCTTGGGGGACCTTCTCATCCTGTTGGCTGCAAACATGAGTGGTCATAAAGTGGGCAGTATTGGCATCCTGGGGGAGAGGCTTCTACTCCAGGGGGTTCCTTTATTTCAAGGAAACTAGGAGTCTGGAAGGTGTCTTCATCCTCTCCTAGATGGTACGTGAATGGCAGCCACTTTGGTCTGCTTCAGGAGCATGCCATGAGACCCACATGGCAGTATTGCAGAGCAACCCACTGATGTCATCAGACCTTCTGCCCTTGGCTTCGGGGCCACTAGGGATATGCCTGAGATCTTTGATTAAGATTGTCCTGACCCCCCCCCAGTAACCATAGCACAGGTCCCCTGCCAGCACGCCTTCTGTACTTGACAGGCTCTGGGAGGGGACTGAGGGAGGGCCAGGATAACTGTCCTTTAAGCTGCTTCAGAGACACGGTAAGCAGCTTGAAGGTACAGCCCCATAGACACAGCCATTCAGAAGACTCCGGTTTTGTGCATGCACAAATACAAGGGCATGTTCAGTGGGACCCACGATGGTCACGTGAGAGAAACGGTTGCTGTTGTGTTCACAGCTGTTCATTCTGGAGTTGTTGAATGTTAATATAGCAACTCGCCAAATATCCTGTGCTTCTGACTCACCCCATGTTGTCTTGTTTTCCCAGTACAACTACCAGAACGCATGGACTTACGGACAATATTATCCCCCCCCTCCCACCTGATTAGAAGAGCAACTGGAGTTCACTGTGGAACTGCAGCAAAGATGGACTATAAAAATATATTTTTTTAAATTTGGGATGTGAAGAGAACTGTTGTCAGACCTGCCCTTCAGTCTTTGCATGTGAAACAAACCGGTGTTCACAGGGTGTACGTGAAGCAAGACGTGCGTGTTGGTAAATGGTAATTGAGCTCTCTGTACACAGCTGGTTTACCATAAACACAGTTTTATTTCCCACGTTAACTTATGGAGAAATGACCTGGAGAACTTGGTTTTGGTTTCAGTTTTTGCTTGTGTTGGTTCTGTAGGTATCATCTCCTTCAGATGACCACCTGTTTTAAGCAGATGAGGGCACACCAGAGCTAGGCAGGGGCTGGAGGGGCCCCAAATGTAAGCAAGGCCACCCCTTTCCTGTTTTTCTCCCTGACCAAAAATTGATCTCATCTGCTTTGCCTGTGAAGGTTTTTCCTGTAACTCGGTGATGGAGCCCAGACCCGTGTCTGTCTGCATTGTCATGATCACACAACTCTACTGACAGTGTTTGCAAGCTGTCACATGCATTTTATATTTTAATGGGGGGCTGGGGGTCATACTATAAATAGAGCACAGAGTGACGTTGCAGCCTTTTTTTTTTTTAAAGAAAGGCACCAGAACTATCGTGTTTTGGGGTGAGTTTTTTGTATTTCCAATTTTCATGTATGTTGTGAGCAGACTCTTTATTTTGATCAAAATGATCATTCTTTTTGTAATAAAACCAAGGAATTGTCCGCAAATTCATCTCCAAGCTGTATGGGTTTTCTTCACTAGCCCAGCAACACTGTTGACGGTAACAAGTCAGCAAGCATTGTGCAGTTAAACCCCCACAAGAATAAAAACCCCAGATCATACTCATGCCATTAGCCATGCAGCTATTGTCCAGGTAACTTTTATTCGCAACCTTTGGCTTAAAGCAGTTAAAAAATGAGCGTTAGCTGACTTAAGATCACAGAAGCACCGAGATTGAGGCAGCAAAGGTGAACCTGTAGTGTTCAAACACCAGCACTGAAGGAGCAGATGACTGCTACTTTGGAAGTTGGGTGTGCACAGACAGCTGTGGCAGGGCTCTGCATTTGCTTAGTGTTGGTGGTGTTCAGACAGACTATATATATGCTGCTTGCTGACTGTGCTGGATCCCACGTTCCTTTACAGGATTTCCTATGAAAGCTGGTCTCTGAGACTGGGAGGACTGACAGTAGGGTTGGGGAACCACCTCTGCTCTACGCTACAGAGCAGTTACCACCTACAGCATGTGCCTTTTTGTGCTGTTTCAGCTAACCAGCTGTCTTCTGCTTGGGAGAAGGTATCCTAGAGCAGAGGGCTGAGCATACTGCTTCAGTGCTGCCTGCAATGACAGGGGCACAAAGGGAAGCAGCTGGGCTGCTCTGCTTCCTGGACTTATCTGGCACATGGGATCCAAATGTCCTTCCCTTAGGCAGTGGTAGTGGTTAAGGCTCCCAGGGTCCAAACAGCTAAACACTCAAACCCATGTAGCTTGCCAGGCTCAATGAGAAGGAACTAGCCCAGCTGTATCCATGTTATGGTGCTTGAAAAATAGACATACGGTTGCCCCACCATCCCTAATGACTAATAGCTTTTTGTTGCGCTCAGTGACCATGTGAAGGCTACGCCACCTTTAAACTGAACACAAGCCAGAAAATGATGCAACCTGTTCAACAAAACTGTGCCCATCCTTCAGGCAGCTGTTTAACGTCTGTGATAACTCACTACATCAGTGCCAGTCACTGTACGTCAGGTGGAAACATCCCCTTCCAACCAGCAGTTTGGTCACCTGTTACCCTCTCTGGGGCACACTGACATAAGGAACAAAGCTGGGCTGAAAAACCCATTGGGGCACTAGGGGGTCAACAGACCACCACATGGGTCCCTTTCTGAATGGCTCAGGCCTATAAACCTCCCAGAGCACAATCAGAAACAGGGAAGGGTTTCCCCACTTGTTCAAGCACCTCTACTGTGCTGCAGCTGTCTTCCTAGAACATGTCTGTGGGTAAAACATACAAGGTACGAGTGTGAGCTGGCCCCTGCCCTGAGGGGCTTCAAGCGCTATAAAAAGAGGCAGGCAAACCATCGGGTTTATAAATGGGAACTCGGATATGGACAGTAAGCATTTCCTTTTGCAAGTGGAACTGGACATCCTTCACTTGCTGGCAGTTGTACAAAGGGGCTGGAGCCTGTTACCCAGGGTTTGGCTCAAGCCCTTGAACAGAACTGTTATACAGAAGAGGCAGCTGCAGTAGACCTTTACCTACCATCCAGCTGTGTTCAGTGGAAACAAATCAGTCTACAAGGCTCTAGGGAGGTCACAACTGCTTTAAACCTCCTCTAAGACGGAACTGGCAGTACTGAAACTGCTGGACAACTGCTCATTTGGAGAACCCGTGTCAGGGGCTGGTGGATGAAGTGGTAGCAAACAACTCAAACTTTTATGCTCCAGGACTGCACGCCCCTGCATCTCTTAACACCCCTTTAGTATATTATGAGACAGCTGATCCACTCTGCTGGGCCAACCGCATCTCTGCTTACCTCTGCTTTTAGGCTCCAAGAGCTGCCCCCTTTGCATCTCTTTCCTGACCTGATGAAATTCTAGTGCCATTCCCCACCTCCACCAGGCTCAGCTAGACCCCGAGCAACTCCTGGGTTCTTAGCTGGAGATTGCTTGCTCTCTGTCACTGCATCTCCATCTCCTGTTTTGCAGTCTGGTTCAGCCATGAAAAAAGAAATCCTTGCAGCAGGGCTGCAATCAGAAAGCTATGCTACAGCACAGCCCAGCCCTGTTCTGGAGACATCCAACTGCTACAGCAGATGCAGTGATGTGTTCACCTGCAGTTTGCCATCCTCTAAGCTAGAGCAGAGCTGGGGCTCCAAAGATGGGCAGAAACAGCCCCCCCATGTGGGTTTGAGGAGGGAAAATGCTGACAGTGAGAGCTGTTCCCTTCCTCTACCCCTCTGGTTGGAGCAGATGCTTTAGATTGGATTTATGCAGCATTTGCTTCTTCCACAGCAGCAGCTTTTCCAGGGGAGCTACTGTAGCATCACAGCACAAGAAAAATCAGCTCAATCACGTGCACGGGGCAATGGAGTTTTCTTTAGTGGTGTTTACTGAACAGCCGTTGGGACAAACCGGCTGATTTCAATAGGCAAGGCCACAGCTGTCACTAGCTCCTGAAGTTGCCAGGGCAGATCCGCCCCTGTCAGCCAACTCCTGCACAGATGAGGTCACCGCAGCCAAAGGAAGGCATCAGTCTTTGCATCAGTCGATATCCACCAGCTCAACTTCAAAGAAGAGCTTTGCGTTTGGCGGGATCCTGTTGCTTGAGTTAAGGAGAGGTTTGCAGTGTCTGCGAGGTACAAGCTGCTACGATCTAGCTCAGGGATGGGCAATTATTTTGGGTGGATGGCTGCTTACTGAGTTTTGGCAAGCTGTCGACAGGCAGCCAGAGGCAGATAAATATTAATTTTCTAAATTTTTTAGAGGGCCTGATAAAATTGCTTGGCCCGCATGCTGCATTTTGCCCACCCCGATCTAGCTGATGATCTTTTTCAAGCATGCCCATTTTCAAAAATGCGCCGTGTCAGTGGCCTCTGGCAAGGACCAAGCTCTCCCTCCCCCCACTGTTCAACATAAATTGGTTACATCTGCAACCTGGTGGCAATCGTGTGAAACACTTAGGGCTCATTTAGTGGCACTGCTCAAAACAGCAGGTACCTCTGCAGACCCCCTACCTGCTGTTTGGAAGTGTATTGATGCAGGTGGCTGGATGGAGATGAGCTTTTCCCTGGGGTCATAGGGCTAGAAACAGGAATTGCCCAATAAAGTGGATCAGCCATGCCACAATGCATCATGGGAGAACTGATCCACTTCACTGGGCCAACTAAGTCTCCACTTATCCCAGCCATTGACAGTACTGGACAAGGAGTGATGTGGTTTTCCTGCTTTCCCTGCTCAGCCACAGCCATCCTCCAGGATCAGGGAATAGGGCTCTTCCTCACTCAGCCTGACTCACTCTTGAGATCACAGGGAATGAGAACCCCAACTTCCCACGTGTGGAGAGGCACTGAGATTCCCTGGGTGCCTCTCTGCAAGCAGAGGAAGTGGGCAGGTGGTCCAAGCACTGCAAGATCCCTCATGCCCCCAGGGCACCTGCTGAGGGGGAGGGTGGGCTGGACAGCGAGCAGCTCAGGCTGCTCTACTCTTCCCCTACTGTCTGCACCTTTGAGCAGCAGTCTGTTCTGCCTATTGCACCACTGATTTTCCTCTGCCATGGCCTGGTGGGGTAGTGACAACTAATAGCTCACCATCTATACTACGATAAAAAACTTATGGTGGCACAAAAGATATCAGGTAACATTCATTTCCACCCCACCATCATACACCTCTGAGGATGGTCAGGCATGAGAACAGGCTGCCCAGAAGCTGTGGAGTCTACATCTCTGTCCAACCTCCTCTTGAAAACTTCCAGACACTTGGCTGGGATGAGGCTGGACTAAATGTGACCTCCCTCCCAGCCCTGCTCTGCCCTTGCCAATTCTTCCTCTCCCTCCTAGAGGAAAAGTCAGCACAAGCTTTGAGATTTCATCTGTCTGCTATGTTTGCAATGCTCCAAGGAAAGGCCAAATAAAAGCAAGGACAGCTGCTTGACTCTCTGGCCCTATGTGTTGTTGACGAAGCAAAGACCCATGAGATGGAGGGATTCCCATTTACTGCTCCCTGCAGCCTCAGTCCAGCAGGAGATAAGGTTTCACCACTCCCTCTACCCTACAAGCTATTTAAGACAGTGGCAGCCAAGACTTCTCCTCTCATGTCCTCTTCCCATTATATGACTTTACTTCCTAGCCTCACTTGTTCTTCGGATAGATCCACGTGCTTGTTGCAGAGGAAAACGGAACATGCCAACTATGAGTGGGGGAAGGAGTCTAGACACCCACTGAAAGCAGGTGGTCCTCAACTCAGTATAGCTCCAGGCCATATGGAGCAGGGGCAGAGTCCACTCCTCAGCCTCACTAGGCCCCCACAGGATCACAGCTAGGAACCTAACCCTCTTGCAGCCACTGCCACATCAGCTGCCATCTAGGCCAACTGCCCACACAGATGTCAGATGCAAAACACTAAGCCATCCCACACAGATGCCCATCCAGTCCCTGCCTGAACACCCCCAGTGGAGGAGGTTCCCCAAGCAGCTTGTTTTACTGCCCTGCTGGTCTAACAGCAAAGCAGCTAGTTTATCCCAGCGTTTGTATTTGCTGCTCAGCAGATACACACCTCTTAGGTGAGGGTATAAAAGCAGTCTCTGGACATGAGGGGGGAACAAAAAGAGCAGGGGGGTGTCTTAATATACTAGAAAACAAGGTATTTGCAGCTTCTGGCTTAAGGAGTTTCATCTACAATGAGAGTGCCATGTGACCCTGCACAACCTACTGGACAGTGGTCTCTCCCTCCTCTAAGGGACATTAAGACACCCTGCATGTCTTCAAAAGCTGGAACACGATCACTCAAAGGATACTTGCCATCAGGCAGCCCCTTCTTGCCATAGGCCCATTCAGGTTCGATTTCTAGCTGAGCCTTTTCCCCTTTACTCATGGTCAGGAGGGCTTCGTCCCACTGCAAGAGAAAAATCACCATAAAGAAGCAATTTGCACAATTTTCAGTGGTAGAAATACTGAGCCCCAGTGCATCCATCAGCTTGTCCCAAGCAACAGTGTTTCCCATCTCCTGTTCTACCTTCTTTTGCACTGGGGGGACACAGCTGTTGTTCAACACCTAACCAACAGATGGCTTTTGATTTGCTCCCATGGATTAGGACTGGGAGCCCCTATTTGTGCAGGGCAAAGGACTCCCAAGTTCCCTGGGTCCCAAGGTCCAGAAACTGGAAAGTGGAAGCATTGCTCACTGCCCTACCCCAGGTTAGCTGACATGCAAGCTGTCATTGGACTGCACTTGTTCTGGGGCAGAGATGAGCAGTCCTCCCAGCTGGGCTCAAGTGAGGGGGCTAATTTTATCTTAGTACCAAGCCTTGGTGGCAGCGTATCAGCATTCACAATGAACAGGCGGCAGTCGTGTCTCTGAGCTGTTTAAGGCACATGGCAACAACCCAAGCGTGAAAGCATTACATCCAGCCCTAAACATGTCCCAGGAGGCCAAGCATTTCCTAGCAGCGCTGGGCAGAAAGCCAGGGACATTTTGGGCTTCCCACCCCTCCAGGAGGGGTCAATGCAGCAAGTGCACCACAGCCACTCAACCCTGGTCTGACAGGGTAGTTGTTGGAGCTGTGCTTACAAGGGCTGACAGCCTGCTCACAGCTCCTTGGGGGCACCCACCCTGTCCCTAACCTGAGGCTTTCTGGAGGCTCAGTATACAGGGAGACAGGCTAAGGGCCTGGCCCACCCTCTCAGGGCCTGCACAGCTGAAAGTTACACTGAGGCCTCACCACAGCAAGGCCAACTCCAGCATCCCCATTTCATCCATCCACCTCCAGCCTGCGATAGGTGAAGCAGAACTGCAACAGTTTACCCCACTTCCTTCAGGAACAAACAATGTGCTTCTGTGTCACTCATCACAGGGTGGCTTATCTGCATGTCCCAGCCACACAGTCCTGATTGGCAAGACTCTCTGCCCTTTAAACTGGGAAACTGTGCATTTGTCCATGGCTGTCATCCCCAAGCTAATGCTTAACCTGTCTAGCACTTGGCTACCCAGTCTCAGGCAGCCTCTGCCTGCACTAGCTCTCTTCTGGCAGCCTGGGGCTGCATGCTTATGCTGGAGGAGTTCCAGACTCAAGGGCTCGTTAAAAACAGCCGGATATTCTGGGGCCTGAAGTGAAGCTCAAAAACTCCATGCCAATGGACACCCTCTGTCTGGTAACAGGACTGGCAGCCAGAGTCCAGAGACTCCCAGGATACTGGGATGAGTGAGATGAGATCCACAGTCATCTACTTCCTATGGATCTGGCAGGGCCAGGGAGTGAAGTGAGACAAAGAGGCTGTGCAGGGAGGGGGGGATTATTTTGCCTGACACGTCAGGTTTCTGAGGTATAGCCAGTGCTGCAGTTTGTGCTGGGAACCCAGTCAAGGATCACATCTGCTATGCGAGGCACCATACAAAACAAGCGGGACTACACATTCCCTGAAAATCCTGCCGTCCAATACCTGTGCCTGCCAAAGGGGAGGAGCTGACTATGGGGAGATGGATGGGGGCATCTGTGCAAACACATGCAGCAGACAGCCGACAGCAGACCTTTGGGCTTGGGCAGCTGCTCTGGATTCTTTGGGGAAGATCACAACAGCTGCATCAGAGACTAACCCACAGACTGAAGGATCTGTCAAACTGACAGATGCTGCAGGACACTTAGCGATCTACTTACGCCTCTGATGACTTTTCCGACACCGACTTTAAAGCTTAAAGGTTTGGCTCCTTTTTTCTTCTTTGAGCCTGAAAGAGAGTTTGATTTTATTGACCTGGTCTCAGCATTACGCTGTCAAACACACTGCGCCATTCAGCCGGTTCTATTTGACGAGACCCACTGCTAAAGTCATACTGCAGAGAAACACAGACAGCACCAGGGTGCTTGCACACAATTCACAGCTCTCTCCATGTTTCATCTTGGTCATTTTATCATTCAACAAATAGGGCAAATCCAGCACTGATGCAAGCAGCTAGTTTCACTGAAATGCTGGAAGATGCACCGATGTTGGGACTATGTGAACCATACTGCTGCGTTTACTGATGTCATGCACAGGATGGATGTTTCTGTGGCACTGAAAACATGCTGGTTCCTAAAATGTTCATTTTCAGTGTCTGGAGCAGTAATGCTGACTGTTAAGCAAGCTAAGGTGAATTGTGCATCGTTCGGCAATTACAGCCTCACTGTTTCTTTTGACAATGCTACAAGCACTGCTGGAAGTCGCAGGGTTCTGGCACAATTTCCCACACAGCCCTGTCCCTCTCTTATGCCTAACCCCTGACACAGCCTCAACATTTAATAGTGACGTATCAGACCCTGAACCATGTGGGGCAGTGAAAAAGCTGCTCAAAGCCAAGAAGGCAAAACAGCTTTCTGAATGATAAGCCTTGCTCTCTGCCCTGCTGCAGGGTCATAGAGCTGACTAAATCCAGACATCATGTTACCCATGGCTTGAAGAATGCCAAACTCACGGTCTGGCAAGAGGCAGGAGGGACTGCTTTACTCAAGTGAGAGACCTGAAGGAGCCCTGCTGCTTTCTCCTGAAGGGGCAGATCCCATGAATCAAGAGCAAGATCTCCTCAGCCTGTCTGAACAAGAAATAGGGGGAAAGGGGCATTTCTCACGGCCCCAACCAGTCAAACTTTTAAGCATAAATTGTTCCAGATATTTTGGTGACTGGTGGTCTACCTAATTTCTTCCATGTGCTGCTGTTCAAACCCTCTGACTGTACAAAAGCTTGTGATCCCTGGGTTCTTACTTGTTTGAATGTTGGTATCGAAGACGGTGCCATCCTGTAATTTCCCCGTATACCAGCAATGAACGACATCTCCTTTTTTTGGAAAGTTGGTTTTATCCCCCTTTTTCAGGACGGACTTTGTGTACTTTGGTGGGCCCTAAATTAAGATAGAAAAAATGTTCACTGCCTGGACAAGCTTGACCAACTGCTAGTAACTGAGTGCAAGCCCCTCAGTGAGTTGCACACAGATCCAGCGCTGAATGGCACCTGCAGATGCTCATAAATGAATGCAGTCTGCACAGTGCTTTGGTGTGCTTATGGAAAGAAAGGATTTAGCGCAGACTGTGCCAATGCTGAAGTCTCTGGAATGAGATCAGTACAAGGCTATTTACTCAAAACACGCAAGGAGGTTGGTTTAAAAGCTGAGTCACTGTCAAGACTGGATTTTTTAAAATCAGAAAACAGCCTTCAAGAGACTGACACACGCGCACACACACACGGCAGCCAGCAAAAAACCCCCCAAAACTTTGCCTCAGCAACATCTGGAGGAAAAGCAAAGGCATTTGATTTCTCTTCAGAAACATTTGATTTCTTTTCAGGAACATGCACGTATTCAGATAACTCTTAGCACTGCCGAAGGTAATCACTGGGAATTTGACCCTCGCAGGTACTCAAGCTCAGTTAATGATGACTTCAAAACAGAAATGATTTTCACCTCACTGCTACATGGTAGATGGTTTCCTGCTGGAATAGGACTAATAAGATTGCAGTGCTACTTAACATGTGCTGTCAAATAGCTTCATTTTAACAGGAGACTTCTGTATTTTATAGGCAACAGCAGATTTCCAAAGAACTAGTCTGTTGATCTTAATTTCAGACTGAGCTACAGTTATACTTCAGACTGTTTAATGCATTAGCAGCACCCCAAAGCCCCGCTTCCTCCTTCAGTCTGTACTTTCTATTGCTTAGGCTGCCAAAACGTTTGGTGCCAATAACAAATAGTGGTCAGAAACCAAGAAATGCGAACTGTCTACACAAACCTCATCGACAATTTCTTCAGGCTTCGTTTCTTTGGCCTTGCCTTCAGCGACCGTGACGTTCTTTACCTTTTCAGTCGCTTGATCTGCAATCTCTGTGCCTTTAAAGCGCTGCGAGGGAAGCATATACCGTTATTTGCTATAGCAGGAGGATGGGACGTCTTTCAGAAGGCCAACAAACGAGGTACTATAAAGCTCTTCTATACTAAAGAACTGGCTACACAGGGATCCGTTTCTCCTCCAAGAAGTCAGCAGTCCGCCACTGCTGTGACATAAGTAACCGGAGGGGCCGAAGCCCCATAGTGCAAACTATTGACACGTTGCCTGCAAGAGCTGAGAACCCCGACAGCGCTCCTACGCTATCCCTTTCTGCAGGCACTTGGGGGTGTGCAGCCCTCACGCACCAACACGTGCTGCTCCAACAAGGAGGTAAGTGAAATACACCAAAAATCATTCAAAACCTTGAATTATTTTTGAATAACCTCGAAGCTTCACCTTGCAGAGAAGGGATTGGTCACCCAGGGCACAACCGATTCCACCCATCAGGGCTGTAGATGGATTGAGGTACCACAGCGACACTCTCTTCCACCCTGCTCGAGCCTCGGAAGAAGCCTCGAATGCTGGGGTGGCTGAACCCTGGCCCTGCTCTCTGCTTGTGGACAGGGGCTCGGCCCTGGCCACCAGGCGCTCACCTGCGTTTCAAAGAGCTGGTTGTAGGCCGCGACCAGCTGGTCCTTGTTGGCTGTCTTGGCCACATTCTTGATTTGCCCCAGCAGCTTGTGCTCTGCAAGGAACTAGAGACAAGGGGGGGGAGGGACAGGTCAGCAGAGCCCCTGGGCTGTCATAGTGCCATGGGGCCCATTGCAGCCTCAGAGACCCCCACAACAGTGCAGACTAACAGAGCCTGGGGCATGTGGCCCCCCAGCACCACCCAGTCACGTGACCCCCCACTGCCTGGCAGGACAGTCACGTGACCAGCCCCCAGCCCACGTGACCCCCCGGGCCCCACCGCCTGCGCCGCGTGCTCCTGCAGGAACTTGATGACGTCTTTCTTGGGCAGCGCCTCGCTCCGCAGCTCCTCGGCGCTCCAGGGTCGCGGCGGCTCTGCCGCCGCCATCTTGCAGGGCACGCAGACAGGACGGGGCTCGCGCCAGAGGGGCCGGGGGAAGCCATTGGCTGGAGGGTGGGGCCGGAGGACGGCGCGCGATGCCATTGGTCGGGGGGCGGGAGTTAAAGAGGTGGGCGGGACGCCTTTGGCGAGTCGGCTGGGTGGAGGAGGCTATTGATGGGTGGGCGGGGCTGGTGGGACGGTCACGGTTGGCTGGTGGGCAAGGCGGAAAATGCCGTTGGTGGGCGGGCGGCTCCCGAAGAGTCGGGAGGGCCAGTGGATGCCATTGGCTGGGGGGCGGGGCTAAGGGGGGCAGCGGGACACCATTGGCCAGCGGGCGGCTG
This sequence comes from Gavialis gangeticus, assembly GCF_001723915.1. Taxonomy (NCBI): domain Eukaryota; kingdom Metazoa; phylum Chordata; order Crocodylia; family Gavialidae; genus Gavialis; species Gavialis gangeticus. The sequence goes on from NW_017728958.1 coordinate 409,490, forward strand.
TGAAGGAGACACACGAGCCGGCATCGGCTGGGCGGGGGGGGG
>NW_017728958.1:409638-413566 GCF_001723915.1 Gavialis gangeticus
GAGCCGGCATCGGCTGGGCGGGGAGGGTTGGTATTATTGGCTGCTCCCTGTTGTCTACCAAGCCGGCTCTCGAGGGAACGACACTTCCCAGCATGCCTCCGCGCGCCGCCGGAACTTAGCCCGCAAAAGGCCTCCATTTCCCAGCATGCCTTAGCGTCCGGTTTCCTGATCCCGGGCTCCGTTTTCCGGCCCGGAATCTCCCCTCAGGACTGCCTCCTTTTCCCGGCGTGCCCCGCGCGGCGGGGTGTTCAAGCACCGGCGGCACCACGATGGCGGCGGCATGACGGGCGGGCGGCAGCGGACACTGTTCCAGGCCTGGGGAACCCGCGCGCCGCCTCGGGCCCCTGTGGAGGCGGCCTCGGACGAGGATGATGCGGTGCTGCTGGCGGCGGCGCACGAGGCCGAGGCCGAGGCCGAGGCGGGCGGGTTCTGCCGGGTCTCGGGGGCGCTGTGGATCTACCCCACCAACCTGCCGGTGCGCGGCTACCAGGAGCGGCTGGCGCGGGCGGCGCTGGAGGCCAACACGCTGGTGGTGCTGCCCACTGGGCTTGGCAAGACCTTCGTGGCCGCCGTGGTCATGTACAACTTCTACCGCTGGTTCCCGTCTGGCAAGGTGCTCTTCCTGGCGCCCACCAAGCCCCTGGTGGCGCAGCAGATGGACGCCTGCGCCTGCCTCATGGGCCTGCCACGCTCCCACATGGCTGAGATGACAGGTGCGGCTGTCCCCTCCAAGCGGGGGTGGCCTGCCTCATCCCAGTTGAAACCTTGCTCAACCCAAAAGTCCGTTGTGGCCGGGGAAATACCGCAGCACATTTTCCTCTGTGCTTTTTTGGCATGGGGTGGTCCCTGTGGAGGCAATGCGTAGTTAACCCTCCCACTTTCCTTTCCAGTGGGAGGATCTCGGCTTTATGTCGGCTGTATGGAAGTGGGAGATGACTCCCTAGCTCACTCCTGTGGACGTATGGTGGGGGGCATCCGAACCCTGAGCGGCCGGGCTGGGGTCTGCACAAAGGATGCCCGCCATCAGTTTAGCTAGTTTCACCAAGAGACTGGACGCATTCCTGGAGGAAGGGGGCATCAGGAGCTATTAAGCATGGGAGTGCGAGGCACGGCCTCTGCATCAGAACTTCCTAGGCCCTAAATGCTGAAGGCTGCAAGTGAGAGAGGAACAAGGCCCTGGTCAGACCCAGTTCTGTCTCCTGGTCAGCATCTAGTCTCTGCCCTTGTGAGACACAGGAGACTGGGCAGGATAGGCGAGTTAGTAAATGGCAGTTCTTATCAGTGTGCCCCTGCCCCAGGTCCTGTGGGCCTGGGGCCTGTCTCCAGTGCGGTTCAAGCTCAGCAGAATCAGCGCCACAGACCCTCCAACCCCCAGCACAAACCCCTTATGCTTTTGGGCTTGAGAGCCTTTGTCTGCCAAGTGGATCCATTGCCTTTGGCGTCCTGATGCACATGTCATTGCCTCCCGGCCTGTGCAGCACTAGCTGTGGGGAACATACTAGTTCCTCAGGCAGTTTGTTTTCCATGAAGCAAACTTCAGCTGCTAACAAAGCTTTTTGTCCAAATCCTTTGCCCTCTCTGAACATTACCAAACACTACCACTCATGCTTGCTTCCCCGTCCCTCAGCTTTCTCAGCTCCCAGCGGGACCCTCCCTCTTAGCAGAATGTTCCACAGCCCAATAACATTAACAGGGCTGGTTGCCCCTTTTTAAGGGGACAGACTACCCTGATTTACCTGCCCTTTCAAAAAGGCTCAGATAAACTTACAATAAACAAGCAACCATAGATAGTGCTGTGCCTGTCATTAAGCATGTAGATGACTGGGGAAGATACCGCCTCTTAGCTTTTTTGAAGGGCTGCTGCCTGTTATGGAGGTGTGGGTTTTGCCCCCCTTCCTTAGGGCCACGAGTGCTGAAGGAGGGGCCAGGCTGTTGTGCTGAGGAGTAAGGAATTTTGTTTTAGAAGCTGAAATTTGATTGAAAACAGACTGCCTGAGGAACTTGCAACAGGACTAACTGGACTGTGAAGGGCAGCAGGATAAAGGGTTCACCTATACCTGGATATAAATGCACACAAATATATTGTAGTTAGTGCTGCAGAGACATGGGGGCTTAGTGACACAACCTCTTGGCATCAGGAGGCCAAGAAGAGTGAGTGGTTCATTTGGTAGACAATGACTTTAAAGCAAAAGGTGAACCAGTTGTGCTGTGCTTGCAAGGTGGCTGGCAATGGTTCTTGATGCAAGTTTTGCTGAGCTCTGCACTTCTGCAGGAGCAAGGCTCTCCTCTCTGGTTTAGTAGGAGGAAACTCAAAGTGGTGTCAAAGTTTATGGAACCTGCAATGCAGATTAGGCTTCTGCTGACCATTCTCTCTTGGCTGGTACAATTTAGGAGGCAGCCCATTGTTTTAAGCGCAGGGACTAATATTGGTTACACTAAATGGATTCTTGAGTCACTGAAGAAGATGTATTCTCTCGTTGAAATATGTACTGTTGTTTGTTTTTTTTTTGTTTTTTGTTTTAGGTGGTACTCAGGTTCCCAACAGAAAGGAAATCTGGGACAGTAAAAGAGTCTTTTTCCTTACTCCTCAAATAATGGTAAATGATCTTTCTCGTGGAATCTGTCCTGCTGGAGAAGTTAAGTGTCTGGTTATTGATGAAGCTCACAGAGCTCTTGGAAACTATGCCTACTGTCAGGTAATGGGGGAGTAATGAGCTTCCCAATCTTATAAATCACTTCTTTATGTATAAGTATGGGCAGTTGAAGTAAAAGAAAAAAATCAGATATCATTGATAGGTTGCTCTGGTTTTCCTTAAATCAGTGTCTTGGAAAGAAATCGGCAGGAATCTATATTTTGTGCTATCAGTGTATTAATATAAAGGGCAGGTTTATTTATATACAATTATAAAGACAACTTGCATGGTGCTGAGCAATCAGTCTATATTAAAACTTGAAATGCTGTGATGCACTTTTAGTAGGGAAGGGTTAGAACTATCGAGAATGTAGTATTTAAAACTTGGATCTTAAGAAAAGATGAGTGAAGTTCATTTAAAGCAGTGGTTTTCAACCTGTGGTCCACGGACCCCTGGGGGGTCCTCAGACTCCCTAAGGGGTCTGCAAAAGATGATTATAATTAACCAAAAGTCTGTGAATACCCCCATTTACAATTCAAAGGGGTCTGCACTTCCATTAGAGATTTCCAGAGGGGTCTGCAATTTCATTTGAAATTTTTTAGGAGTCTTTAACAAAAAAGGTTGAAAACCACTGATCTGAATAGTTGGGTTAATTCTGCAGGTTGTGTTTATATTTGTAAGCTTTGTGAGCTTGCTCTCCCCTGGTATCAGCATGGTATGTTTCACAGTTGGTAGGGTCGGAAGGGACCTGAGCGGATCATCAAGTCTGACCCCCTGCCTTGGGAGGAAAAAGTACTGGGGTCAAACGACCCCAGCAAGGTGTACATCTAGCCTCCTCTTAAAGATCCCCAGGGTAGGAGCCAGCACCACTTCCCTTGGAAGTTGGTTTCAGATCCTTGCCACCCTGACAGTGAAGTAGCACCTCCTGATGTCTAGTCTGAATCTACCCTCTGCCAGCTTGTGACGGTTATTTCCAGTCATTCCTGGGAGTGCTCGGGGGAACAGGGACTCCCCCATTGCCTGCTGGTCCCCTCTGACTAGTTTGTAACAGGCCACCAGATCCCCCCTCAGCCTTCTCTTGTGGAGGCTGAACAGGTTCAGGTCCCGTCGTCTCTCCTCGTAGGGTCTGCCCTGCTGCCCCCTGATCATGTGAGTAACCCTCCTCTGGACCCTCTCCATGCTGTCCACTTCCCTCCTGAATTGTGGCGCCTAGAACTGGACACAGTATTGCAGCTGTGACCTGACCAGTGTCGCGTAGAGGGGGAGGATCACTTCCTTGGCCCTGCTAGAGATGC
>NW_017728958.1:418566-425891 GCF_001723915.1 Gavialis gangeticus
ACTCCCCCCGGCCCCTCATGGACATGTGCCAGGATAACTCTCTCAAAAAGCTTATCCAGGATTGAGGTAAGACTAACTGGCCTATAGTTTCCTGGGTCCTCCATCTTCCCTTTTTTGAAAATGGGAACCACGCTGGCCCTCTTCCAGTCCTCTGGCACCACAGCAGAGCACCACGAGTGCTCGTACAGCCATGCCAGGGGTCCCGCAATGACCTCAGCTAATTCCCTCAGCACTCTGGGGTGGAGATCGTCAGGACCAGCTGATTTAAATACGTCCAGTCCCTCCAGAAGTTTCCTGGCTAGATCCTTACTGACCCTAGGCCTGGGTGCGCCCCCTGGGGCTTGAGGGGGTCCTGGTGGGAGCGCTGATTTGGTCCCTGCTCAGGAAAATGTATCAGCAGGGAATTTAACAATGTAAGGTGAGGACCCCATGGGCTGCACACAGCTTACAAATTGGGTATTTCTGGAACAGCCATTTCTGAAACTTAGCCAAACTGAGTCCAAGAGAAATTGATGTTCTCTTTTAAGACACCATTCAAGATTGTCTTGAACAGTTAAAATGTCTTGATGAATTCTTTGCCTTAAATTCACTGAACGTAATTTGGATGCTGAGAAGTTAGTAATGAGCTCATGCACTTCTAAGTGGCTCCTTAAATTAAATTTTTTTCCTAGGAGATTTGGTTTGTCAAATTTGGCACATACAAAAAAAAAATGCTTATAGCTTATATCTTTGTAAGGCTTAAACCAGGCAGAATTTTTGGTAATTTTTTGATTCTGGGACAAGAGGACAAAATATTTTGCCTTCTGTAAAGACTCAAGGTAAAATGCATCTCAACAAGATGATTAGAGTGAGATAGTTAGCCATGTTAAGCAGAAGACTGGGTAGGGTTGTACCTTAGAGATGAACTGGTTCAGAGAAGCACGAACATCTCTATAGCATTTGCTGAAGTAGACAGTATCCTCTGAAAGCTCATGCCTCTGAACGAGTTAATCTGTAACAGGGGTTTCAAAGCTATGGCCCTTAGTGCTGCCCATGGGTCTTGGATCAGCCCCAGGTGCTGCATGTGGTGCGTACCAGCGCAGGCCCTGGGGACTGCATAAGGCACGTATGGACTGGTCTGGTGCATGCTATGTGCAGGGCTGGTCTGGGCCTCATCTGGCCCATGGACCAGCCCCGCACCACTCATCCTGTCCAGTGGGCCTGATAAGTTTGATATTTCTGGTTTATAAGGCTCCTAGTACACCTTACATATATTATGCAATTAACTGGTTAATCATGCAATAAATTTAGACTAGCTGCATAAACAAAGGAATCAGCACATGATAAAAATGACTGTTCTGCTATAAAATAGAGCCAACCAGCTATAAAGTTAGTGCCTGAAAATGTGCAACTCCATAACTAGTTTCTGTCCAGCTTTAATTTAAATCTGTAGCAGGGCCCTAAAATGCCACCTGACCTGCATTTTGATGCACCTTTGCATAGAAAGCCCTTCTGTTTCACTGAAAATGTTCTGAGGTATCTTAGTAACAGCAAAGTGACAGCAGCGGGTCTCAGCTTCACTTGATAAATCCTTTTGCCATGGAGCTGACCAACTATTGCTTCTCTCACTTTATTTTTCCCTATTCCTTTCCTGTTCTGCTTTGGAAAGATTACCAGCCTCTTAACACATGTAAGCATTTCCCCTGTCCTCTCCTATCTTTGTTCACTTATTCTTTGTATCCTTTTAAGCTTCTATTTGATATTCTTAGCCATTTTTTTCATGTCACTTGTATTGGTTCACACTCTCTTCCTGCACTTGGGGGACAGGGAATTGACATGCTGGTTAGGGTGTAGGATTTGACAGTGAGAGCTTGAGAGCCTGGCCACCCTTACTCCCTTTCTGTGGGTGAGCTGAAAACTATAGGAGAGGAGGTGCTTGGACTGTCAGATAGCTGTGACTTCGCAGCCGTGTTTGTGAACTGAGCCTTTGACTGGCTTTAGGAGCTGATATAGATGCAGAGCGAGAGTTTGACTAGTTTCTAAGGAAACTAGTTTCTCTCCCAATTGCCGTAGATAAAGCTGTGCAGGGAGAGGCTGATATGTGGATTTATGCAGCACTTCCATTTGGCCTCTCTTTTTTGCCCTGTCATTATGTCTGCTGTGGTATCCCCAGTTCAACTTTGTAACCCTCAGCTGGGAAATGCTGGCTTTCAAATTTGCCTTTTGGCTAGCATGGTGTAAATCCATATGCTGAATTTTGCAGCTAGTGTACTGAATGCAAGTAAAAGTGTCTTGATGTCTAAATTGTTCAATGCTGTTACTAGGTTAGATACAAATATGTGGGGAACAAGTTGTTGAATTCTTGCATTGTATTTGACATTTCCATATGTGAACTATTGTAATGAAAACCTTGCTCTTTGAAGATATTAATTTACATCTTGTTTTTGTCAGGTTGTAAAGGAACTAAAAAAATATACCAATCAGTTTCGAGTCTTAGCTCTTAGTGCCACACCAGGGAGCGACACAAAGGTGAGTCAAATACTTGTTTAGTGGACTGAGGACTAACAAAGAGGCTTCTATAGAAACTGTTTTTAATGTTGTCTCTTGGAAAGAAATTAAAAATAATCTATACTTTGTGCTAACAGAATAATTAGAATCATAGAAAATAAAGGTTGGAAGGGACCTTGGGCAGTTGCATCTAATCCAGCCTGCTGCTCAAAATAGGACCAGCCCCAACTGCATCATTGCAACCAAAGCTTTGTCTGTCCAGGTCTTAAACCTCCAAGGATGGAGCTTCCACAACCTCTCTGTGTAACTTGTTCCAATGTTTTACCACCCTCGTAGTGAGAGAATTCTTGATATCTAATCTAAATTTCTCTTGCTGCAAGTTGAGACTGTTGCTCCTTGTTCTGTCATCTGCCATCACTAAGAATAGTCCAACTCCATCCTCTTTGGGAACCCCTCTGCAGGTAGTTGAGGGCTGCTATTAAAATTGCCCCCAGTCTTCTCTTTTCTAGACTAAATAAGCCCAGTTCCCTCAGCCTTTCCTTAGAAGTCATGTGCCCCAGCCCCTGAACCATTTTTGTTGCCCTCTGCTGGACTCTGTCCAGTTTGTCCACATCCTTTCTATAGTGGAGGGCTCAAAACTGGACTCCAGATGTGGCCTTACCAGTGCAGAACAGAATCACTCCCCTTGATCTGCTGGCAGCGCTTCTATCAATGCAACCCTTCACAGTGAGGGCACTGCACAACTAAAAACATTTAGGCTATGTCTATATTAAAAGCACAACATGGGTGTTACTGTAACTCTGAAGCATCCTCAGTTGAGGATGCAGCTATCCCAACGATGCTGTGCTTTCTATTGGCATGGTAAAATTTCCATGCCAGTAGAAAGAGACCATGCTTCTCTTCACACCTGACCCATGTAGTTATTTCAGCAACTCTGTACACACAGCCTTACTATGTTGATATCCCTGATAAAGCATGCTGCATTTTATAAAACCCAGGCAAACAGGAAGGAGAAAAATTAAGAAATAAAAAGCACTGCTGTTTGCCAGGAGAACTTAGTTTCAAGGATTTCTTGAAGTGGTTTAACATGCAGATTGAGTCATCTTACTTCTTTGGATTGTAAAAGCACTTTCCGATTATGTTAATAATACTAAACTATAATTGAAATCCTAGGATCCTTCACTAGAATAATTCAGAGAAATTCCTCATATATTTAATCTGAGAAAACACTGAGAGAGAGGTCAGGGCTTGCCTAACGTTTATCATTGCAACAATAGGTTCAGGTGAGGGCTGCAACTTTTTAGTGGTTTGGAACAGTATTGTACAGAAACACAGTCAGGTTCTCTGAATTAATTTCCAGAGAAACAAGGTATCTGTATTCCCAATCTTGCTCAATTTCCATGTCTAGACTTTATGTGTATATTGGTCTACTTGGTTGGAGGAGTTAGAAGAACTGAGTGCTTTGACAGCTGGTACAAAGTCTTTAATAATTTGCTATAATCATTTGAAAAATGTTTTGAATGCACACTTAGGAAATTTGTAAGATAATACCAAACCGTGTGGAATTGCAGACACTAGAGGGTAAGGCTAGGATTTGGAATAATGTTGATAAACTGGACATATGGGCTGAAATTAACTGAAAAAAACTCAATAAGGTACAGAGCCCTGGACTTAGGACAGAACAATCATATTCGCAAATAGAAACTGGGGAACGACTGCCTAGGACGCAGTACTGCAAAAAAAAAAAGTGACCTGGTGGTTAAAGTGGACTATAAGCTGAATAGTGAATACTGTGCCCCTGTTTGGGGGTTGGGAGAGAAGAGGGGAGTGTCTCTTGTCAAATCAAAGAAAGTGATCCTTCTACTCTGTTTGGCACTGTTGAGGCCTCACCTGGAGTACTGGGTCTGGTTTTGGGCACCACATCTCAAGAAAGAATTCTCTGTGTCCACAGGGGCCAATACAAGGAGCAATGGTTTTAAGTGGTGGCAAGGGAAATGAGTTTGGAATTTAAGAATAACTTTCTCACTTGAACAGGCTACCTAGTAAGGTGGTGCAATCTCCATTTTTAGAGGTTTTTAAGGGCAGGTTGGGCAGACTTGTGTTTAGGATGGTTTATACAAGGATGATCCTGCCTTGACAAGGGGATTGGACTGGATGTGACCTCCTGAAGTCCCTTCTAGCCCTAATTTACTATAATTCTTAATGAACTTTTTTAAGAGTAAAAATTCAAAATCTAGTATTTCTCAGAAGTGTGCCATTTTTTCTTATCTCTATTTCAGTTGTTGAACTGCTTATACTGGTGGTTTTTAAACCTGTGGTGTGCGGACCCTTGGGAGTTCTCAGATTGTCTAAGCCAGGGGTAGGCAGCCCTCCTGCACAGGTGCCAGAGTGTGGCATGCACAGACATTTTGCTTGACACATGCACCTTGGGGCAGACTGCAGGGAAGGGGCTGGGGCTGCGCTGTCACAAGGATCAGACCCTTCGTGACTCTCCTGCCATCCACCCCTAGTATGCTAAAATCTTACAGATCGAGGTTGTGGGTGTTTTTGGCCTTATGCCCCAAAACATTGCTGAGCCCTGGTCTTAAGCGGTTTGCAAAAGATGACTATGATCAATCAAAAGTATGTGAATACCCACACTTACAATTCAAAGGTGTCCACACCTCCATTTGAAGTTTCCAATGGGATCCTCATTTCCATTTAAAATTTATTTTAGGGGTCCGCAACTGAAAAACATTGAAAATTACTGACTTGTATAATATGAAAGGCATGTTCTGACTATTTTCAGTGGCTGATGGTCTATCGAGATCATGCTTCCCAGCTAAAATAGAGATAGTTGGAAAAGTACCATCTGTAGGTCTTTGCTAGTCTAAATAGTTTCCCCAGTTCTGTCTAGGATTGTAGTTTTCACATATCCTTGATTTTCAATATGGGAGTGACTTGAAGAAAAATACATCATGTAAGGCACTCTTTTCTTGTGATTTCTTCCTAGGCTGTGCAGCAAGTTATTTCTAACCTATTGATTGCACAAATAGAGATATATTCTGAAGATTCCCCAGATATTCGTCCTTACTCTCATGTGCGACAAATGGAAAAAATTGTTGTTCCGCTCGGTGAAGAGCTAGCAGAATTTCAGAGTGCTTACATCCGGGTGAGTTGTCAGTTTTACTATTAAATGGATAATATTACTATAGAAATAATAAAGGTGGTAACCTTATAAAAAAACATTTGTTAAAAGGCCTCTTTATTCACACTTCTGACTTTTAGCTTATGATCAATTTTAAGCAGCAAAACAGAATGGGGTAGTTTCACTTTTGTTAATACTGATTTGCTTTGTGCTGCTTTGTGTTTGACTTCACAGTGATATAGAATAATATTTAAAATAAAAAGCTTTGATTGCAGTTAAAATATAAGATAGAGAATGTTATTCCATGTAAGAGATCCTTGCGTAAACTAGGTTTGGGGTCTAAACTGGCGGCTTAAAAATTGGCTGGTACATGGCATTAATGATGTCAACTGCACTGATTGTTACCAGTGATGTTGCTGCGGTTCCACAAAAGTTATCACTTTATTGTTGAATCAAACACTTCTTTTCATGTTTGTAGAAATGTAGCTTTTTCATAGGGGTGTTGTAAGTGGACCGGATTTCTCTTAAATACTTCTTACCTGAGAAGTTACCTTTTCCACCAGTAAGGAATATGCCAAATACACACCAGGTTAGTGGTGAGCTGAAGTGTTAGCACTTGGTCACACAGTCAGTTTTTCCTGAGTTGAGGTTCTAGTAGATGGAGGACTCCACAGAAGCCATTATAAGTGTACTTGAGAAAAGAATAGTTCAGATGTAGTCTGCACATCACCAGGAAACTGACTTTTTTCTAGCTGCAGAGCCCCAGATAGAAGCATACGTCTTTCTGCTTTTCTCATGACAACATTGTGTCCAAAATCAACCAAGTCATTATGTATGTTGCTCATGAATTTCCAGCAAGTGCCACATTGGGGCTGAATTGATTGTAATTAGTGCAAAAAAAACTGTTAAAAATTAGACTGTTCCTACTAGTGAAAAGGTTTTGCATGTTAGTTGAACCTGTTTTGTCAATGAAGTTTTGGTCATGCTTGTGATTTCTCCTGACATGGTATAAATTGGAAAGAGCAGACTTATGTGATTTCTGCAGCTTGGTGCAGTCAAACTTTTTGGTACACATGCATTTCCAGTACAAACACATGTTGTGGTTTAAGAATAGCAGGTTGTGTAATAGCATAGGAAAATGCACTGTTTCTGTGCACTACGGCACGTTCATAGCCAGATGATGTGACCTAAATCCACTGGATTTACACTAAATAAAATCAAGGTAGGTGTGGTCCAGTGGCTCTCAACTGGGGGTGCCAGAGGTCCCTGTTAGGAGTGCTGTGACACAGATGCTGCTGCCACTGTGGCAGCCAGGTAAAACTGCCCAGCATGCATTCTTGCTGCATTAGAGCTTTGATCAGCCTCAGACAGGCAGGGGCTGGGCTGCTGTAGCTTTCCTAGTCTAGTCACTCCCATGCCCCTCCTGGAAACGGAGGCACATGGGGCAGTTCCAGCTGCCTGCCTCTGTTCTTGGGACCGGGAGGGATAATTCAGCATAAGGCAGTTCCCACTTTAGGCTTATCATAGCCCAAATGGAGCAGGAATGTATGTATGTGCCACAACCCTTCCAGGTTGGCTTTGCAGCAGGCACACAAGGCAGTTTTATTTGGAAGCAACAGAACTGGGTTGAGAAGCATGGAGATGCTCAGAAGCAGCATTGACAGTTGTTCTCAACTGGGGCTACATCTACATTCAAAAAAAAAAAAAAAAA
>NW_017728958.1:425969-437278 GCF_001723915.1 Gavialis gangeticus
AAAAAAAAAAAAAAAAGTGATCAAGGGATGCCCTGTCCCTGAGCTAGAGAGCCCCTGGTGTGATCAGTCTGCTTTCAGCCAGGGGTAGCAGCTTGCTCAATATAAGCAGGTGATGATCTGCTTGTCCACTACCTGGTGGCTGGCTGCCATAATAGCACCTACTGCTGGTAGTTGCACAGAATTGCTGGGTCCATCCTTTTTTTGCATCTCTCTCTCACATGAGTGTACAAAACCAGTATAGATTACATCAGTGTAAATATGTAGTCTGTCCAGCCTCCTATTTGTGCTGACCCTTTAATAGAGTGAATTTGTAAGCCAATTCTGAAAGGTTGGACCCAGATACACTCTATGCACAATAAAATCTTAGCTTTATTTTTGAAAACTGTAACAATAAACAAGATACAAGTTTCAGTGAAAATGAAATACAGCATAAAACAACACAGCAGCCATTCAGCAAAGCTGGGGAAATCCCACTGTACTTATGGAACTGATATAAATATAACTACACAGTTATACATATTTTTATACAATAAGAAGGGCCCTGAATGTCACAATAACCAGATCAAACTTTTTAGGCACTAATATTTGTTTGGAAAATGCATAGTAGGCAGGACAACATTTTTTTAAGGCTGAGTTATTCAAACTACTCAGATTTGATCAGGTGAATTATGTCTAGTTAGAGCTACTTTTAGGTGTATTGTATCAGCTATTTAAATATCAAATTAAATATTAATTATTTAATGGTTTGAAGTATTGCAACTAAAAGAGCAATACAATAAAATGCCTATTCAGTTGAGAGAAACTAAGTAGCAGGGTTGGAAAATGAATTTTCTGGTTTAGCAGAGGTTCAGGCTGCCTTGGATGTTGATGCATGTATTTGTCGTGGTAACATTTCATAACTTTTGTCAATGTGCTTATATATAGACTGCTTTGTAAATCTGTGCAATACATGAGAAAACATGGTTCATAGCATCCCTTACTGTAAGAGTAGTCTAATAAATGAGCAGTCTTCAGTGGTCATACACTGTATCTTCAAATTTAGGATTGATTAATTCTCAACAGTATAAACAATTTAATACAGGTAAAAATAAATACTAACTTGATACATAGATCCTTTATTTTTGCATAAAATAACATTAAACACTTCCACTGTTGTTGTCATTATTAACAGTATATCACTAACTTTAAGTGGGAAATAGATGGGAAGCAACAACAATTTCTACAACTGGATGCAAAGTAATACTGAATTGCTCTTCAAGCTATGAGGCAGTAATCAGTAAAAAATTAGCACATGGTGAGATTTGTGACAGGCTATTTCCCCATCGCCTCCCCTTATTATGCATTGTCTTTACTCTCCCTTGATCCTCTGCAGCCACAAGAGGGTGCCTTGATTACTCTCTTGACCATGCTTGCTAAAACAGTTCAAGCCTGAAAATGCAAATCTAGCATATTTTATGGCATGGAAAGTACCATGATTTTTAAGACAATTATGACATTTACATATTTGGGAGAAAAGGAATACTTCGCTTGGTAGCTGTCACCATTTTATTTAAATTTAACAGAATGTGCTTTGAAATGAATTTCCATATCTTTGAGATATGGAATGGGCTTTGAGAATTGATTTTCCATATCTTTTAATTGCAAAGGTTCTTTCACACCTACTCTGTCAAAAAGCTCTACTTTGAAAGCAATACACTCCACGATGCAGATGGTAGTCGCACATCAATATTGGCCTATTTGCTCATTAGAAGTACTGAAACACCAGCTAAAAATAATTTGAAAATTATTTTCATTCATGCAGTTAGCTGCTTGACTACATTACCTGTTTGCAATTGTACAGTAAGAAAACTGTTGCTGGGTTTCAGAATATTTCTGTGTATGTTAACTCTTGTGAACAATATATTTCAACTTCTGTAAAATATTTCATTTGGCATTTTAAAATACTACTTTGAGTTATTAAAAATTTAAATCGGATGCAGGAGGAAGAACTTGGTTATTATAGGTCTGTCAGAATTTGTTTTTCATTAAACAATGAAAAAATCTGCATTGTGCTGAATACCAGGGAATGAGAGTCTTAACCTGATTTAGGAGAAAATTTCCAGTGGCTGTCTATACATCTAATCACAAATAAACATCACTTTTACTCATGTGTTACAATAAGAAAATAATACATTAACTTTGAATAATTTATGCTATATATTGTCATGATCAAAAATCACAATATACGTGCTTGAGTTGATCTAAATCTTGTACCAGATAAAATTTAGTTATGAAAATTATTTACAATTTTATAGTACTTTACTACATTTCTTATTCAGTGAAGCTACGAGTTTAGCCCATAAAATCTAGATTTCTTTGGATGTACTAGGAAGTGAAATTCCTAAACAAAATATATTTCCAAGCTCAAAATTCTCTCATAATAATTATATTCCAGAATGTATTAAGATGTTCATTTTTACAGTACTATAATAGTAGTAGTATTAAACTATAAACTTAAATATTTTCTGTAAGGTGGTGGGGGGAAAACCCTTTCAGCTGCAGAATTAAAATTGACCTAATGATTTTTTTAAGAGGCAATAAATTATGCTAGTAATCCTTAATACAGTAATTCTTGTCATTCTACATTTATGGTTTTAATTTTGTAGTTAGAATAGATTCTTATTTTAACACCAGCCTTCTAAATTAATCAACGTGCAACTTAGATTGGCTCTGAAGTTCATGTTTCTTTATGTTTAGAAAATGGAATATTTGACTAGCAGCAATGCTTGCCTTCTGTCTGCTGATGGCACATTCAGTCAAATGAATAGTGATAATGGGGTTAAGAAAAATACTTGTTGTCAAGCCTTGAATGAGTAATAGGACAGTCCTCACATCCCGCACTCTTCCTAAGGTGAAAAATACTTTGGATAAATGGCTTTTGAGATGAGTAGGAGGAATCTGTTCTTGATGGTGGAATTCTCAAAACTAATCAGTGTTGTCAGAATTGCATTAGTTAATTTTCCCTTCCTATTTAGGACACTCCAGAGATACAATAATGCAAAAGCTATTATAGTAAATGTTCAACAGCAGGTTTTGCTGTTAAAAAATATATTAACTTGTGAACTATTCTGTCTTGTGATTTGAGTTCAGCTTGTTTGAAAAACAACAGGGATCAATTCTGAAAAGTGTTGAAAAATTGTGTATAACTGTAAAAAGTTAAATATTTAATAGGAAATTGTGCTTAAGAAATTCTTTCAAAATTGGCAGCAAGTTTCAGGTGTTAACCATTACCACCTGAAGAAGTAAGTTAAATACCTGTCATGGTAATTTGATGCAATGAGATATATTTTAGAAAAATAGTCATATAAATATGTGAATAATTATCCACAGTTTTCATTAACTCTTTCATGTGATTCACTTGCAAGCTTAAATAAAAACTGAAGTTGGATAATGGGTAGGCATCAGCAGTGGGAAGCTATGGTCTTTGTAGGAACCATATTTCATTGTGTCTCACCACCGCCGCTGGGTTGGTGTATCCCGCAATGATGAACGTGTCCTCCAGACATAGCTCAGGACTTTCCAGAAGTTCTTCCAGCAAGTTTATTTCTCTCATGATAGACATTTCATTGATGACCCCTTGGAAGCTCCTGCATCAATCAAGTTTAAATTGAAGTCTACTCTATAATAGATGTATTCCTTGGAGACCCCCTAATTCCAGAAGCTTATCTCCCTTTCCCAGTTCTGTGGTGATTCTTAGATGATACCACTCCTGCTCTGTAGGTTGTAGCTGCTATAGTTTTGTTTAAATTAATATTTAGACTTGTCAGCTGTAATGTCTCCCATTGTACTACCCTATGAGAGAAACTGGATGAGGAGTGGAATATGACTGCTACTAATTTACTTTAAAAAAAAATGTCAAGTACCTTGTAACCTCAGCCCCAAACTGTAGAATGTGAAACAGATATTTTCCAAATACCTAAGTATCTAAAACAGAAGTATTTAACATAGACATTGAACCCTGAGGTCCACTTATTAGGTTTTAGTATTTGAATTGAAATATGTGGCTAGAATGGAACTTGTGCCACTTATGCTTTTATTTCAACAAGATTAAAATATTTCTTACCTACTGTACACAATAGTAGGAGGCCACTCTTCAATGACTATGTTGGGATCCGATGGCTGAGGTGGTTGCCCCTGCAATTGTTCAGGCAAGTAGTATGCTACTGTCACAGAACGTGTGATCTCAGATCGATATTCATTTGTGTGCACTATAGTCACAATGGGTATAGTTAAGCCAAGGTACAAACCTGAAGAGAAATATATGACCATTACGTTGGAGAACAGAGGTAGAACTCTTGTATTCTATATGCATGAATTTTTAACCTGTGCTAAATAAACTAAACTCAATTTTTAATGAATCAAAGCATCATGCAACAGGCAAGGTCCTATAGCAGAATGGAATTCAGTGGGTTTTAAAAATGGCAGCCATGGTATGGATAGTTGGAGGCTATCGGTATCATCCTGTGCTTTGAAATGCAGTACCAATGTCAAACCTTGTGTTCTGAGAGCTGCCCTCCCCTTAATGCTGAACACTTGGCTTTTACCAAGTTTAATCTGGCAAGTTTGCACATATCTTACGTGCTTGGGTTTTTTTGTGTTTTTAACCCAGCCACATGCAAAATTTTGTATATCTAGGAACAAGAAATGCAGATCATTCCTACAGAATGGGGACTGCACCTTGGAGAGTAGGGCCTTAGGAAAGGATTTACTGGTTTGAGTTACCGAGCAGCTCACCGTGTGTTCCAAATACCATGCTGTGGGAGAAGAAAGAGGGGTAATGCAACCTTTGAAAGTATTAATGCAGGAATAGTGAGAGAAATAGATGATGTTACTTCTGTATGAAGCACTGAGATGGGTACTGTAATATTGTAGACTGTTCTGATTTTTTTTAGAAATTTAGAGAAGGTTTGGGAAAGAGCCCAGAAAAATTATTTTAGGGTTGGAGACGGTGCCTCAGTGGGAGAAGCTTGGTGCCAAATCTGCTTAGCTTTTCAGGGGAAAAAGAGAGACAAAGGACTTGATTGCAGCACAGGAGTAACTTCCCAGAAAAGTGAGTACTGAAGGGCATTTTAATCTAGTGGAGAGAGAGGCATAACAAGAAATGATGTCTCAGAGTTGAAACTAAACAAATTTGAACAGGAAATTGGTGTTCAGCTTGAGATTGGATGGCCTGTCTGGAAGATGCATTTTAAGCAAATAAGTAATAGGTATCAGTACAGATGTACCTACGTGGAATTTAATGGTTGGACTTGATGATCCAATATTTTTTTGGGCCTTGCACTCTTAATTGTCTTCAAACACTCTTTAAACTCTGTTCTATTAATTAGAAACATCTATTTGATATTTCTATATTAAATAGAAATAATACCAGATACCCTTTTAAAATTGTTTTAAAAGTATTTTTTTAGTTTGGCAAATTTCAAAGTGCCAGGTAGTGTACAAAAACAGGCAGTCCAGCCTCAAACAGCATGTTATTGATAAGGTGTTGCAGAATCACTTGACTGTGGTGGTGGTAGTCTGATCTGTTTGTCTATTTTGACTGGATTGGTGGTCTAGCTGGGAACTGAATGATCTCTGGAGAGTTGTGTATTTAGAAGCGATTGGCGTAGATCATCTTAAAATTCATGGGAAGGGCTGCATTCTTATTCTGATGCAGAAGAGTTACCCGCAGTTACCTGAACAGTTCTGCTCACAAATGTATTTCATAAGCTTCATAAATCCCAGGCATATACTCTGTTCGTACTGTTCTTCTTTCATTGTAATACAAGCCCATTTGGCTTTTCCATACTGACGTTTTTCGTAAAGCAGCTCTCCATGCTGCAAACAAAGCCAGACAATGAACTGATATTTTAGTTTGACATTAAGCTATAGGAAAGGTAGTTCATCAGCCGAAAGCACCGGTGTTTTCTTTTAAGTCAAATGGTTTGCTCACCTTGCAAGGAAAACAGCAAATCCGTATAAGGGCAGAACAATGAAAAGAACAACTAGTGACTTGCATTAAGCTGCATCTTGCGAGATGCGTAAAAATGTGACAGTTTTACTGCTGAATCTGTCTTGGTCATAACTGATTTTTTTTAATGGATGTTTTGAGGTTCTAGTGGCCTTTATAGTATCCTATTAAATAGATGCTCATTTTAAAAAACCACTGCCCTGCTTGTGTACAGAATGAGACTGGAGTCCCATTGAAAGGTAGTTTGTGGTCATGTTATTTGTTACTGTCTCATAATATATGAGGGGGGTGAATTAAGTTTAAATGGGAAACCTTAATTCTGGAATTTCCAAACCAACTGCTTAACTTTGCAACTCTAATGTTTATGTTTTGCAAGTTTCCCTAGTTTGTTTTTTCCCAAAACCAGTTGCATTATCTTCAAACTCATATGAGTGATTCATAGATTCGTAGAAGTAGGGAATATCACGGGCCTTGTTAACCTGTTGAAATGGTTGTAATGAATTGTGTGCAGTGGACAGTTATTCTTTTGCTGTTTTTAATATTTTTAAGGCATTTAACAGATCACCAACCTGAGTAGGTATTTTAGTTGGATACCCAGCAGGCCTTCTGTTTTCTTTTAGTTTTGTCTCATC
The DNA here is from genome assembly GCF_001723915.1 of Gavialis gangeticus. Lineage (NCBI taxonomy): Eukaryota > Metazoa > Chordata > Crocodylia > Gavialidae > Gavialis > Gavialis gangeticus. The sequence continues at coordinate 432,591 of NW_017728958.1, forward strand.
TCATTTTTCTTCATCCATTAACTCTCTTAAATAATCATCCATCTTGTTTTGTGCTCCAAGCCTTAATATGATGTGTAGTTCTTCTCAGTGTATAGTGTAGATTGCCATTTCCTTTTTCTTTTACAGGAAGAAATGGATTAGATCCAGCCAAGAATTGGATCTGGCCCATGGTGCTGGGGATTGGTGGCATAGGGTGTCACCTGATGTGTCACCAATCCCCTCTGCAGTGCTCCAGCCCACCCTGCTTTCTGCCCAGGGCTGTTCTCTTGGGAGGATGTAGAGGGGATTGGCAGTCTGCCATTCTGACAGGGTGCCATCCCCTGCTTTAAACTGTAAAAGCTGTCAAAATGTACATTTGGGATAGCAAATGAAGATGCTTTATTCTTTGAGATCAGCTTCAATATTACATGGTTCACTAGCTGGAGTTCATTAGCTTGAAATAGGACAGTGACTTCCTGCTTGCTTCTGTTTCACTGTTACTAGTTCTTACAAGACAGTTTGGAACCCAGATCTTTATTGGTTCTGCTGCTCAAATGTTTTCACTCTTTGGTGCTGTCACTGCTGGTACAGAAGTTGTGGGGAAAAGTTTATGGAAAATAAGTTGCTTTTTTAACTGCTTTCTATATGAAGGTGCTTAAGACACAGCTGTAGTCGCTGCAGTATAACACTAGATGACAAGGTCTTGATGCATCTAAAGAGGTTGTCTGTGTTTGTTTAAATTAGAACCTGAATTCCTTAAATTTATCTTCTACATGTGGCTTGTGGAAGTCGTTATGAGTATCCTTTCATACTAGATATGACATGTATAGACAGATAGGCACAAGTATTTGTTAACCCTTCCTTTGTGGAAAGGGGAGAACCTTTGTGACTCTCATAAATATTAATTGAAAGAGGATCAAAGTGCCCAACCACTGTGAGAAGGGCTTGTGTTTTCAAAATGCCAGGCTGAAAAACCACATCACTAAGACTCATTAAAACCATGAGTCAGAAGATCTGGCTACTAAAGTTACAATAGGAGTTTGGAGCATATTTTCCTTTTACTTGTTTTTGAAAGAGATTATTCATAATTCTGAATTCACAGTGGGGGGGAAAAGAACGCTGAGCTTGGACCTTGGTATATAAAGCCAATGTGACTTTCAATCAGTTTGAAAAAGGCAATGTGGAAAATATGTTTTCAGATTTTTCTTGTAATTTAAATAGACTTTTGGCCATGGATGCAGGGTGTTCACATGCAAGGTTTGTTTTTAGATTTACGTAATGTACGTTCTGCATATATTGACACCACTCACTGTGTGCTCTCCTCTCTTTTTTTAACTTTTTGGGGACTGGTGGGAGCAGTCCTGTTTCCTCAAGATTTCAGTTACCTTTTTTGTCTTGCAGTACATAAGCGGCTTAACTTTTCTGTCTGTGTACTCACTTCAGATATTCAAATATATAAGCTACTAAAGTACCAGTAAAGAAGAGTGTTACCTTTTCTTTGCGCTGGATCAATGTAAACGGGACATGCTCTCTCTGTTGGGGGCGGTTGTTTCTGGTAAGTTGCTGGATTGGCTCTGCCATGTCTGCAATGAGATGATCATAAAATCATAGATAATGAGGGTTGAAGGTACCTAAGGAGGTCACATCTAGTCCAACCACCTGCTCAAAGCAGGACCAGCCCCAACTATGTCATCCTGGCCAAGGCTGAGTCTACCTGGGTCTTAAAAACCTCCAAGATGGGGATTCCACCACCTCTCTGGGTGACCTGGACCAGTATTTTACTCTCCTCCTCATGAGAGAGTTTTTCCTAATATCCAACCTAAACTTCCCTTGCTGCAAGTTGAGCCCATTGCTCCTTGTTCTGTCATCTGCCCCCACTGAGAAGAGTCCAGCTCCATCCTCTTTCAAACAACTCTTCAGGGAATTGAAGACTGCTATTAAATCCCCCTTTTCTGCAGACTAATAGCCCCAGCTCCCTCAGCCTCTCCTCACAAGTTATGTGTCCCAGCCTCCTAACCATTTTCATTGCCCTATGCTGGACTCTCCAATTTGTCCACATCCTTTCTGTAGTGGGGGCCCCAAAACTGGACACAGGGCTCCAGATGTGACCTCACCAGTGCCGAACAGAAGGGAATAATCACTTCCCTCAATCTGCTGGCAATGCTCCTACCAATGCAGCCCAGAATGCTGTTAGCCTTCTTGGCAACAAGGGCACACTGTCGGCTCACTTTCAACTTCTTGTCCATTGTGGCCCCCAGGTCCTTTTCTGCAGAGCTGCTGCCCAGCCTGCACTGGTGCTTGGGATTGTTCTGTCTTACATGCAGGACTTTGCTCTTGTCCTTATTGAACCTCATGAGATTTCTTTTGGCCCAGTCCTCCAGTTTGTCTAGGTCTGTCTTAATCCTAGCTCTACTCTCCAGCATATCTACAACTTCTCCCAACTTAGTGTTATCTTCAGACTTGCTGAGGGTGTACTCCATCCCATCTTCCAGGTCATTGGTGTAGGTACTGAACAAAACCAGCCCCTGGACCAACCCCTGGGGCACTCCCACTTGATACTGACTGCTAAATAGGCATCTAGCCATTGACTGCTACCATCTGAGCCTGATGATACAGCCAGTTTTCTATCTACCTTACAGTAAATTCATCCAGCCCAGACTTCCTTAGCTTGTGAGAATGCTGTGGGAGGCCGTATCAAAAGCCTGGCTAAAATCAAGCTATACCACATCCACTGGTCTCCTTGCATCCATAGACCCAGTCATCTTATCATAGAAGGCAGTCAGGTTGGTCAGGCATGACTTGCCCTTGGTGAGTCTATGCTGACTGCTCCTAATCACCACCTTTTCCTCCAAGTACTTTGAGATGGATTCCTTGGGGATCTGCTCCATCATTTTTCCAGGGACTGTGGTGAGGCTGACTGACCTGTAGTTCCTTGGATCCTCCTTCTTCCCTTTCTTAATAGGCACTATATTTGCCCTTTTCCAATCATCCAGGACTTCTGCCAGTCACAAGTTTTTTTTCCAACGATGATGCCCAGCAGCTCTACAGTCGTATCAGCCAAGTCCCTCAGCACCCTTGGTTGCATCACATCTGGCCCTGTGAACTTGTACGCATCCAACTTTTCAAAATACACGTTTCTCTCACTTTACGCAGGTTCTGTATGTGCAAATTCGCTCTTATGCAATGACGCTTTTTATACCAAAAATTCATTATATGTGAGGTAAGTTCGCTCTTACGTGATAGGTGTGGTGGAATCCTGCAGTCAGCTGCTTTGTGCGATGCATTGTGGGAGTGACATGCACCAAAATATAGTCTCCTGTGTGGATTTGTTTTCCTCGCTCATTGTCTGCGAGATGTGTTTCTGTAGTTGCCATCCCCATTATGGCTTCTAAGCATCCCGCTAGCTTATCTCCTACCCCTCTTCCTGGTTCATCAATGAAACTCAAGAAAACTTCACTAACACTGGGGACAAAAGTGCTCCCTTTGATCCGCGTTGGGATTACCTCCCTTTGGGCTTGGAGGATCGTCTCCTTAAGGAGTGACCACTCTCCTTGGACACCTGGCTCCCCTCCCCTCTGGGACCTCAGTGCTTCCCTGACTATTCTCCTTAGCTCATTGAAGTTTGCCCTCCTGAAATCTATGATGCAGTTCAACAAAGACAAGTACAAGGTGCTGCACCCAGGGAGTGGGAATCACCAGCATGTTTACAGGCCGGGGGATGACCTCAGCAGAACAACGGCAGAAAGATCTTGGAGTCATTGTTTTCTCCAAGATGAATATGGGTCATGAATGTGACAAAGTAATTAGCAGAGCTGACCACGCATTAGTAGGTGCATCACGATGCTCCCCCTCCATGTGGTGCACTGGTCATGCTGCAGCTGGAGTACTGCATCCAATTTTGAGTGCTGCAATTCAAGAAGGATGCGGACAACCTTGAGAGGGTCCAGAGGAGGGCTAGTCATACGCTTAGAGGCCTGCAGGGAAAGTCCGATGAAGAAAGGCTGAGGATCCTGGACCTTTTCAACCTCCGCAAGAGAAGGCTAAAGGGTGATCTTGTGGCAGTATACAAATTCACCAGGGGGGCAGCAGGGAGTAGGAGATGCTCTGTTTACCAGAGCACCCTTTGGAATAACCAGAAACAACGGCCACAAGCTGATGGAGAGTAGATTTAGGTTGGACGTCGGAAAACTTCATGGTGAGGGTTGCCAGAATCTGAAATGGGCTTCCAAGGGAGGTGGTGCTCTTCCCCTACCTTGGGGGTCTTCAAGAAGATACTAGACAAGCACTTGGCTGGGATTGCTTGACCTCAGCACTTTTTCCTGCCACTGGAAGGGGATTGGACTCGATCCATTGAGGTCCCTTCCAACCCTAGCACCTATGAATCTGTAAAAAAGACATTGAGCACTTCAGCCTTGTCTGCATCCTCTGTCACTATAGGTTGCTTCCCCCATTGATCAGGGAAAGCATGGGTTCCTTACTAATCTTGTTGCTGACATACTTGTAGAAACCCTTCTCATTACCCTTCATGTCCCTTGCCAGTTGCAATTCCAGTTGCACTTTGGCCTTCCTGTTTTCATCCTTGCATGTCCAAGCAATATTATTATAGAATCATAGAATCACAGAATCATTGAGTCGGGAGGGACCTAGACAGATCATCAAGTCTGCCCCCCTGCCATGGGCAGGAAGGAGCACTGGGGGTGGCAGGGGTC
>NW_017728958.1:442278-483223 GCF_001723915.1 Gavialis gangeticus
TCCCCTTCTTGAAAATAGGGACCACATTGGCCCTTTTCCAGTCCTCAGGGACTTGGCCCGAGCACCAGGAGTCCTTGAACAGCCGTGTCGATGGCTCTGCAATGACACCAGCCAATTCCCTCAGCACCCACGGATGAAGGTCCTCCGGGCCCGCTGACTTGGACACATCTAAGCCCTCCAGGTAATCCTTAACTAGGTCTGAACTAACAGTTGGGGGACTCGCATCCTTCCTGGGCCTCTCTACGCTGTCACCCGAGAGCACCCCATTGTCAGCGGACAGGAACACGCAGGCAAAGAACTTGTTGAAGAGTTCTGCCTTCTCTCGCGCGTCCGTCACCACCTGCCCTGCCCCGTAGGGGTCCAATGTTACCCCGAGACTTCTTCTTGCTACCTATATACTTTTTGTTATCCTTAATCCCAGAAGCTAGTCTAAGCTCCAGTGCTGCTTTAGCCTTCATTACCAAATCCCTACAAGCTCGGGTCAGGGAGGTGTACTCCTCCCTACTTGTTTGTCCAAGTTTACACTTGTAAGCTTTCTTTTTGTGTGTTAGCTCACTGAAGAGTCCCCTGCTAAGCCAGTCTGCCATACTTACTAGTCTTCCTCTTCATTGGGATGGCTTGTTCCTGCATTTTCAGTAAGGCTTTATTAAAATACAACCAAGTCTCCTGGACGTTTTTTCCCCTTAGATGGGCCTCCCAAGGTATCCTGCCCATGAGTTCCCTTAGTGAGTTGAAGTCTGTTTTTCTCAAGTCCAGGTCCTCCCTCTGCTTCTCTCCGTCCTTTCTTTTCCTCAGAACTCAGTCTGCATTGGTTGTGTGGGTCTGTGGCCATGCCTAGGAGGCTTTTGCTCACCTGCTTTGTAGTGCCTGGCCAACTGCTGGTTAGACTCTGAAGGAATGAGCTGCAATTTATCCACAGGATAAAAGGGGGAAGGGTTCACCATATGTCATTTGCCTCATGATAGCTACTCCTGCCACACGCTCTTGCCCCATGGTTAATTTTATACTTGTAGCCCTGCTAAGCTACTGTGCTTTAGCTGTTGTTTGCTATGGGTAAGAGCACGTATGCGGGCAGCTGTGGAGCAGGTGACATGACATAGTCCCGCTGCCTTCTGCTCCTGGTGAATTGTTGTACTTTGAGGTAGGGACAATTCAACACATTTGAAGAAACCCTTGAAGAGAGAACAGGTATTTTTTAACGTGTCCCCTCCGAATCAGTCTTTCCTTCAGTTCTGGCTTCCTGGAGTTGTACTGCTAGAGATTTCCTATTGGTGAAGGACCTGAGTGTGGGCTGTGGCTGCCCCATTCTTGTCTTTTGTTACTGGGGGCACGGAGGAATTTCTGGTGCTGTTGTGGCCTGATCAGACACTGCTATTCAAAAGAGCTATGCGGTGAGGGGAGGCACGTGCATGGCAGGAACGGGAACTGGACGACACATCCTTAAGAGCCATAGTTACTGGAAAGGAAGTGACCATTTGATTTTCAGTATGTGGTTTCTTATTAGTAAGAGTTAGTTATGTTGCAGACCACAATTTTAAATGCCTTTTGTAAAACTAGCTGTTCTCAGTCTTTTCAGTAGTTCCCTTGCATGGTATTCAGTGAAGTTAATGCATGCCTTAAGATGTGCTTTTTCATGTGTGACTTGCATTTGTCATCTTCACTGATGGGAACTCTGTTACTGAAAATGTTTAATATTAATTTGCTAAGAATCACCTTTGTTTTGAACCTCAAGTTTTGTTAATTAAAATATCAAATTGTACTTTGCCATCTGAGGCTGATTTACAACGTGTTAGTTGGCAGTAAGGCTTAATATTAAAGCAGATGGATTTCAAAGCTAAATTATAGCTATGCATGTTATGCCATACTGAATAATTACAGTACCCTCAATTGACTGTCTTGTGAGTGTAGGAAGGAAACTTAATTAGGATAAGGCTTTTGATATATTGGAATTGGTCTCTAGAAAAAGGTTGAAGGAGACATTCTTTGTAAGCCCTATTTTTTCACTCCTTTCAAATGTTTGTTTTTTTAAAGTGAAAGAGTGAGTGGTTAAAACCCCCCCCAAACAATTCCTTGTTTTTCATTGAAATGTAACATGTTTCATTGGCAGTGGCAGCAATCCCTTATGGTCAAGGTTGATCGCTCCCACGAGTGAAGCAAAGGGTTGTAAATGAGTCCATTGATGGCTACGAAGGTTGATCCTAGAGCTGTGGGCCCTCTGACAAATGCCACAGGTGGTGGTTAAAGGGAGGGCTGGACCACAGATTACTCTCTCTTGTTTTCTTTCCTTCCTTCCTTCCTTCCTTCCGTTTCTATCGTTTTTCTGCCTCCAGGGCGAGATGGTTTTCCTCAAAGTAAGATGTGCCTTCTCTCACAAGGTGTCACCATGTAGCCCTGTCTTAGGCTAGTTTTTCCCAATTTGTGGTGTCAGTGCCACACTTAATGTTCGCATTTAGGGTGTCCTTGAAACATTTCCCATGGCATCTGCATGTCCTTTTGTCCTTGACTGAGTAGGGAGTATAGCAGTTGCTTTGGTAAATGTACGTCAGATGTGCACACAACGCCCCCTCCACCACAGCTGATGTTGAATAATCAGCGTTTCCACACTGGTGGTATTGGTAAGGACATTGGTATTTGTGTGATGAATGATCCTCCCACTTTATGCCAAGGATCTTTCGGAGATAGCACTGGCAATGGTGTTCCCGGCTTTTTAGGTGGTCCCTAGGTCACCCAAGCTTCACAGCTGCAGAGAAGAGTTGGGATTACCACAGCCTTATATAGTAGGAGCTTTGTTCAAGCTGGGAGCTAAAATAAAATTTTTAGAAAGTAAGCTAAGCCACTCAGGTTAGGGAACTGTGAATTTACATAGATGTTGCTAAAATCAACAACCTTGCTTTTAAATATTTACACTTGTATTGGATGTGTTATCCTATGACAACTACTGTACAATATATCTAACGGTATGATTTACCTGGCCTTTGTCCTGGAAAGCTGGTGACCCAAGTTTACACCTGACCTAACAAAAGAAGTAACTTTGGGAAGAGGATAGGTTGGGTTGCAGCAAAACAGATAACTCTTAATTGGCATTTGTATACCTTGATAGTTCTGTTAATTAAATGTTTTAAATTTAATTGGTTGGCACTACATATTGGTATCATAGAAGAAGCAAGTCTTTAGAGGGACTTCAGTCAAAGAGTGTAGTGAGCTGATGCATCTGACAGCACTTGGTTTAGCATTGTTGCTATTACTAGCACGTACATTCATGAGATTTTTAGTGTCATAATGCATCTAATCAAAACTCATTTGAGGCTTTGTTAGGGAAGGGGCAGGAGAATGTCCATGGCAGATGCAGACCTAGGTAAGATGCACGAATAGGAACCTTAAATGGTTTAGACCTTGGATGCTGCATCTTAGGGTGAGCATGCTGCTTTTTATATTGTAATTGCATAAGTACCTTAGCTATTTTTTCTTAAATTTAGCAACCTGATGCTTCATAGGTGATCTTGATAAGTTTGGTTTTGGGACTTTTTAAAGCTTAATTTTTTGTTGCTTCATTCTGACTTCCATCTCAGATGTATACTATATAAAGTTTCCTGCTTTTCAAAATAACTGCTAGCAAAGAAATTGTGTTTCAAAGGAAAGAAAGACTTAAGACCTTTCTTCATATAGTTCTAATCAACGTATTTCCTTCATCTTTGTATCTGTTCAGCTTTTGGCATAGCTCACTGGGTGCAGACTGGGCTGACTTGGGATCCAGCTACTGTTGACAGTAGTAAAGAATCTGCCACATAATGAAGATGTAACTTTATTCTAATAAATGGTATCCCTCTGAATGTTACTTGTCTCCCATTGCTTTAGAGATGCTGCCAGGTCCTTCTTTGGCTTATTCTGCCTGTCCTTCTACAGTTTTAATGATATTTTATCTTCTTTGGTGCATTTTTCATTTAGAGTCTCTGGAGAATCTGGATGTTCAAGTGTTTCTTAAATTCCAAATGCACAAACATTTTCTGTCATCTAAAGGCATCCTCCTTATATCTTAAATGTTGCTTGTGGTCTGGTACAAAAGCATGTTCACTCTTATGCAGCATCACAAAATCATCTTTGTTGCCTTCAGATTGATGGTGTACATGCAGTGTTGAGTAATAAGCAACAAAAGTAGTATTTTCGGAGTGATGGGTTGCTGTCTTGTATTTGTCCAGAGGAGCAGAATTCATCAGAATCAGTTGATTGCATCCAACAAGAAGCTTACTTCTGGACCAGTTAATTTGGAGATCATGTTTTCTATGGAAATCCTTTTCATTCATTATTAATTTAAACATATTGAGGTCCATGTAAATACACACATGGCTGTTAATGGGCTCCAAAGCCACGTAGGTGCTCGGAAGTGGGGAAAAGGTGTGATGATCATGTTGAACTGGTACTCTACTTCAGAAAGCAGTCTTTCTGGAATGAAATGTTCATTTATCCCCAGAGATAAACAGTGCAGCAGCTTTACTCCCAGGTCTATAGACTACTGAGCCAATGTAAGCTTTCCAGCTTTTTCTGTAAAGCCTTATTGCAATTTGGAATCTGAGGAGCTCCTGTTTTACCTGTATTGGGCTTTGTAGAGGGACAGATCTCTGCATTTTCTCTACCTCTGAGTTATGAGCATTTAAGGGGCATTAAATCTGGCATCATGACAGCTGACAATGGACAAGAATCAGTCACTTCCTTTGAACTTGGAAAGAAGAATTGAATTAAAAAAGGGGGAAACTGCAGTATTCCTGAAACCTTGTGCTCTTCAAAATACAGCTATTAGAATCTTCTGCAGCCTGCCCTGTGCTTGACTTCAGCTAAAGCATGTAAGGAAACAGTATTTATCTGCACACATGGATTGTACTCCTGATTCATCCTTTAACTAAGGCCAGATGCTTTCCCTCTCTTCCCTAGAATGGGAAAGATACCAAACAGCAAATTATACACCAGCTAATTTGGAGAGCCTTTGAAAAAATAGCTGTATATGTGCTAAGTGCTTTGGGAAGCAGTGTATGAAAAATCAGGGGAGTCTGCAAGGATCATTCTTTCAAAACTTCAGTACAAATCTGTGGTTAAGAATTCAGTCAGGAATTATCATTGGTCCCTTTTATGTTAACTAAGCCTTATTGTGAAAAGGTCTAATTTCTAAACTTTGTGACAAAAACGTCCCTTCTATGTTTTATTCCAAACAGTGGGTCACTCTTACTAAAAACTGCACATTTCAGGTTCCAGTATTTTAGGACATTGGCTGATGGCTATGGGGGGACATGAAAAGTGTGTAAAAAATACTAAATGGTGAAGAACGTCAAGAGGGATTTATTATTTACTCTCTCTCGCAACACAAGAACTAGGGGTCACAAAATGAAGCTAGTTGTCAGAAAGTTTAAAACTAACAAAAGGTTGTCCTTTTTCACCTAGCGTAGGATCCAAATGTGGAACTCATTGCCACCAGATGAGGTGGAAGCTGGCAGTTTAGCTGGATTCAAAAAGGGTTGGACACATTGTTGGAGGAAAGGGGCATTGTTAGCTATTGAGCAGGTGAGTGAGGGGCACGGCTTCTGAATCAGAATTTTAAACAGTAAAGGCTGCGAGGGAGAGGGGAACGGTGGAAGAAAAATCCCTGCTCAGACCCAGCTCCTTTTCAGCATCCAGTCGCCCTCTGCCTCTGCATTGTACAGGATACTGGGCAAGACATACTTATGATCTGACCTGTAAATGGCAGCTCTTACGTTCTTGAATCAAGTGAAAAGTAAGTGGGAAAACATTAAAAATAAACCTGTCAGATTTTCTGCATTTGGGCAGAGTCAACAGTTTGGCCTTTTCTGGTTTGCTGAACTTGGTCTTCCTCGGTTTTGTGCCTGCCTCTGCTGTTCTTTGCACAGAGTGGTTCTTCGTGAGGATTAAGCCTCTCTGGAGGGGGGGCACCTTTAAAAGAGACTCCTAGGGACGGGCTCAGTTGCTGAGACTCTTAACAGAATCCGTCCATCTTAGGGACAGCTCGTGTTCCTGGCACTGGCCCCTGTTGCTCAGCATCCCCATGCCAGAGCCTTTTCCCCATGGGGGTACTGCTGGGGCTCAGACTTCTGGCTGCAGCTCTCCCAGGGGCCCTGGATGGCTCAGATCTGACCCGAGGCTAGTGGCAGCCTCCCCCTGCCCCAGTCACTGGCCTGGCTCAGCCCCCAGCTGCTACCCCGCGCCCCGGCTCTTACCGTGGGGCACATCCACACGGTGCCCCCTACCCACGCTCTGCCAGTAGTGGAGCAGCCGGTCCTGCTCCATGTCATCCTCGGGGCCATCGGCAGTGCTGGAGCTGTCACCCTCCTCATCCAGCCTCTCCAGGTCTTCCAGTGTGAGCAGTGCCGGGGGCCCCAGCTCACTCACCACACCACTCAGCTGACAGCCGCCTGCCTCCTCCCCCTGCTGCTGCTGCATCCTGGCTGCCTTGTGCTGTGCTTCTGCTGCTGTTTTATGGAGCCCCTGCCTTGCCCTTGCTTAGATGCATCCTGGGCTTATTCCAAAGGGCTTCCCCGCCTCCGACGGGGCGGAGTTGAACTGGAGGGTTAGAGATGGGGCCTGGCATGCTGGGAGTGACCCTGAGGTGCTGGATGAACTGGGGGATGCCACCTTCCCCCAATCTCCTAGGTGCCCAGCTCCTGCCCTCTTCCCCTGCTTGCAGCTGCCCTGGCCAGGAGGCTGCTGCCTTTCCACAAGTGTCCTGGCAAGCTGGAGTGTCCAGGCTGCTGATCCCTGCTCTGCCCTGCCCAGCCCCTGTCTCCAGGAAGGCTGGGAAGGAACTGCTGGTGATTCAGGGTGAGGACAACACAAAGGCTGGGTGTTAACAAAAGAAAGTTTCAGCCCAGCCTCAAGCCTTGCCAGCTAGCAAAGGTTGTGGGGGTTAATAATAGGCAAGGAGTAGTACTGAAAGGAGAGACATCAGACTGGCAGGCTGTGAGTGGCATTCCTTACAGATTAGTCTTGGCACTGATCTTGTTTAATAGTACTATTAATGCAGAGAGTGGAAGCTTACTGATGAAATGTGCTGGTGACAAAGCTCAGCCTCGGCATGAGCTAGATACAAAACTAGGAAGCATCCTGCACACAGGAGGATCAGGTTGTTATGCAAAAAAGAACTGTATGACTTGACTGAAATAAAGGACTGAAAAATAGGACTAGGATAAAAGTACAAGGTCAGTAGTGCAAGGTGTTAAGTACAAGAGGATTAGTAGCAAGTATTTCTGTGGGAACTTGGGGGTTGATTAGTTGGAAACATGAGGAGGAGGAGAGACATGGTCATTCTAATTGGGAAGTATTTACTGCCTTCATATAACACACTACTAAAACCTCATTTGCAAGCTGCATGCTATTTAAGTCAGCCATTTTGAAACAGAATGATCTTAAATGTGTTGAAAAGGGTAACTAAGGACAATTGGGAAATAGACAGGCTGCCTACCTAATGAGTGTGTGTATATATTTTTAAAGAGGGTACAGTTAATCTTAAGTGATTAGTTTCTCAAACCAGCCAACCATTCCTTGCTCCAAAAGAAATGTTATCTAGACTGACTGCTTTACAGACAAGCTATTAAATGAAAATTTTTTAGATTTACTTCTAATGTTTTAAAAAAAAAAAAAATTTTTTTAACTGCATGGAACTTGGTAGCAAGCAGTTAAATAACCAGTCTTCAGACAAGTTTGTTGTCTCCAGCTGTTACATCCAGAAATAATCCTACAACCTTCACCGTCTTCAGGAGGATTTCCTGATTTAACACTTCGAGGTCTGCCCAACAAAGCCTACAGAGATTTATTCCTCTGATGAAACTCCAACCGAATATATTTGCTCGCATCTCATATATACCTTTTTCCCAAAAATCAGGGGTGCTTATACCTATGCTCCAATGAGTTTGAATTGGAATGCGTTGGAGCAGACCCGATGAATCAGTTCTGCTCCACATTGTAATTTGAGCGCTCTAGCTTTGCTGCAGTGTCATGCATATAAGTCCCTGTGGGTTTAAAACGGCCACTGGGGTGCTTTAATGAAAGCTCCTCGAATGAGCTTTAGTTAAAGTATCCTGCGGCCATTTTTAAACGCACAGGGGCTTAATGCATGTGACACTGCAGTGTTTCAATTAGAGTGGCTCTCCAGGAACTGCTCTAATTAAAACACTCGTCCCCAACCCTGAGCATGTGTATTGGCACCCCAGAAGCTTTCCAAAATTAGGGTGCATGTCTTAAGTGGGGAAGCTGATTTTCTTCTCTGGAATAGAAGTATGGAGATGCTATGCTGTAACGGCTGCTGGTTCTCTCTGGGCCAGCAAACAGTAGGTTTGACCCAGCTCATGCAGTCTCTGTTAATTTGCTATATAACACTTTCAAAACTATATAACATGACAGTTTTTGCCTTAGGCAGCCACCAAAACTGTGGAGACCTCTTTTTTTTCTACATCCAACTTTCTAATCTAATTTCTACCTTCTGCCTTCCAAAAGCAAGGTGGGCTGCTTATTATGGGCATGCGGTATGCAAGACAATACACAGTCTTTCTTTACTCTTTCAAACTGCGCTTCCCATTGGTGATTCCTTGGGACTTGCAGCTGGAGTTGGAAAATCTCTGCAGAGGAGTTTAGGTTACGATTAATATTTCTTTCCCAGCCTTTGGCTCTTATGACCCTACAGGAAGCTTGTAAGTAGAAGAAGGAGCTGCAGTAATACAGACCCTGTGAACTTTCACCATCAGTTCAGCTAACCTGCTGTTAAACATTATGAACATTGTACACAAGATATTGGGCTCTTGTCAAATTAAGGCCAAGACATCTATAAAGAAACTGTGTGACGATGATGTAGAGTGCTATGTTGTTTTTAATACTAGTTGCCAAGTGAGATCGCCATCTGGAAGTCACATGCTTAGAGAAAATCTGATTTACTCCATTAATTTAAAGCTTGTACACAGCAAAGTGTGTGTGTGTGGGGGGGAGCCCTGACTCCCTTGGCAAAGAACAGCAGGATTTAAATGAATTAGTCCATGTCACTTCCCTTATTCCGCTGAAGTGGAACAGAGGTATACATAATGAGTAAGAACAGAACTACATTTCTAAAAAATAGCTTTGCCCAGAAGACCCTTATAAGAAACTTAAACTGGTAATGGGGAACGTTGTAGTTGGATTTAATAGGGTTGCAGGTGGGCATTTGGCAAAACAGCAAATGCCCACATGTAACCCTATTTATTATTCTGAAATGAATCTAATCATCAAATAATTTCTATTGCAAAGAGAATCCTATCTTACAAAACTGTCAGCATAAGAAGGTCAATCACATTCTATTTTTATTTGTTATCTCGGCAGATGGCTGTTCATTAAGCTAATGTACTCATGCACAAACAAATGGTGGTTTTGTAATGGAATAATATTTCTCATCTTTAAAATTTCACATGCTTTTTGTTTTTTCCTGCAGGTATTAGAAACATTTGCTGACCGATTGATTAGAATTAAGGTTTTGGCACAGCGTGCTATTCCCAGCCTTACAAAATACCAGATAATTCTAGCAAGAAACCAATTCAGGAAAAAACTGCCATCACGAAATATGGTAAATTTATTTTTTATTATTATTATGTTGACTGAGTTCGTTGCCCTGTGGTAAATAAAACTCCCAAACCAAAGGTTCTTATTATTTTACAAACAATACCTAGAAATCATCATTGAAATGCAGTTCTAGGATAAATGTGCTAACTTGTTTCTCAACTGTTGCAACTACCACAGGTTTTTGTTTAAGGGGGGGGAGGAAGAGTGAAGAATAGTTTATCTTGTTGACTCTGTATAAAAAATTGAAAAAGATGTAACTGCTCAGTTTATATATAGACCTCAAAATGGAACAAATGCCCCTACTTTCTGTAAATTGTCATGGGGCTTTTAGTGATCATGGTTTCTTTAGCCTTTGTTTAAAGTATTATCCAGGAAGAGGTAAGTTACATTAAGAAGTACAGTCCATTTATGGTTCTACTCAAACTTGTTAGTAATAGCTTGTATCTGAATATTTTGGGGTGTCTTAAAAGGAACAACAAAAGTCAGTTTACAGTAATCAGATAACTTTCTAAAGTTGAGATTTGTAGCTAGGGTAGATGTGAAGGAAATCTTGCATACTGCTAAGTTTACCAAACAGTACAACAAATAAGTCCCAGATGCTGGGCTGTAGATGAGGCAAAATGGTTAACGTTTCCCAAAGGTTAACTAATGCAATATCATGAATTTTGAAAATATTTTTTACTGAATGTTCACAGTTGGATCCTTTACCATAATTCTTCTATGACTCTTAGAGGAAAAGGTTACCTTTATTGATCACTAAAAACTCATTAGTTTCTGAGGTTTCTAATAAACAGATCACCTGTTGAGCATTGTTTGCTTCCACAGTTTCATTTTTAGGAAGTTTAATCTGGTTCTTGGCATGAAAGATTGCAATATGATTCTAGCTGCTCATTGACCCGTTTAATCTGGTGTGTGTTTTATTTCTCAGGGGATACAGCCAGGCACAATTGAAGGAGATTTTGCTCTTTGCATTACTTTGTATCATGGTTATGAGCTATTGCAACAAATGGGCACACGGTCATTATATATGTTTCTCTGTGGAATTATGGATGGATCAAAAGGTGAAGTATCTTCACAGATGTATTTCTCTTTGTTTCCCAGTTTATGTTCCCATTTAACTTAGTGTCTTGTTTGCTACCCAGTTTTAGAACTAACTAGGATGATTTACCGATTATATTTCCAACCAATGTGTTGCATTTTCATTGCTGCTTGTGTTTGGATGAAAATAGCCTGAAAATATCCACTTAGCCTTTCGGAATAATTGGTAGACAAAAAAGTAGTTTAATGAGGAAAGCAAATATGTGCACATATGTATGACTAGGTCAGAGGAAGGTGGGAAAGATGCAGTCCCAAATAAGAAGCAGGAGCAAACTTGAACCAGAATCCTGGTCTCCCCCTCGGAGATGAGTACCCTGTACCCAGCATTGTTTCTGCACCTTATCTCAAGTCTCCCCCTTTCCAGGGGAATGCCCCCATCAGCATCCTGCTCTCTTGTTTTCCAACACTGACCCCATGGACTTCCTGTCTCTGTGCACATGGGCATATCATTAGCTTGGTGCTTATGTCACTCCCCTGGAAGGTGGGATATGTGGGTTTGAACGGCTTGATGTTAAGGAGGGCATTTAACCCAGATCTTGTGCTTCCTGGGTAAATCTTTAAACACTTGGCTACTGCGGAAGAAGTAGGTGGCAGCACGCAGCCCAAAAGAGGTACTACATTTAGTGTAAAGTCTGTAGTTTGCGGTAAGTGTAATGTTTGTCAGCCAATGAGACTGTACTTTTTTTTTTAGAAAAATAACTGAAGTACACATCACAAAGGGGATTGTAAATCAGTTATTTAAATGAAGGCTTTGCACTTGACAATTTAAATCAGCGCACCCTGCTAGTTGGAGAATCCAAATGGGCTTTGGTGTGAGGGAGGCCCTGGGCTACTGGGCTCTGCCAAGATGGCAGCACTTTTGGGTGGCAGTAACAGAACTTAGGGTGCCCAGGGACTTTCCTGGTGAAAACTTAACTTCTAGTGATGTGGGTCAAATTCATGGAAAGAGGCACCTAAATTCAAGATAAGTATTTATGTGGGCCTGGGCCTAAATGACTCACTGGGGTTAAACACTGTGTTTTGTGATGGACCAAGGACCTGAACCCCAAGTCCAAGGCTAGTGTTTTAACTACTCCACCACCCTTTCTTTGCCTGTCTTCTGTTTGGGTCCAGCTGGCATTTTCTGTCAGCTCGTATGCCTCCAAAGTGTTCTTGCGTTGTTAAATCTACCTGAACTTGTGTATGAGGACAGTGACAGTCCATTGCTTGAAATCATTGGTTTCACTCCTAGGATAAAGAGCAGATGACAATTGCTACCTGTGAAAAATCCATCTTTATAATAGCTCTCTGGGGGATCAAACACCCCCTGACCCGATAAGGAAGGGAGGAGGGAATATCCACTATTCTGACATCCCTGTGTTAGATATCAGGGCATTCTTTTATTGTTTGCATCTAAATGTTTTTGTCTGCAGGCAGGCTACTTAACAGTGTAATTGGGGGCAGAGTTTATTTAGGCTATATCTGTGGCCTCCCAAAAATTGGTTAACAAAGGTGTAGTCATCCTTAACTTCAGCAGCTTCTGTATCTGATCATTTAACGTGGAAGGAGAAGGTAATAAGGGAGTTCCTTTCTTCCTCCTCTATGTATGGGGATATTTTGGGATGCTGGGCTGTGACATTTTCCTTATTCTCGAGCCTTTTTTTAAAGTTTGTGGAGCCTCTAGCAAGCAAAAGCTTCACATCAGGTTTCTGGATTTGAAAGCTATTAGTTCATGTGGCAAAGCTTTTTGTGTGATCAGGACCAAAGCCTTGTTTGCCTGTGGAAGGGAAAGAGTCTTTAAATTGTTTTCATGCAGTGGCACAAAGGTCTCAGATTTCAGTCCAATTACATGTGCTATATGATGTTAAATCCTGTCTATGTCCCTTTGCTACCAAGGAGAACGCTCATTTTCTGCAGGTCTGTGTCGTGTTTAGATAAGATTCAGTGTCCTGGACAGATGCCTTTTTCTTGAGCAGGACTTAGAAATTTTATTTAAATGTTCCCTGTGATTCTTTTGGTTCAGGAGATTTGTGTGCAGGCCATTTGGCATGATAACAGTTCGGCTGCTAGTATAAGTAGGCTAAACCTCCTTTTTCAGTATTTTTATGAAACAATACTGAGGATTTTCCTGTTTAGCTACTAGAGTATAGAGCTTTTGTTAAATAGCTTCCCTTGAATGAGCACTGAAAGCATCTTCAGACAATGGATAATTTCTTAAGGCAGACTAGCTGAAGTTAGGACTCCTTTGTTAGTAATATTTTTCAGTTTGTTTAACAAGAGTCAGGTATGTTTAAATTTTGGGGAGCACATTACAACAGAGATTAATATTTGGTAGGCAATCTTATCTTAACCTTAGCTGCATCTGAAACGTGGTTTCATACTTCAGTTAAGGAGCTGTTACTTTCCAAAGAAGTCTGCATGCCAAAAATCACATTTTTTCTATATTCAGTCTCTGGAGTGAATGTATTTGTTTTTTATCTGTTTAAAAAGACAAGGTGCGTACAAGGAATGAACTTAGCCGCAACGAGGACTTTATGAATCTGTATCAGCAACTTGAGAACATGTTTGCAAACACAGCTCTGACTTCAGCAAATGGAAGTCTCTACAATTGCAGAACAGGTCAGCGTTTACCTTTTTAAAATCAGCACATCTGTTTTATTATATCCATTTTTTCCTGAAAGCTATTTTTTCCCATGAAAACTAATACAGTGAAACAATGTACTGTTCAGTTCTGGATGATCCATAGATACTGTAAAATACCAGTACAATTATTTAACGTGCTGTTTTGCTTAGTTTTCCATTTTAGGGTAAAGTTAGGATTTTGTTTGTTCTATTTTAGCAGTTCCATCTGCCTTCATTTCACATTTTTCTGTCTCTGAATCTTTGAATTGGAATTCGAATTTACCGTTTAAAATATTGTCGGCTGGTTTGTTGATTTGACCCCAAAAGAAGTAAAACTTGGCTTTGACAAGCATCTGCATCAGTAATGAATTTGCTTAGGTATAGATGTTACATGGCTATGATGATTGGAATGAGAATGCTGGGAATGACTATATCTCAGACGTGGAGGGGAGAAATGTGAATGGGAGAAGACATAGTACACAGAGCTTTTATCTATAACTGATAACACGAGTAAGAACCTTTTTTTTCTCGTTTAAACACTGCACTTGGTTTGCAGGACCTGAAAATAAAAGAAAATTCATCTATAGTCATCCCAAATTAAAGAAATTAGAAGAAGTTGTTGTAGAACACTTCAAATCCTGGAAGGGGAATTCAGGTAAGTTCTAGAGAGGGTCCAAAATGTGACCTATGTCTGTGAATATAAACCAATGGCATTTTTTTGTTATTAAATCCCTGATGTATTGAAGTTGGGATATTTTGGAAAAATGTATGCCTAAGAAGTAAGTTGCCATCGTTCATGGGAACCTTATTTAGTTAGCTGCCTATGATTCGAATTTGAGTTTAAAATAAAGTGTTATGTTACTCTAACCACTTGTGTCCCAGGATTCAGTGGCCTCAGAATGTGCTGTAGAATCTGTTTCTCACTGCGTGTCTGAGGCCCCTGCTGCACATTACACTTAAGACATGATTAAACAGTTGATCACAGCTTCAGTTGTAACCCTGCTACATGTTCAGTCAGTTAATGGTGTGACAAAGGAGAAATAAGACACAAAGTTATTCCACAAAATATGTGTAATAACTTTGTGGCTCATTTCTATCATTCCTATCATGCCATGTCAGCTGTTCCAGGCTCCCAGTCCAGGTCTCGTGCATCCCTGAGCTTGGAAGGCCACAGCTGATGCGGGCTTCCAGCTGCAGGAGCATGAGTCCCCATGGGTGGGAGTCCTATCTGCTGACTGGGCTCCTAGCTATAGGGGCACTCATCCCTGTGGCTGGAAGCCTGTGTCAGCTGCAGACTCCAAGCTGCAGGGATACCTGGAGCACCCCTGGAGTGGGAACCCATGTCAGTTGATAGGACTCCTACCTGCAGGATTCCGGGAGCACCCCTGTGGCTGGAAACCCATATCAGCTGAGGGCTCCCAGCAGCAGGGATTCATGGTGTGCCCCCACAACTAGGAGCCCCTTCCACTGTGAGGTCTCCCAGCTGCAGGATCTTGCTACTTGCTGGTGCAGGGGAAGCCTGGGGTTGTGATCCCAGGGACCCCCTGTACTAGCAATAAGGCTTGGTGGGATCTGATACACAGTCATGCCTCCTACCATGCAGGTGTAGCACAGCAGGAAGCACGATTGTGTAGATTGTGCATCAGATCCCATACGCCTTTACCTGAGTGTCATTTGATGCTGTGTTTTCTTTAAAACAAAAATCTTGCCGATGATGGTTAGGAAATGTTTTAAAATGTGAATCCTTGCTGTCTTTCTCTATGGCTTGTACGTATTCAGTAACAATGACAATTGCTTTGTGTTGCAGTTGCTTTGTGTTGTAACTAATCTGTACGTATGTCTGTCTTTTCTGTTTCTTTGTCACATTTTAAATTGGTTTATCCAAGTATTTTTTTTAAAGTTAATTTTGTATTTGGATGGGCAAGCTGATTGGTTTTAATTAAGAGCAGGGTTTGTTTCATGGCCAGGGAGAGGGAACTGAGAAAGCTATCTGCCTGGAAATATAAGTTTATAGGTGGAAAGAAATCTTACTCTTCCCTATGGAATTTAAAGATACAACAGATACGATTCACTAAAAAGGTGAAAGTCAGCTAGCATATGCAATGTGTATATTTGTGTGAAGTAAGGCAGGCACTTTTGTTAGAACATTATTGATGCTTAAGAGAAAATAGCACTTAGATAAAGTTAAAGGTTTTGACCACATAAAGTTAATTATAAAAGTGAATGTTTTTAAAAAGTGATTGTTTTTTCTGGTCTTAATTTGAGGATTCCTCAGAATAATCATAGTTTGCAGCATAAAGAAATTATGAAACCAAACGGTCTCTTTCTTTTCAGGACTTTGTACTGATTTTGTAAACATAAGTTAAACATTTGAAAATGAAAATGCAGCTGCTTAGCATTGGAATTGTGAACAAGAGCAATTGGAGGAATTCTGGAATTAAGGATTGCAAACCACCCTCCCAAAAAATCCCCCAAAAACAAACAAACCCCCAAAACGTGGATGGATGGATAGATAGTTTTTGTCTACAAATAGGGAATTCATCAGGGAAGGGAACTGTCTACCATGTCATCTCACACTGAGAGAAAGGACTGTTTCTAGTTCATTTGGGGTTTTTAAACCTGAAAAATGCAGTGCAGATTTATACTACAGAAATATTTACTAAGAAACCTTGTACGCATGTGTGTATACACTCTTGCACCTATCTAAAATCAGGATGAAATTTTTGGGCTAGTAAATTATACTTATGGTGTTTTTACTTTTATAGAACTTTCTAACTTTGTAGCCCTGAATTTGTGACAAAAGAAGAGTTCTTTGTCAGTAAAGCACAAATTCATCCTTTTCCCGTTTTACATAAAAATGCTCTGTGCTCAGCACAGTAATACATAAAATAATATCTGTAGAATTGAAGTAACAGTGGAGTTTTGAGAGAAATTTTACTCTAGCTAACTTATTGCTAATTGTTACTTAATATCTCGGATGACTGCGTACTCTGGCTTTTAATGAGATGTGGTTAAATGAGGGGTAGAGGAATTCTCACTTGTCACTTTTTTCTTAATCTCATGCTCATTTGGGTTCCTGTGCTTGGATTCTTGCTTAGGCACCTAAAACAAATGTGGTGGATGCAATGTGTGTGTTAGAAACCAAAATGCAAAGCATTTGCACGTGATCTTCCTGTCCTTATTGAAGTGGACAGGGATTGTGCATATAAGATGCATGGAATGATTTGTCCCTGCATCTTATTTTTTTAAACATATTGTTTGTGTATAAAGTGCTTTTTAGCTGTGCTTATTTTTGTGTCTAACAGACCAAAGCGTATCTGAAAGCAAACCTACTGATACCAGGGTTATGATCTTCTCCTCGTTTCGAGACAGCGTCCAAGAAATTGCAGAAATGCTTTCCCAGCATCAGCCGGCTATTAGAGTCATGACCTTTCTTGGTCACTCAACAGGAAAGAACACAAAGGGCTTCACACACAAGGAACAACTTGAGGTAAAGAGGTCATTGGGTTTATTTTAGATTTAGAATATAGGGCATATGACATGATAATGTAACATGCACTGTAAAGACTGTGAGTTTCCAAGTTTTATTGTAAACTAGCCAATTGCCCGCCATGAATGACAGAGCGTTTCAGGGAGAACTTACATGCCCCCACCACTCAGTGTTTGGGGCTGGCCATGTAAACCAGGTCCGGGCAATTATTTTGGGCAGAGGGCCACTTGCCCAGTTTTGGCAAGCTGTCGAAGGCTGTATGGGTAGCTCTGCCCCTTGGCAGGTGCCCCACCCCCTGGTCTCCATCTTGTGACTGGAAGTCCCACCCCCTAACCCCTGACCTTTGCCACCAAAAGTCTATCCCTTTGCCCCTGGAAGTACTCCTTTCAGCAAGGGGTTGTGCCCTCCTGGAACCAGGGAAGTATCAAATTATATTTTAAAAAGGAAACATCTATGGCATTAATCTGATTTCAAAAAATATTTTGTCCCAATGTACATGAGTTTGTGCAGTGTACATAGAGGTGATTGCGCAACAGCTTAAAATGAAGTTTTACTCTTGTATATTGTGGGGGGTGGGTATAGGTTTATGGGGGACTGGGGTGAGGGAGCATGGGGGATGTGGGTGGGTATGGGGTTTGTGGGGGGTTGTGTGGGGGGGGGAAGGGGCCTAGATTGTGTGAGGGGGCGTGGATGTGGCGGTCTGCATGTATGGTGGTACGAGGGGAGTGTGGGTGCATGTGTATGGTGAGGGGTGTGTGTGGGACTCATCCTATGAACACGAACACATGAACAAACACCCTCCCTACCAGCGGCTCTGTGCTACCTGCTCCTGCAATGCAGCCAGGTCATGTGGTACAGACAGGGCTGCAGGCAGGGAGTGCAATTGCTGGGGGTGGGGCAGGCTGGGCTGCTCAGTCCCGCTACTGCCCCTGTCTCCTATCAGCTTTGACAGGAGAAGGGCAAGTCAATACAGTTTTAAAGCCTAAGGGCTCCCTCCACCTCCAGCTCCCTGCCTGAGGGGGCGAGGCCCATGCATCCAGTTGCTGCCCGCCCTCTCTGCGGCACGTGCATAGTTGGCCCCCAGGGTTACGGACAGACACACAGAAGTACTATGCCTTTTATTATATTAGAATTATTAGAAATAGGTGGGATAAAGAGCAGTTTTCTGAGGTAATCCTAACGGGGAAAAAACATATGTAGAAAACGTTCCATATTTTAAAAAAACAAACAAAACCAAAACACAAAACCCCACAAAACTCCCGCAAGAACCAAATCGGCCATGAGAGCTGCAATGTACACACCATGGGGGTTTCATTCAGTTTAGTTCTCCCAAAATTGAAACGGTAGGCTTTTAAAAACACCACTTCCATTTAGGGAGAATTAAACCAAACTAAACCCCTGTGGAGTGTACATAAGGTTGGGGGCCCGATCCTTACCTGCCTCTTTGGTGGCAGGGGTGGGAGGAGGCAAGCTGCCAGTGGGCTGAGCAGTACCTGAGCTGTGCGGGGGCCTGTCTGGCAGCACCTGGGTTGGGCAGTGCCGCAGCTGTGGAGGGAAGTACTGCTCCCGCAGCCATGGAGGGAAGCACACTGGGCCCCCATACAACTCAGGCAGGCAGGCTCCAGGGTGGGGAAAAACAAATCGGGCTCCTCGCTTTTTTTTTTTTATTTTATTTCCCCGCTTCAGTGGAGCCTGTCTGCACGGGCTGCCACCAGGTCCCACAGCCCTTGAGCTGCACGGGGCCTGCCAAGTCCTGATTGTATCGGCTTCTAGCACCCCATGCACTGTTGCATTTTGTTAGGTAGCAAACTAAAACCCCTTGGAGGTGTTTTATCTTGCTACGTACCAAAGTACCAAAGCAAAATATGCCACTGAGCGTGCAAACAACAACACTTAAAGCGGAATACACTGCTGAACATGCAAACAGCAATGCCATTAAAGCTATGCAAAAAGGCATTTAAGCCACTTTAAAGACCAATTTTGTGGCATGTACAAAGGCCTATTTAAAAAAATTGAAACATACCTGTGACAAACTGAGCACAGTTCTAATTGCTGTCATGTTTCCCCCCCCTTGAATGAACAAAAGATGTAAGATCCCCATTCTGGTTTATTACAATAACAAAAATACATAATTATGAAACTAAGGGCTTAATTTTGGTAGTGGTAGGGTGAGCTAAAGTTTTCTATGCTTTGTGCTTTATCTTTTGTATTAAAGGGTATAATACTGGTAGCACCTACATATTGCATTTGGTCACCAGTTTAGAATGTAATGCTTGACTATTTCAGAGAGATTGCTTTTTTCTTTAATAGCTTTTAAGCAAGTTGAAACAATTTTATCACCTAACTGGAATACGAAAAGATACGAAGAGTGCACGTAGAACTCTAATGGAGATTGTTAAATATGTTTTAATTTTCATTTAGGTGGTAAGACATTTTCGTGAAGGGGGCTACAATACACTGGTTTCTACGTGTGTAGGAGAAGAAGGTTTAGATATTGGAGAAGTGGATCTTGTAATCTGTTTTGATGCTCAGAATAGTCCAATTCGTCTTGTGCAGCGAATGGGTCGAACTGGGCGCAAGCGGCAAGGTAGAATTGTTGTCATCCTGGCGGAAGGCCGTGAAGAACGAGTAAGTTAAGCAGTCTCTTGTAGTGAATTCTTCTCCAGGGCTTTTCAACCTTGTCAGTCATTCTCACAAAACAGTCAAGTGCAGATTGACTGAAAATTGTGGAAATACCAACCATTCTGGTGAGCAGAATAATTTTAAAATCCTCATTGTGGTGGCTATTTAAATATTATTTAATACTTAAGCTAAACTTCTTAATGTGACACAAGAAGCTGCATATCCACTTCAAGAATTGCTTGAAATATGGAAAAATAATAGTGCATGCTAACCGAAGGAGCAGAGTCCTGTCTTGGCATTGTCCTTCAAAGTCTTTAGAACATGCACATACCAGCAGCTTGTATAGATGGGTCATAAGGTTGCAATTTGTTCATGGTCAACTACTTGAAGTAATTACTTGACTAATGGGTGGCAGAGCTAGGAATAAATTCCTAACCATAGGGGGCCTAGAAACATCCACATGATTTGTTGGCACCTGTGGGTATAGGACAGACGAGGACCTTTGTGCCATGAATGCTTAGTGTGAGTTTTGAAGACAACTGTTCAAGTGGAAATCTGCTGCCATTAAATGCCTCAACCTTTCTGAGATAAGTTTTGCTTCATACTATTTTATTTACTCCAATCCAGGGTGTGATTTATGTCTCTGGTGTTAGATATTCAATAAGGACAAATGCAAAGTCCTGCACTTAGGACAGGACAATCCCATGCACCAGTGCAGGCTGAGGGCCGACTGGCTGGGCAGCAGCTCTGCAGAAAAGGACCTGGGGGGACAGTGGACAACACGACAGATATGAGCCAGCAGTGTGCCCTTGTTGCCAAGAAGGCTAACGGCATACTGGGCTACATTAGTAGGACCGCTGCCAGCAGATTGAGGGAAGTGATTCTTCCCCTTTCTTCAGCACTGGTGAAACCACACCTTGAGTCTTGTGTCCAGGTTTGGGTCCCCCACTACAGAAAGGATGTGGACAAATTGGAGAGTCCAGTGCAGGGCAACAAAAATAGGGGGCTGGGGGACATGACTAAAGAGGAGAGGCTGAGGGAGCTGGGCTTATTTAGTCTGCAGAAGAGAAGACTGAGGGGGGGATTGAATAGCAGCCTTCACCTCCCTGTGGGGGGTGGCAAAGAGGATAGAGCTGGACTGGTCTCAGTGGGGGGCAGATGACAGGACAAGGAGCAATGGTCTCAAGCTGCAGCAGAGGAAGTTTACGTTAGATATTAGGAAGAATATTCTCACCAGGTGGGTAGTAAAACACTGGAACAGGTTACCCAGAGAGGTTATGGACTCTGCATCCTTGGACATGTTTAAAACCCAGGTAGACAAAGCCTTGGCTGGGGTGATCTAGTTGGGGCTGGTCCTGCTTTGAGCTTTGGGGTTGGACTATATGTGACCTCCTCAGAGCCCTTCACCCCCTCATTTTCTGTGATTCTATGATTCTATATTCACATGTTAAAGATACGATTCTCATTTAGGATGATTCTGTGTCATCCTATTAAAAAGGAGCTTCTCATGAGGTATTTGAAAAGAAACACCTTCCTCCTTAGTCGCTATTCTGCTGTCCAACGAAGTGCCCAATTTATACTGGTGTTTTTGAGAAACTTTGTACTGTGGATCAGCTCTGCTAGCCCCAGCTGTAGTTAGCTCTGTGGTAGACAGGACCCTGGGTGGCAGCTGGCACTTGTTATTTCTAGCTTTGTCAGAGCAGGCACATGCCATCTGTTAATTAAAATGATTGGCTGCTAACAAGTTCTGTATGTTTTACACCTTCTCAAGTTACACCAGTATTAGCAAATACAGGTAGCTTTTTTCAGAGAAAAGACTAGTATGGACAGAAATCGTCACGGCCTACTGCTTTTGTGAAAATTAACAAAGCAGCTAGTGATTTTTGGATGCCTCAGTTCCTGAATAACAAACTTAATGGTTTCTTTAGAGTGTCTTATCTGAGCGTGTGCTCCCATGTGGTACAACCAGTAGCAAAATATTTAAGAATTATTTCTTGT
The DNA here is from genome assembly GCF_001723915.1 of Gavialis gangeticus. Lineage (NCBI taxonomy): Eukaryota > Metazoa > Chordata > Crocodylia > Gavialidae > Gavialis > Gavialis gangeticus. The sequence continues at coordinate 463,670 of NW_017728958.1, forward strand.
ATTACTTCTTGTGAATTAATTTAAACCACATAGACTCAAGAATGATTTTATTATAACTGGTTGAGAATTTTTCATTTAACTTCTTCTCCTCCCCTCTCCCTCCCCCTGATGGAAAATAGTTTCTGCAGAACTAGACATTTCCATGTGAAAAATCCACTGCTGAAATCTCTGTTTTGATTTTCAGTGTTGGAAAAATGAAACAAAACATTCCTGTTTCAAGATGTAGTGGCCTGAATGGAAAGGCTCGTCTTGATCCAACCAAATCAAACCTTCAGATTTCACCTTGCCAGTCTGTGCCTTTAATTTGGCACAGGGACTCTGAGTCTGTGTCATGTTGCAGACAGGGCTCCCCGGCTGACCAGTATTTCCCATGACACACCCTGGTTTTCCACCTGGGTGAGCTGCAAGGGTGTGTGATACAAGTCATATGGGAGGTGTAATGTGGAGGGGGAGCCCAGCCCACAGAGGAGAATGGAGGCATAAGGCACCGCGGTAGCTCAGGGCTTCACACTTGAATGTCGAACCAAGTAGAACTCTGTATTTGTTTTTGGTTCAACAAAACCAAAATGAAATATCAGAACACATTGTTACCAAATTTAATCGTTTAGCTTTCTGTTCCAGAAGATACGTCAGTGTATTTTATGACTCACTTTGGTACAAAAATAATGTTGGAATTTCTGTGGTTTAAGCCAAACCCTTCATAATTCTGTATTCCTTGGACTCTCAGTACAACAATGATAAAAAGTACTTGAAACATACTTAAATGTTTTCTTAACTGTAATGAAAGCACGAGGTAAAACCCTGGTAAAAAAAATGGCTCATCCTCTGTTTTACAGACTTACAATCAGAGCCAATCTAATAAAAGGAGCATTTACAAAGCCATTTCAGAAAATAAAATGCTTCAGTTCTACCAGCAAAGCCCACGTATGATTCCTGAAGACATAAATCCAGAGATGCATAAAATGTTTATCACTCCTGCAGCTGATGAACCAGACAGCTTAAGACCACTTTCCAAAGAGAGAAGATCCAGCTCGCTCCTGCATAAAACATCGTTCCCTTCCATTAGCACTGGTAAGATAATGATTTCTTTGTACCCCGTTGTGTTCATTCATAGCATGTGATGAAGTAGGTTGTCACTTACGGAAGCTCATGCCTGTCTGAGCTAGTTAGTCTCTAAGGTGCCACATTGCCCTGCCTTCTGTTTGACTTCAGGCTTACTACCTCTCTTTGTATCCCTTGTGTAAGGCAATGACTTGACTGTGTTGTGGTTCTAATGGATACAAAACTGATTGTTCTTGAGAGTTATGGACTTCCAATAAAAGTATCACTCTTAATCCTAGTGTAGCCTTTATTCTTAACTTTTTAGATTTGAGATTGTGATGAAACTACTGGCTTAAATATAAGCTTCTGTTCCTTAAACATCCTTGACTCATAGTTGGCCCCTTATGGTTATATGGTACTAGTTAGCCACTTGTTCTACCTTCTTTGACACAATTTCCCAGGTATTTGTTGCATCTTAGAAAAATATTATCACAACAAAATGTTCTTGCATCTTTATTAGGTTCTTTAACTTGAACAGGAATTGTTTTCTTGATTGATAAAGCAATATAAAAATTGGAGGAACAGCTGAATCTGTACATTTAAGATCTTGATATAGATGGAATGTTCCCTGCGTTTTGATCCTTTTCCTTCATTTGGAGGGGTGGTGGGACTTGGGTTTGACCAGCTAGGATTTTTTGCTGCTTTCTTACTCTTTTGGTTGGTAAATGTAGGGAACCTACAAAGCAGATCGGAATCACTGACAATCTCCCGACATAGTACAGAAGTTAAAGATGTTGCAGTCAGCTGACAGCTTGATTCTGTCATTGGTGATTGGGTTCTGCTAAAGGCCTTTGAAGTAAACACAGTACAGCCCCTTTCCTACCCTTCCTTTCTGCTCTGTACAAGCATTGGTAAATTCATCTCTGAAAGCTGCTTTGCACATTCCAGTGGCATACAATTTAAAGGAAAGCTTCAGTGAATTACAGTGCAATAAACAGGTTTTGCCAAATGAAGTTGATCAGCTGTGCTGGGATATGTCCTGGCACAGCTGACAAGCTTTTATGGGTGAAACAGATGTTGCCCATTGTCTTGTAGGGTCCAGGCCCAGCTGCTGCCAGGAGTAGCTGGGGCTTGATCCTTCAGAACAACAATCAGGATGCCTGTCTGCAAATGGGAACCCTGGGTTTCCCCATTTATAGACACGCGCCTAGGGAATCCCAAATGGGGGGGTGGGAATCTGCAGCATGCAGGCTGCAGATCATGGCTCTGCCCCAACTTCAGACCAGGCTGTCACTACTGCAAGGAGCCAGGGCAGAGCCATTATTCGCAGCCTGCATGCTCCAGGCTGGGATATGCAGGATGCAGATTGCAGCTCTGCCCCCAGCTCCTTGCAGCGGTGACAGCATGGTCCCGAGCTGGGGCAGAGCTGCGATCTGCTGTCTGTGTGCCCATGCCAAAAGCATGCAGGCTGCAGATCGCAGTTCTACCCTGGCTCTGACCAAGCTGCCTGTGCTGCAAGATCCCAGCGGCTCCAGAGCAGCCCCCTGCCCTGCTGTTGCGCCCTGCCAGCATGGCTGGGGCAGGTCTCTGTGGCAACCCCAGCCTTGTGCTATCACAGCACAGCTGGGTCTCCATGGAGAGTAGCCGCAGTCATGTGAGCAGGGGCAGCTGGGAAATGGAGTCCACAGCTGGCCAGCTGCAGCCTGTGGGCTGGATTTTGCCCACCCCTGAAATAGCAGCACAAATTCATGCCACTTACATCATGGCCACAAATGTTGGGCATTGTTGCATGACAGAGGGTATGGTCCTCCGTTTGCTTGGCTTTGTGCCACCATAACATTTTTTTACAATGGCACAAAGGCAACATCTTCTTACGGTGTTAGAGAACTATGAGCAGTTGATATAGACTGTCATGAAATGCCTAATAATCCCTTTCCTCTTTTTAAGGCTTACTGTCCACAGAAACTGAGCTTTAGGAATTCTCTAAATATTTTGATATTTTGCAGGCCTTCTTCCAACCCAATAGTGTTGGCATCATATAGTTTAGTTCCTGATTATTCTCTTCCCCCCACCCCCAATATGCATTAAAAGCATTGTTCAGATATCCAGTCTCAGTGATGCACCTTATAAATAGAAGCCAGGTGGGTTATCTTTACATAAGATATGTTCTCAAACAGCAGATGCAGGGACCAATTTATGGCGAGCAGGTCTGTGGTTATCTGCAGGCCCCACTCCCTTCACAAAAAGATGCACAGTGAACATGTAAAACTGTGTGAGCTATAGATACAGCTGCAGGATACCTGTGATGGGGTGGACTGATGTTGGAAGATTCAGGTTCCAGACTAGGATTAGTGTACAAGGCCTTGTGTAAGGCACAGAAGCCAAGTCTGGGGCGCAAAAAAGAGAACTAAGGACAATATAAATGTATAGAAAATGTGCAAGAAACTAACCCGAGCAAAGTGAGGAAAATAGAAGGAAACTCTTGGAGAGCCCTTTTTAAAACTTCTATAAAAACTATGTCTTAGCAAATAGACCAAAGCAAGAGGAGAAAAGAGAAGATGAAAAGGAAAATGGCAAATTGAACATCTCTCTTGCTGAGGGTTAGCACTTGAGAGACTGTAATTAACAGGCGCCTTTGTATGAAATGAGCTAGCTGTGTCCACAATTGAAGTACAGTGTGTTCACAGTGATCTGCCAGTCGCTGAAGATCAGTATAATTGACTACTTGTCCAACAAGCAGATGTCAGAGAAGTGTGAATTGCTTGCATTGAATGCTTGTTTTGCAGCCTCAACTAGAGTCCTGTCTATAGCTTTGTGAGGAAGCAAGTGGCTGTCTGATTTTCAGGAATTATAAAATAAATCTCAAAAGGTAGCCAGTTGCCCTTGCTTTAAATCATGTGCTTATGTCAGTGCTGTCCCCCTCAGAAATATTAACAGGTTTTCAGTAAAGATTAAGTTGGAGAGTTTGTTACTAATTACTGATTTCTTTGTTGAGTTTCTGTTGCTTTATGGAAAAACACAGAGTTAGAGAAAGCCTTTTCCATTCCAGTGCAGTGTTGGTCCTCAGGATGATAATGTCTAGGTCAGAGGTGTGCAGTTATTTCAGGCAAAGGGCCGCTTACTGAGTTTTGGCAAGCCATCGAGGGCTGCATGACAGGCAGCCAGCGGCAGATGAATATTAATTTCCTAATTTTTTTTATGGGCTCCGCGGGCTGGATAGAATGGTCTGGTGGGCCACATCCAGCCCACGGGCCACATTTTGCCCACCTCTGGTCTAGGCTCTCACCTGGGGTGCTACGAGAGCCCTTCCAGGTAATACAGGTGCTGTTGCTGGTGGAGGACAGGTAAAACTGCTCAGTGTGCAAGGCTGTAGCATACATATGCTCCTCCTGTCCTCCTGCATTAAGGAGAGCTGGTTTGGGCTGCAGCTCTTCCTGGTGTTGACCCTTGCTCCACGGTCCTCCTGGCCAAGTCTGAAACAGGCATGCAGGACAGTTCTACCTGCCCACGTACCTGCTTTTTAGAGATGCTGTCCAGAGTTGGACTGGGAAAGGCTGGAATGTGAGCTTGCTCTCCTGTGGCCTTGAAGAGCTTTGATGGAGGAGGAGCAGCATGCACATGGGCCACAGCCCTTCCTAGTCAGCTGTGCAGCAGGTCTGTGGGGCCGTTTTACATGGGGGCAGCATCACTCAGCTGATGAGCACTGAAGTAAGTGGAGCACAGTGGTTCTCAATTGGGGGTGCCTCCACATTCAGAAAAGTACCTCCACCCTGTGTTGTCTGGGGTTCTAACTCTGAAAAGGTTGAGAACCACTGGTCATGTCTGGTGTTAAGATCCAAATGCTTGATAGGCTTGCAATTTACAGACATAGAAGACTGCATTTGCACAGAAATAGGTGAATCACATTTGGACTAATCATCTTTTTCTCTTTCTTTTCATAGTCGGATATGATTACGGACAAATGTACTGTTATAGTGAGGAGGAGGTGCTGCTGCTCAGGAGCTTTTTTTTTCATCTGGAATCAAAATTGGGGCAGTTTTAGTTTGCTTGTATCACTACAGGATAATGCACATATAACAGTTATATTATAACAGCTGCTGTTTTCCTTCCCTTTGGAAATCTGGTATCTTATTTTTGAAACAGTTTCTGTTTTTAATCTCTCTTTAATTTGATTCTGTTGCTAATAGCTATAACCTCTGATAACAGGCAAAGCTTGTCTGCTTTGTTTGGTGTTCATTCTCTGCCCACTAAAGCAGTGTAATCTCTGTCCATCTCATCCCATGATAAAACCTAATCTCTAACTTCGTGGATGGAAGAAACAGTGGTGTTCTTCAGTTTAACAATGGAAATGTAGATTGTGTAGCAGGAAGAATTTTTTTCATCGTGTAGATGGTTAACTTGGATTCTGTCAATAACCAAAGTGCACATTCAGTCATATTAGTTTTTCCTCCTAAATAAATCCAGTTAGTCCTTTAATAGTATTTTCTCTTCTATGAATTTTCTTTATGTCCATATCTCTGTTACCTACCTAAAATCACAAGGTATATTATAAATGGTACAATAGGGTTTATTGTGTGATTGAAGCACCAGACTAGGACTTGGGGTCTGATTTCTGGTGCCTGTCTCTTCAGAGGCTTCCTTTGTGATGTTAAGTAGTTTGTTAATATACGTTTGTTCTCTCACTTGTAAAATGAAGGTCTTTTTTTTACCTCCATTATTTATGTCAATTATTTAATTAAGTCTGCTAACTTTAGGCAAAAAAGTGTTTTAAGAAATACCTTATCTTCAGAAGCTCAGTAAAACTTCCCTTAAAGCTGTTTAAAGTTTAAAAACTAAGTGGTGGCACATGTAGAAATGTTGCCTCCATGTGCAAAACTGAACAGGACACGTTTTTAAACGGTGCTGTTTCTCGATGCTGGAGACAAGGTTCTAAGTTAAAAGTCCAAAAGTAAAAATATTTGTTTTGAATGTCTAATCCTTGAGTTTAAAAAAACATTGTAGTGAGGAAGATTTTCTTTCTAGTTATTTGCCAAAAAATGGAGGAAATGGAAATTCATAGAGTTACTGAATTCAGGCAAATTCTGTGACCCAAAAACTTGTCTGATTTTATCATTAGGCACCATGTATGAGTTGCTGGAGACAGTGCTGCTGACAAGATTGTCCTCACTTTGAGAGAGTAATATCCCGGGAGAGGTCAGGTTTCAGGTCAGCCTGGAGTTGCTGTGATCAAGTACTTGCCCTTATTTCATATATTAAAGTGGGCTTTCAGAGGAAATTAAAAACAGCAATAGCTTTTCTAGATTTGTCATCTGCTTATGATACGGTTTTGGTATAAGGGCTGTTTGCTGCTGTTATCTGCTGCAATATAGTTATATTGCAGCATTGCTAGGCAATTCAATTTATTAAAACAGTGCGTCTTGAACATTTATTAAAAAAAAATAAAAATGGAAGTCTCTCTCTCTCTCGGGGGGGGGAAATCTAAAAAAGACGGAGAATTATTTTCAATGTAGGTGTTTAAAGCCTAATTTTGCTAAGACAGTAGCATCAGCTTTTCCCCTCTGCAGTCTGAAAGCTAAGATGACATTGGAAGGATGCCAGTGAAGTCTATTTATTTTATTAGATTTGTATGCCACCCTTCCCAAAAAAGGCTCCAGGTGGCTTACATACCCTACAGTATCCTGGTGTATCTTGTGACAGAAGACTCTTTTCCCATCAGGATATGAGGCAGATGAACAATTTGTATCAGAAGATAAGATGGCTGGCATTAGCTGGGATTTTGACCCTAAAGCTCTTCCAAAAATGGCATTGGCTTTGGTCTATTATTTTATGACCAAACGCTCTGCACTAGTATGGGGAAGATGGAATATACTTATTCATCCTACTGATACCCAGCTTCATGCTGTTCTGTATATTTGAAATCAACTCCCCTTCTACAATTGCCAGTATTCTCATGCTGGCTTTAATTGAGAAATGTCAAGTTAGAATAAAAAATGTTCTAAGTTTCCTATTCAGAAGATCTTTGAACATCTACATTTAGTTGGCGTCAAGCCACGCAGAAGAAATAAAATGCATCAGTGATTCTAGTGCCAGGTGTCCTGGTTTTTCTCTTCCATGGAAGAATAAAGGTGGTCATTAAACCAGTCAGGACATTACTTGAAAGATGTGCATGCCTGATGCACGAATATCAACTTAATGTCATATCAAATTTCAAACAGTTCATGATAAGTGACGACTCAATATTTTGTTTTTTGAGGAATAACTTCATACTGCATTTCTTAAAGCTTTTATTTCTGAAGCATTTCTGAATGCCTATCAAAACTTAGTCCTGAACTATAACTGTTATAGTAGTCTCAATATGAGAGGGAGACTCTTTTGAAAGGCCTCTTTACTTCTTTACGTAAGTTTGGTTCCAGTCTCAAGTACTCTGTTTTTGTGTGTTCATACATGAATTTCAGTAATCCTCTGCCATGTGGCTTTGTATTAAAATAATGATCTTACATAACGTATAGGTTTTAAGTTATTATTTAGCTATAAATGTCTCTGTGTTTATAAATACATGTATGTTTCCATGGGAAATGATCTTCTCATTGATCATTTCAGCGTACTTGATGATGCATAGTACTCACTGAATTTTATTCTGGTGGCATCTGTCTTTGTTACAAATGAATCCCTTAAAAATTGAAAATGTAGCCATCTTTTGCTATTTTTTAGATTAAAAACCATATTTTACAAATACATTTTGATAGCTACTTAGAATCATAGAAAAGTAGGTCTGGAAGGGACCTCAAGGTTATCTGATCTAACCCCCAAACTATACTTGTGCATGCTATTGTTTCATGTGCAGGACTTTGCATTTGTCTTTAATGAATTCATTTTAATTAATTTTAGATCACTCTTCCAATTTACTAAGGTCATTCTGAATCTGGGCCCCATTCTGTTGAATGCCTGCAGCTCGACCCAATTTGGTGTTATCTGCAGGTTTGCTATATGTGCACTCAATCAGTCTTTCAAACCATTAACGAAGATATGAAAAAAATTGTTGGACCCAGGGCTGGTCTATGGGGAACTCCACTTGAGTCCTCCTTTGACATTGAGCTAATGATGACTACTCTTTTGAGCATGATAATCTAACCACTTATGTATCCACTTTACAGTACTTTCATCTATATTATGTTTCCTTATCAATGAGACTATCATAAGATACTATGTCAAAAGCGTGGCTAAAATTGGGTTTTATCATGTTTACTGCCCTCCCCCTATCATCAGAGCAGGTCAAATACAATTTTATTGAGCATTCTTTGTATAGGTCCTTTGTATGAATTTCAGACTACTTTTTCCAATTTATCAAGGTCAGTATGAATACTAGTCGTGTCTTCTAGGGTCTTCCCTTTTACTTCAGAACAGATTACATTCATTCTTAATAGAGTTCTTAACTGAGCTCAGACTGAGCTTTATTTTGGCCCTCTTTCTTCTCTTTTTATACAGCAACGTATTTAAAAAGTTTGTAGCAAGTGAGAGTATTCCTTTTTCACAATAGTTCTCAAGTTATCCTGAATTTCATATAGGATAAGCAGCGCTGGAATGTAGCAGTGTTAATTTTAAATACATTTCTGGTATTGGAGCAATTCATTTATTCACTCCCCAAATCCCCTTTGAGTTTGTGTCACCTTTGCAAGTTCATTTCCTAGCGGTGTATCATGTCTCTAGACCTTGGACTGACTTAGGAAGTAGTAAGGTTAAGTCTGACTCTTTTCAAAACAGAATATGTATGCGACAGGAATCCAGTGGATGGATATTAAGATTGGGAGAAATAGATGGGGGGGATCTTGGGACCAGTGAGTCTTAAAGTGGATCTTGAAGGAAGTGGTAATGTACATCTTTATTCAGAGAGACATTTGCTTGGTCGGTAGCTTCTCTTAACTACCTTAAGGTGATTTCTGTTATGGATGTAGAATAGCGAGGCTTATAAATAGCAAGGGAGAGACCATCAGAAAGTGCTGTAGATCTAGTTATTAGGGCTTAGCGAAGCTTTGGTCCTTGATTTGATTTGGTGGAGATTCGGTGGACAAATCTCCGAATCCGAATTGAATCAGGAGACCCTGTAGTCTCCTAATCGAATTGGAGTGCTCCGAATTGATTTGGAAATATTTGGCATTTCAGACATAGAAAAAGCATTTAAAGCTGTGTCTACATACCTCAGGGTACCAGGTGGCTTGTCAACACTGTGATGCTGGGGTGGATGGAGCATCCCACGTGAGCATGGGGGGCTCCCCAGCATGCTCAGCAGCAGACCCAGAAGTAGACCAGAAGCACTTCTGGTCCACTGCCTGGGAGCATGCTGGGAGCCCCTCTTCACCCTCCCGGCTCAGCAACTGGTGCTTCCTGAGTCTGGCAGGGCACCTGGGATCTCCCCATGGCTGATCGCCAAGCTGGGGGAGGCGCGGGTGGCCCTGCGCGCACTCCCCCAGTGGACCCAGAAGTGGACCAGAGCCACTTCCGGGTTTGTCACTGAGCACGCAGGGGGGTCTCCCCACGCTTCTGTGGGACCCTCCATCCACCCCACCATTGCAGCATTCACGAGCTGTGCCTGGTACCTCGAGGTATATAGAAAAAACATTTAAAACTGTGTCTGTGTCTGAATTGCTGATTCTTCAAATCAGCATCCAATCTTCAGATCTGGATTTGACTGAATTGAATCGGGGACAGCGATCTGAATCAATGAATCTAATCACTGTCCCCAATTTGGGCCGAATCTGAATTGAATATGGCCCGTTTCACACACCCCTACTAGACATTTTGCACTTTCTAAAGGTATCTCCTTGCTATTTTTATATAATTGCAGTTTCTGAAGATCTCTGCTTACTTTTTGTTAGCTTTTCTAATCTGTCCCTCTGTCTCTGAATTATTATTTAATTTTCAATACTCTCCTTAGTCTCTCAGCAATATGTTCGAGTGTGAGGACATACCTTCCCTATGTGGTGATTGCTATCACTATGGGGTTCATAAGTGTTTTAATAAAAATTACATGCACGCCTCTTCACCACCTCCACCCAGCAATCAGCAGCTGCCCCAGAAAGAAACCTTGGCCAGTGAATCTGTAATCCTAACAGATGGTAGGCTCTCTTCACTTCTGCTTCTAACAACAGATTCTTCTGCAGATCCATTTTGTTTGCATCAGTGAACTTGTGTTGCCCTGATAGGTAACATAGGAGGACCTAATTATTACGTGTGTGTGTGTGTGTGTGTGTGTGTGTGTGTGTGTGTGTGTGTGTGTGTGTGTGTGTGTGTGTGTGTGTGTGTGTGTTTCCATCCTCCTTGTTAAATGTGTCTTATTTTTCCTAAAATTTTTCTTTTTAACTTGTTTGCAGGCACAAAGCAAGCAGACTTGCATGAAAACTGGTTTTTAACATCTGAAGAATATGAAGTATGGAACAGATTATACAGACTAAAGGAAAGTGATGGACTGAAAGAACCAGTCTTGCCTCGTGTTCACTTTGAGACTTTAGAAAATCTGGAAGAAGCGGCTGTAAGTTCAACCTTAATGCAATGACCTCTGTGGTAATGGAAGACTTAGTTGGAAAATACCAGTAGGAATTGTTGCTATTGATTTTTCTGGAAACTTTTTTCCCTTGGTATGAGAAATTGGAATCTGATCATTTTAGTATCAAAATAGGGGTGATATTGTAAAGAAAAAACTGAACCTCTTTGGTATAGCGGTAGAAGTTGACAAAAAGTTACTTCATACATTTCCCTGACTCTTTCTTTCCATATATTTAAGAACATTTCAAAGGAATTCTTTGTTAGAGAAAATAATATATGGCTTCATGGATTATACAACTAAAAACAGTCATTGTGAGCTAACCTAGCTAACAAGCCAAGGGACTTCTTTAGTTCAAAACAGAAATAATTCAGATATATTTTTCAGAAGAAGAAATTAATACAGCAGTGCTCAGCCTATCTAGCCGTCTTGTTTGGATGAGTGGTGCAGGAATGGTTCATGGGCTAGATCCTGCACAGAGTCAGTCTGGGGGTATGACCCCATCTGCTAGATCTTGCGCGCAGGACCATGGGAGCTGCAAAGGCTGGATAACCACAAGTTCAGAAACTTTGTGGTCAGGGAGCAGTGGTAACATCAATTGTTAAAGCTCTGGGAGCTATTAAAACAGCCAGTTTCCCTACCACCAAATTTCTGAGCCCGTGGGAAACGCTATGGACTGGATGACATTGCTGTATAGGCCTGATCTGGTTTGCCAGCCATAAACTGAACATGTGTACTAATATCATCCTTAAAACTTCTAAATGTCTGATTAAATTTCTTAAATGATGGGTTCTAAGAAAGCATCAGATATTAGTGTAAGAATGTTCTGTTCCTTCAGTGATAGTGTAGATCATAATTTTCAAAATAGTTCAGTGTGTGAGGTATTTTTAATATCTTGGAGACTAGTTCTTAATTCTATAAATAAGTCAGTTTATAAGTTATGTTTTTGGTAGTCATCAAAATGTTAGAAAATCTAATCGTGTATTTATGATTTTTTGTAGCACTTTCAAGAGTTCCATATGCTAGTTTTCCTTTGAGCATATCACTAATGATAGTCTGTTTTATGAGTATTGTTAAAAACCATTTGTGTACAAAACTATAAAAGAAGTTAGTGAAAGACTCAGCCTCTCTCTTTTTGATGTAAAAGAGTAAATAACTTTGCATTTGACATGACTCTTCCTTGTGCAAGAGAAAACAGTAATATTTAAGGGCACTTTTACGCATGATCCAGGGGTGGGAGGCGCAGTGCTTTACTTAGAATGGTTTCGTGAGCCACTCTAAAGTGCTGCTGTGTCTCCTGCATCAGCATCCCTGTGCTTCAAAATGGTGGTGGGGGCACTTGAACTAAAGCTCGTTGAACGAGCTTTAGTTCAAGTGCCCCTACTGCTGTTTTTAAGCGCAGGGATGCTGATGATACATGAGATGCTGGAGCGCAGTAATTGCCTCACTCTTGTCTGCTCCAATGCACTGGAATCGTGTGTAAGTGCTCTAAGTGTTTCTTTAATATACTGGCAAAATAACACAAAGTGCATTGTGTTCAGAATAAAATCAAAGTTTTTCTCTTTAAACCAGACAAGCTTAATAGGTATGGTGAATTATGGCATTATTCAGGATATTTAACAAGTATCATTCCTATAGAAAAGTGAGATTCCAAATATTAGTGTTGCTAAACGATTCCTTGACTGACATCTTCATGCTGCTATTTATTTGACTTCAGGAATCTGGAGTGGAAGGAGCTCGTGAGCTTTCTTTGTCTGAGTGGAGACTCTGGCAGAATCGTCCTTTTCCTACACACCTGGTTGACCATTCAGATCGCTGCCACCATTTTATTAGTGTTATGGAAATGATAGAAGTGATGAGGCATGAAGAGGTAGGCACTTTGGGTATGTGTTTGCTTGTGTGTGAAACCATACATAATAATCTAGTGTTGTGCGCACAGGACTTAGAGTGTGAATTAAAAACAAGCCGGAATCTTATCAGGAAATAAGGTGCAACAGCGCATTTATTGTAACATAAAACATACAACATAAAAAGAATAAAGAACAGTAAGGTTATTTGCTTCACTCATTCCTATGCATACTCTATCCATCCATCCATCCATTCAAAAGAGACAAGCGTGCGCGCACACACACACACAGAAGTTAGACAGTCCTGCAAAGGTTAAGGTGTTACCAAGTTCCAAAGTTGCTCAAGGTCAGTCTGGTGGCCCGCCAGGCTGACCAAGAGAGTTGGAGTCAGGTCTTGTTGGACGTGCCCAAAACTCCTTCTTGCAGGTGGAAAAAGACCCAAAGCCTTGTCTTTGTGTTCATTCTTTATAGTAATAGCTGTCCATATGAGCCTATGGATTCCGCTGAGTTGGACACAATGGCCATCCTTCTTGTCCTGTTGGCAGGCTGGGATTAATAGGTCATGATTTTCTGGCTTTGTGGTCTGCAATCTTCAGGGGCCATTGCTTGCAATCTTCAGCCATCAGGATGGAGCATGATTTAGTGTTTGGTAATCCTTCATTGCTGACTCGATATGGCTATAGCTGTTAACCATTAAACCACAGAAAGCTATTTTTACCTGTTGCAAGAGGAATGTCTTTCTGTACATTGTCACATATATTATTCACTTTTGTTACCTCTTTCCACACAAGCCAGACATCCACACACGCCAGACATACCGCAAACCCTTACACAAGCTTTCTCCTTCTACTAAATTTAAGTTCTAAAGTCATGAGTCAAATATGTCTAAAATCATGAGACCAATATGTCAAATACATGTATGCTAAGCAATAAGAAGTTTAAAATAGATGGCTAATTCCAAGCACTAATAATGACCGATCAAATTATAAAAAGTAAATCATAACAAGATAAAGTTAATCTTAATGGTTAAATCTTTTCCTTATATAAAAAGAGAAATAACAAAATAAACAGTCAAAATGATGATCGCCAATAACAAGATAAGCAATTAAAGCAATTATAGTCACTGCAATACTACACTAGTGTGTTTGGAAAGTTGTACCCATAATAAGTTATGGTGCTTTAATATTATCTTGATCAGTTTTGAAGAAGAGAGATGTAAAACAACTTGCATATCCCCTATATGCATGTCTGTAGTGTTTTTAATAAGGAATAATGTAGCCAAGCATTCATAAAAAAAAAAAACAACATAAGCATAGCACGGGTATCATGCAATGGATTACATATTGTGTATACTCTTTTTTTTTTTTTAAACTTCCTTTATTTGAACTGTTATTTTGAAATGCTTCTGCTGCTATTACATTTCAATAAGCGTGTTCTCCTGTGAAACTTTGACAGATTGTTCTAGTTCTAAGTGTTTTTTTAATCCAGGTATCATTTTTCAGAGCAAATATACCCCCAGAAGAGACACTTATGTTACTGTATCTTCTTGCATACCACATGCTCCCAAATCAGACGTGCACCTTGTTTTAGGAAGGTATAATGAAAAAAAAAAGAACAAAAAAAGATTTTTCTAGAGTTGAGGCTGAATCCTGACAATCAGTGCTGAGGCAATGGCTCCAGTTTGAGGCAAAAGTTCAGCTAAAAGCTACTGCCGATTTGGCAGTGATTATGAAAGCATTGAAACTAAGTACAGTGCTGTAGATGTGTGTGCTCCACCGCTCCAGGCTGGGAGAGGAGGACAGGCCCTGGAAGCCATTGCAGGGTCCCTATGCTTCAATTCTGGTGCAGAAAATAGCTCCCTGTCTAAGACAGGCACCCTAGTTTTGGAGGGCTGATTTTGGGGAAAAGATGTGTGAGTGTATTATTGCAGGAACATAAAAATATCAAAAGTACTTGCATGTCTCATTTATTTGTTAAAGGCATACCTGATGGACTTACTTTTCACATGCTTGCCTAAGCCACAATTGACATATACCACAAAAAGTTCTGCTTCATCTTCAAAAAATAAAGCAGCTAAAGGTCCATCCCTAGCCTAGCAGCATGGCTAAGACACCCTTCGTCTGTAGCCACTGGTGCACAACAACTTGGGGTTATGGTTGATCACAGGATGAACATGAGCTGTCGGTACAACGCTGTAGTCAACAGAGCTAATAGCATATTGGGATGTGTTAGCCGATGTGTCCTGTGCAGGGCTAAAGACATGATACTTCCTCTCTGCTTGGCACTGGGGAGACCCCAGCTGGAGTACTGTGTCCCATTCTGGGTGCAACACTTCAAAAAAGATGTGGAGAAGGTTGGATGTAAGGAAGAACTTTTTTATGGTAAGGGTGACCAGAACCTGGAATAGACTTCCCAAGGAGGCAGTGCAATCCCCAACCTTGGAAGTCTTCAAGAGAAGACTGGACAGACACTTTGCTGGGATCATTTGATCTTGGCAGTATTGCTGCCTAAAGCAGGGAGGTTGGACTTGGTGATCTTTTGAGGTCCCTTCCAGCCTTTCATTTCTATGATTCTACAAGGGAGCAACGCGTCTAGCTAGCATTGTGTTCATCTGCCCTTGACTCTGCAGCCTGAATAACCACATACTTGTTACAGCTGGGAAAACTGGGCAGGGCCTTTGACCTGATGCTGGAATAAAGCTTGCACTTGCATCTTTACATGTGTAGCAAGATACGTTACTGTTTTGGCAGTGTGCCTCTGTACTTAATCAGACTTAGAATAAAATACAAATAGAGAGCCACATGCTCTGTTTGTTCCTAAAAGATAAGGAGTAAGTTGAGTATTCAAGGATGAAGGTAAGCTGAGAAGTTGATTTCCATAGGCTAACGTTTACTACTAGCATCTTATTTATAATCAAATGTCAAAGTGAGTGAGAATTTGTAAGAGGTGTGTCAATGCAAGATTTTCTTGGACATTATACTGTATTTTTTACAGTGTAGCACCAACATAAGCAATACTAATTTGCATTTTTCTAGGCCATCAGAATCTGTCGCTAAGCTGCCAGCTTCCTGAACAACAGTGTTGATCAATGGGGAAGAATAGGGACATTGTAGTTGTACTTCTTGTTAGGAAAATGTATTGATGGTGCGCTGACAATAGGCTTTTAGAGGTAGATTAATTTTCTCTACTTCAGCTTGGAACAAGAAAACTCTTGAGCCCTTCTAGAATGTGGGCTCTCAGGTTGGGGTCATGACTTTATTTCCAAATTGGAGAGGACTCTAGTGGTCATTTTAATATACAGAACTCTTCAAAACAGCTTTTGCCACACGTCTGGGGAAGTCACTGCCTTCAGGCTTCCTTACCAACTCTGATTGACTCTGTAAGCACAACAGATGGAGGGGGATTACAGAATGATACCGTAAGATCCCTTCCGTAAGTGTACTTCTAAGAAAGGAACAGTTGTTCATGATTACCTGTCTTGGAGGGATCATGCATGCTTAAAGATTCATACTCCTAAAATCCCCTTGTGAAGCCCTGTTTTGCCAGTATTACAGTGTAAAATCAGGGATATGTCAGGTATTTGCAAAAGTGGATCTTGCTCTGGCAAAGCTAACTTGGCTGTTGAGCACACCCTAAACAAAAGAAGGACTAACAGAAATAATGCTATAGATGAGCTGAACATAGATGGAGTAACCTTGGCTCTCACGGTTTTCTAGTTGTGGCATTCCCTATCTTGCAATAATTAATATTTTATTGTGAAATTAAATGCAAAAAAATAGCTGTGAACAAAAAAAAAATCTGGAGGCAATTAGCTTGATTACAGTAATATTTAAAATTTTATTTGAACCAGCAAATATACTTTGGCTTGCTGTTAATCTCCTAGCTAACATCCTGACATTGTATCAGGATACAATCATACAATCACATGCCTAAATGTTTGCAAGATCAAGGCCTTGAAATACAAGCAGAGGGCACTGCTAAATGTTCACATGGAGGATTTTATTATACAAGCTCAGAGTGAAACTTTCAGATAAGGACTTTACTATAGAAAAGATGAACGGTTTTAAAACCCGATTGAAGCACTAAACCACAGTGGGGGCTCCTCTGCTAAGATTCATGTTTTTTTGTACACTTTATGATTAGGTGCATCTGAGATGGTAGGAAAATAAGGGTTTCTACAATTGTTGATTTTAAAAACATTAAGGGATTTTATTGTAATAACCTGAGAATTCTCCTCAATTTAAATGTTTACATTCTAACAAGGTGAGCATAGATTCATAGACTGTAAGGCTAGAAGGGACCTCGGAAGATCTTCGGGTCTGGCCTTCTGCACCAAGCAGGAAAGACAACTGGGGCCAGGTGACCCAAGCGAGGTGGCTCTTCTCTGAACTCTCTTGAGCTTTACCACGTCCTTGTTGAAGTGCAGTGCCCAGAACTAGACGCAGTACTCCAGCTGCGGTCTCACCGATGCCAAGTAAAGTGGAAGAATCACTTCCCTAGTTTTGCTAGAGATGCATCGATTGATGCATGCCAGGGTAGTATTAACCCTGCTGGGTAAGTGTCGCACTCCCGGTTCATGTTCATACTGTGGTCTGTTATTACCCCCAGGTCCCGTTCATTTGTGGTGCCGGTCAGTTTGGCGTTGCTAACTCTCTAGGTGTGTAGGGGTTTTTGTCCATGGCTGGAGCACTTTACATTTCTCGACATTGAACTTCATTTGATTCTGATCCACCCAAATTGCCAGCCTGTCTAGGTCCGCCTGTATCTGCAGCCTATCTTCAAGCGTGACCACATTCCCCCATAACTTGGTGATGTCCATGAACTTGGCCAGTGTGCTCTTCACCCATGCATCCAAATCACTGATAAAGATGCTGAAAAGTACTGGACTAAGCAGTGACCTCATCAGGACACCACTGGCCATTTCTTGCCAGGACAATACAGATCCGTTCATTAGAACTCTCTGGGTCCTACCCTGCAACCACCAACGTACCCATCTAACTGTCTCATGGTTGTGAGCCCACAATCCTTCAGTTTTCTTGCGAGGACATCCTGGGATACTAGATCAAAGGCCTTTTGGAAGTCAAGGTATACAATGTCAACCTCCTCTCCCTTATCCAAGTGGTGTTACCTGATCGTAAAAGGAAATAAGGTTAGTAAGACGAGACCTGCCCGTGAGGAAGCCATGCTGGCCATTGTTCAGAATCCTACCTTCTGCAAGCCTATTGCATATAGACTCCTTGATGAATTTTTCCAGGATCTTCTCTGGGATAGAAGTTAGGCTGATTGGCCTATAGTTACCCAGGTCCTCCCTCCTCCCTTTTTTGAAGATGGGCACACCATTGGCCCTTTTCCAGTCCTCGGGGACCTCTCTGGAGCGCCACAAGTTTTGGAAAAGTTTTGCCAGTGGTCCCGCAATGACTTTGGCCAGCATGTGATAATAGGGGCTATGGGAATAGTATAGTTAGAATTTTTTGGCTCTTGTTAGGTGCTCCAAAGTACCTACAATAAATATAGTGTAGCCTAACATCCTACTACTAATCCTTCTTCTGATGTTAAATTACAGTTCCTAATAGTAGATGGATTAAGACGAATACAACTCAAAGCTATTTCCTAAATTCATCAAAATGTCAAACTTCAAATTACATACAGCTTCTGTTGACTTGTTTCCTTTTTCTGGAATTAACAATAGAAAAATCAAAACTATTATATTCAAGACCACGACATACACTGGAAATATGTGGTGAGGCAATTAAATACTGGAAGCAATCTTAGAAAATGAGTAACTATATTATTTTAATACTTAGTTTTTTATAGTGTCTGTAGTCTTTTCTACACCCACCCCTTCTCCCTATTTTATGGCAAGAAGAAGCTAGGCAATTTACAGAAATTTACAGAAATGTTTTATTTTTTTCCCTTTCATTGTGCTGTTTGAATTTTGATTTTGAAGAAACCTTGAATTAATTATGAAGCTATTTAAAATGTAGTACATAGACAGGCTGCAAAATATACTGTTCATTTTAGCTTCCTTTTCTTGTATTCCAAAAACATATGGGCACATTTTTAAAAGCAAAAATCTGACCCTCCATAGCAAGCATATCTACCCCAGAAATCTTTTAAAACCTGTTAGGCTTTATTACTAAGACAGTGGAAACTAAGCAAATGGGACTGGATTTTCTACTGTTAGTAAGGATTTCAATTTACCAACGTAGCATCAAGTTGTTATTACTCAGAGCAGTTCAGTGGCTTCAAAACTTCTTGAAGATTAAATTGTACACTTTGGAAACAAGGTCAGAACAGACTAATAATGCATTTGTGCAGACTTCCAAATACAAATAAAAAATATTTAAAATATAGGCACTAATCTATTTGTCTGTTGGAACCTGTGTGCTTATTTGCTGTGTGGGGTACAAGCTCATAAGCAGATGCACAGTACTAAATGTAATATTTTAATTTTACCTAGATTACGATTTTCTTGCATTAAGTCTGCTTTGGCTAAGTGAAATGCTGTAAACCCAGGACAGGTGTCTGCTGCTAAACCACAATTTACTGTTGCTCTTCTTTTATCCTTTATTGTTAGGGAAGAGTAGCAAATTCCTGCCTAAAAGAAAAGGTTTTCTCTGCCACTTCTGAAGTTCCCTGGATCCCAGGTGTGCTCTTGTGTTCCCTTAGGTGGAAGCTGAGTCTTCCTTGGGAAGTCTATGGTGGTTCTTGCCAACAGAGATTTCTGCTGAGAAGAGACTGTGCACAGGAGGTAGAAATGCATAGTTTCATAGTTTCTAGGGTCGGAAGGGACCTGAGTAGATCATCTAGTTCGACCCCCTGCCATGGCAGGAAAGAGTACTGGGGTCAAACAACCCCAGCAAGGTGTTCATCTAACCTCCTCTTGAAAACCCCCAGGGTAGGAGCCTGCACCACTTCTCTTGGAAGTTGGTTCCAGATCCTAGCCGCCCGGACAGTGAAGTCGCGCCTCCTGATGTCTAGTCTGAATCTACCCTCTGCCAGCTTGTGACCGTTATTCCTGGTCACTCCTGGCAGTGCTCGGGGGAACAGTGACTCCCCCAATGCCTGCTGATCCCCCCTGACTAGTTTATAACAGGCCACTAGATCCTCCCTCAGCCTTCTCTTTTG
>NW_017728958.1:488223-507326 GCF_001723915.1 Gavialis gangeticus
AGGTATGGTGCCAGTTGTTTCTCCCCAGGTGCATAACCTTGCACTTGTCTGTGTTGAATCCCATCCTATTCTCATCCACCCATCCTTGCAACCTGTCAAGGTCTGATTGTAGCCTGTTGCTTCCTTCTAGCGTGCCCACATCCCCCCACATCTTAGTGTCATCAGCAAATTTGAATGGGTGCTTTTTACCCCCTCGTCCAAGTCACTGACGAAGATGTTGAACAGTGCGGGCCCGAGGACCGAGCCCTGGGGGACCCCACTGCCCACGTCCTTCCAGGTTGAGAAGGACCCATCCACTACCACCGTCTGCAGAAGGACTGTGAAACTTTATTTGCCTTTAGAGATTCCCTACCAGTCAGGTGCTTCATCAAAGAGCCGATATCTTGATGCAGTAACTCTTGGCCTTCGCTGAATGCTTAGAAAGGGAGGGGAAAAAAAGGACGACAACAGCAAGAAAAACCTAGCTGCTGCCTTCGTGACGCATGGATCTAGGAACCTGACGAAGCTGGCAGCAAGATATTTGGATACTGATTGGATAGGCTTCTCTCTGGGATAGCAAATTCTGCTTCTGTGCGGACAGGTTGGATCTAGATGACCCCTAAGGTTCTTTCCAACTCCCTGGTTCTAATTCATTATCCAGACACCGAATCAGGTCTAACTCATGAACAAAATAATTACTTAGACTAAATCCTTTGCCTCAAAATTCTTGCAAATCTGTTGACGAGAAGCTTGGTAAGGTGGGCAACAGTGAGCTAATCAAAAAAAAATTTTTCTCTCCTTCTCTAGCAAAAGCAAAGAGAGCCCGTAACCTTTCATACAAGGCTGTAAGGGTGTTTTAAGCCTTACTGACAGTAAAGCTGACAGAAAACATTGATACATCCATCTTTTGTGGACAACTGGCAACATTTGTTGAATTGTCTTTGCGAAGACATCCTTCTGTTATCCTCTTGCATAATATCAGTTGAGTGATGGCATTTTATCTGGGTAGAAATGAAAGTTCATATTACAGAGGAGTCCATAGACTCCTCTGTGAAATCCTGTGAAATGTGAACTTTCATTTCTACCCAGGAGAACTTTGACGATCTTTTCTCCAGTGCCTGATGAAGGGTGTTTGTGCCAAAAGCTTGCAATTAAAGAAATATTTTTGCAAAAATCTTGGTCTAATAAAAGAGATCATCTCTACTACAAGTCCTGATTGCCTTTCCCTTTAGACAAATATGGCTACAACCTGGATACCTGGCATTTTATCTGGCATTTTCGGACATCCTTAACATACTAGTGACATAACATGAAGCAGTACATTTATTTATTTCTAATATTTGAGCTGGCTAGTATTGTAGCTTATGAACTGCTTTTGGATACATGTGACTTGTAGTACTTGTGTAGATAAGAAATGCAGATGATTAGGTTTGTATCATTTGTAGCCATATAAAGGAGCACTAAAGTTTAGGAAAGATGGAAAGGATTTGGGATCCAGCAATACCTTTGCTATCCATGTTCTGTTTAAAATATTATCTCATGGTCTCCTGGGTCTCCCCCGTCTGTTTGTGTCCATCACTTGCCTCTTGTCTTGGACTTCAAGGTCTTTGGAGTTGGGACCTTTTTTGTTTGTACAATATGTAGCACAAGAACCAACTGGTTCCATGACTAGTGCTTCTGGGTTGTACAGGACTGCAAATAATGAATGAATTACTTTTAATACAGCACCATTTTTATCATACCTGAATAGTTTTAAAATATATTATTTCAGCAGTGATGAAAGCAATAGCACTATATTGTGAAGAATACTTGGAAATTTTCTGCTGCTCTTTTAGGCCTACGTTACAGAGAGAAAATCATTGCAGGCACCAGTTCGGGCACTCAAGCAAGCAAGCTATAAAATTATCTTTCTACCGAAATAATTCAAACTCATGAAAATCTTTTAATAAAACCTTTCACATATTCATTGTGATCTTCAGTTCAGCGACCCCATTTATTACACTAGTAATCATAGCTGCTAACATGAGATTATATTTTACTAGTATATGTCATCTTTTCTTGAGAGATCTTTTCTTGTATGCTTTTTTATTAAACAGATACTAGCACAAAAATATTAGAAAATACAATTTTTCACATCAAAAAGGTACCCAACTTGCTTTAAAATGAACAGCACCATCTTTCTCTGAGTGAGCTGATATACTTACAGGTTACATCTGGCATGTGGGTGGGATCTGACACACCAGTCCTAGATTTGTATACTCTGAAGCCAGAAGGAATGATTGTGATCATAATCTGTCAACTTGCATGCAATAGCTGTAGGACTTCCTTGAAGCCATTCGTGTTTTAACTAGGGCACATGTTTTGGAAGACTATCTAATGACCCTTGTTCATTTGTTCCAATGGCCAAGTGCCCTTATGTTCAAAATTCATCTTATTTCTAGTCCAGAACATGACTAGTTTCATCTTCCAGCCATTGGATTTTGTTATAACTTTGTCTACTGGATGCATTTTAATTCCCCAAATAGGTACTTACAGATTGATCAAGTCATCCCTTCACCTTTTTTTTGTGAGGCGAAAAAGATTGAGGTCTGCCTTTCTCACTGTAGGGAACATTTTCCAGGCCTATAATATTTTTCTATGGGCCAGATCCAGCTGGTGGGCTGTATATTTGACACCCTTTTGTTAGGCCATCTACTAAACTAACTCCAGCTTCCTAGTGTGGAGTCTCCCCCATCTTCAATATAGAGCCTGGATTTTTTCATAGAAAAGTCAGGCTGGAAGGGACCTCCAGAGGTCTTCTAGTCCAACTCCCTGCCTGAGGCAGGATCATGCCCATGTAAGCTATCCTGTACAAATCCATAATCTAAATTCTCAGTAAAACTACTATCAACCCTTTTGTTCTGTAGATAAATGACTTTATAATTCAGCCATGTTAAAATACATGTTTGTGATTGTGCCCAGCTTACCAAGTGGTCCAACTCCCTCTATATCCACGATCAATCCTCTTCTTTTGCAAGCCACTTAACTAAGTGGCCTTCACTTTTGCCTAATTTCTGGAACTGGAGTTATTCACTCAGGCATTCTGGAAAAGGGATGGTTGTGCTTTCTTTGAGCTCCTGGCCCTTCTTTTTCTTTTCTGATCAGTGTACTTGCTTTGAATTAGATCAGTTCCAAGTACTTGTTGCTAAAGGCTCCAGTCCTTTTCTCCTATTCTTGGGGACTGTATTTCTTCAAAGGAAGAAACTCTCAAGTAGGAGTTTATTCTGAGGTCATGTAACAATTCAGTCATCTTTTTTCCTTTCAGGGATCCTTCTTGCAGGAGCAGTTTCCTTTTTAAAACTATGGCCAAGAATATGCTGCCATTTTACCAGAAAAAGGGTTTTATTCCCAACCATGTAGAAGAAATGAATCTGCACTTAGTTAAAAATAGAGTAAGTCTGTGTGGAATGTTTGATAGCTGAGGATACATAAATATCTTCTTTTCTCACATACAGTATGCACCCTTTTTCTAAAATCCAGCTGCTGGAAACTGCCAGGTACATTATACGTGAGCAGTTTCTTCTGCCTACATTTTATTCTGGAGTTTTGACTTGAGAAAGTATACTGCTTGAGGAAAATAACATCACATGCTTGAATTGAAAACATCCTCCCATCTTTTAAAACTGGCTAGGGTCACTCTGAAATGGTATTTGAGATGTGTCTGCTGGTGGATATGCAAAAGACGATGCATTTGGTGAACAAGTAATAGTAACATCTCTCCTTCATGGTATCTGTGTAGATCACCATCATGAGATGTGCTTGAACAATTTTTTCCCCCTTAAACTGTTCTTCTCTCACTAGCATTGCTGGTACCAAGTGCAAGGAGATATGTAGAAGGTTTCAGATGGGCATCGGCATTTTAATCACAGGTTTGGCTGCTCAGAGCCCTTGTATTCCAGACTAGCCCTGAAGAGGGTGAGGGCAGGGGACTGAAATGGCTTTAAGACTGATGGAATCGTTGAGGGGAAAATGCCTATAAACCATTATTATGAAGAAAAGTCACCTGTTAGTGAAACTGAGAGTTCTCTGTTTAGTTGGTTGCTGATATAAAATCTGCCTAGGAAATGCAGGTTATTATGCCTTGCAGATCCCGGTAAGAACATTGTTTTTAATTTTGGTGGTGGTTTAAAAGAAAGAAAGAAAGAAACAAACCCTAGGCCAGAATTTTCAACCAGGGGTTTTTTAAATACTGGTTTAGGAGCTGAACCTCTGGTGGCCTTTCCTCTTAAAAACTGGCTTTAAAATACAAACATTTTTCTGTCCCACTGTAAAAATGTTTAAGGGTAGCAAAACCTTGGTCTCTGTATTGTGCAGCTTTATGGAAGTGTCCACGTGAACTGGTTTGTTGTTATTTGATCTTAAAGCTCTGCTTTGTTTCTCATCAGGGGGACTGCAGCTATGAACTGGAACTCCAGCCTTACTTGCAGATGGAAGATGTTATGTGCTCAGATGCTCAAAAGAGTAAAAGCCTTTCTACCAGCAACTCCATACTTGCTCAGAAGGCACATGCATCCAGAAAAAGTGTGGTGCGTGCATCCAAAACAAAGCCTTTTCCACCTAGCATAACTGAGATGGATTCTGAATGCATTTCCCTGTTTAAAACCACCAATTGCAAGAGCACAAAAAGAACTTCAGCATTTCACTTGGAAGAGTCTGCAGGAACAAATACCATTTTAGATTCCTTTACAATGGGAGGAGACCCTGGTGTTGAACATACTGATCAGAAAACTCTACCAAATGAGGAAATGGGAAAGGTGACACTTGACTTAAATGGATTTATTGCCTCAAATGATTTTGGTGAAAATATTACTAGTCGTGAAAGTGAGGGAATACTGGAACACAAATCTAAAGATAGATCCTGTAATGTACTGGAGAGAAACTGTGCAGATTCTGGTTATGGTAGCATCACACATGACGAGTCATCTTTTTCACCCGACTTATTTTACCTACCTGAAGCAGAGTTGGATTCATGTTCACTCACGACTCCCTCCGAGGATCCTTCATGGATAAAGGCAATGCTAGCCAATGTACAAAGGCTTTTATCCCAGTCTCCTCCCCCTTTGAATACACTTGATGATTTTGAAAGATGGGAAGAAACTAGAGAAGATGAATTCTGTTGTTTTCAGAAAGGTATTTCTCACGCTTCCACAGAGAGAGTGCAGGACAAAACTGCTTTCCCAGAAGTCCAAAGTTCATTTCTGTCCCCTGAGAGAGTCTCTGAATTAAAAACACCCCTTAAGTTACGTTCCTCCAGGAATAATTCTCCTTCAGAAAACAGCTGCTTTTCTGAGGCTTGTATTAATAAAACAATTGATAAGATTAGCTGGGATGACATCTTTGATGGTGACAAGGATGCACACATACAAGTGCTAAAGGAAGATCTGACAAAGAGCCCTTCAGATGAACGTTTGGGTGAAGGGTATGAAGAGAACGCTGAGAATCAGAAAAATGTGCCCTCTGTCCACGAGGAGAGCATAAACTTGTTTGAAGATGAAGACATTTCTGAGGCACACTTTTCTCCCAACTTTCAGCTGTTAGAGGCATCAGAGTTGTGTGACCAAGTTACTAAGCCAGTTGCTGCACAAGGCTCTGAATGGCATATGCCAGACGAGTGCCGTCCAGGCGGTGATACAAATCCTAGGGAATCACTGTCAAGTTGTAGAACTGAAAATTTGAAAGTGTCCAAAGATTTTTTAAGCAAACAGTTTCTGGACAATGAAGATCTGTCTGACTGTTCTCAGGAGTTATTCTCTGTTAACTTTGACCTAGGATTTTCTGTTCAAGAGTCTGAAGATGAACTTTTAGTGGAAGCAGACATGAATGCTAGTATTCAAAACCCAGATGAAGTCTCGGACAGTCACACAGACGTCAAACCTATTGAAGATGAAAACGAGTTATTAAATGGTAACTCGGGGCTTCTGTCTCCGCCAAAATCAAAGGATGAAAGCTGTGGTAGAATAAACTTTTCTGCACCACAAGATCAGGGCAGTGGTTCAGCCAAAATGACCGAAAACTGTATCCCCGTGGCTTCATCTTTGAATTCAACACCTAAAAAGACATTTGTATCACCTGACTCTTTAGTGTTGATATCATCTATCCCAACAGGTAGAAGAGTTGTGGGGGTGAGAGACCCCAAAAGAATACCTGCAAATGCTTTTTCTAGAATTGGGCAGGAAATTCCACTAATGCAGGGTACAAATAAAGTAAATATTAGATGTGTTAAACTCTTCCCAAATTCAGCCTTTGCTACACCAGGTCTACTGGATCTCCCCTTAGGAAAGGCGAAGAACCCAGAGCCTACGAAACTGCCCATTTCTGGTGCATTTCCAGCAGAAGGTAAGTTTCACTGTGAAGTTCATTTAAAGATTGGTCGTCTTGAAGGGGGGAGAAGGAGGAGTTTAATACTCAGCTCGTCCAGCCGTTTCCAGTCCAGTCTTTCATCAGTGCTCAGTTATGTGGCATCAGCCTCAACAGGAGGATCACAGCCCCAAGGTTTCTACAGGTAGGTGAGTGGTGATCTGAAAGGGGCCACAATACAGAAAAGACTGAGGAGCACTGCAGTTTTGTACACAGTCAAGCATCAGCTGGTAAATTTGTAGCATAGTTAACAAGCAAGGGACCTATTCAAGCACATCAGTTTCTGGCTGAAATGTATGAATATAAATGCAGCTTTTCCTGCTCTGTGTTAAACCCCTAAAACCTGAATACAAATGTTGATGTGACCATGTGAGATGTACATTGTGGCCTGCAGCTGCCTTTAAAACCTCTCTTTTAATCCTCTCAGTATCTTGCTTGTAATCAGCCTTTTCTGTTCCAATGTAGTCGCTAACTCCATGCCTTCACAATTCTGTTGCTGGTCTATGTGGGACTCTGCCTGCACCTTCAGTCAGTGAATTCTCCGATATCTACTTTTGCCAGAAGCCTGGGCTCCTTCCAGAACCTGGTTTGGGACACTGTAGAAGCTTCTTGCACTATGTCTGTCTCTTCAGTCTTCAGGATGCTCGATCAAGCACCTTTAATAAACGTCTAAGCTCTCGAGATGAAAAACAAATGTAGTGGAATAAAACAGAAAATAGCAAATGAGGTTTCTTATTCAGCAGCTTTTCTTGTAATGGAAAATAATCCAAATAATTTAAAGTTTGAACGTTTTGCTTTGGAAGAATGAATTGTTATTACTTATTAGTGCTTTGTCCATTAAAGAGTTAAGCCAGTGATCACCTTGCACTCTGCACAAAAAAACAAGCTTGCATATTGCAGCCACAGCAAATACCAGGCAGTCTTAGCCCACTTGAGTGGAAATTGGAGCTAAGATGGAACATCTCTTGAAATCCCTCTAGTTGGCTCCACTTGCAATTTAAAGAGCTTGTTCAAGATGATTTTTCTTTATCAAAGATCAGGAGGTATAAGGGTCACAAAAACAGTTTTATGTAGGCTTGGGTATTTGACCGGTCAAATAAAGTTTGGTCAATTGACTGGTCACATATTGTCAATTGACTGCACATTTCTTTGACCAGTCAAATACCAACTCTAAGTTTTACGTCTTGGGCTGTGAGGAGAATATGCAGTCTTTCAGAAAACATCACACGGAACATAATTCAGTGCAACTCTTTAGAAAACAAATGCAGAAACAGCTATGGATTTGATAAGAGTTTTCAATCATTTTTCTTTTGTTTTAGTGCAACCAAATGAAAGATCTGGTGATAAAGGCAGAGTGAAAAATATGTAACATCTTTGCTGATAATTTGGGGGTGTTACTTTGAGTTCCTTTTTTTGTTTCTGGTTTCTTTCTCTTTAATTTTCATTTTCACTACAGTTTGGGTAATCACTTCAATTCATACAATCAAAAGGGGGAGGTCAGACCTTCGCATTTCAGTGGGATACTTTTTATTTGACTAACAAGGGAGCAATTTTCACCACATACATTGATAAATAGCAACTTTTTGAACCATTTTAAAGACATGCTGATTTTGATAGTCAGAGCTATGTTGTATTATGGAGAATATCTTCTTACGATTGTGTGGAAGAAATCAAACTTCGCGTTGTGGTTGAATCAGAACTGACAGAGCCAGCTTTTCTTTATTTAGGGCTATACTGTGATCACAGGGAGAATTCCATACAGCAAGGGGAATCACCCACTTGTCTGTTTCAAAGGATTTCTCAGACTCTCTAAGGTTACAAGCGTATTTATACTTAAGACAGAGAAAGACATAAAAAATACACCTTGGAGAAACAAAACAATAGTAAATTACACAGAAACTTAGAAAGTTTTACTTAAACAAACTATCTATGTATAGGGCAATATATCAAGATAACCCAAGGAATGTAGGAATACGGATTCCTTATCTCAGAGCAGTATCAGTACATCTGGTCTTTGTCTGTTTTTCTAGTCAAGTAAGCTAATTACTTCTACAATTGTTATTTGTTCCTTGCCTCTCCATAGGAAGTAGCAGTGAAAGTGAAGAAGAGATTTTTTTTCAAAGGAAAAACAAGAAAAAAGGAAATGTTTTGAACTCTCCTGATGTGAGTCTTAAAATACATATTATCATACCCAAAGCAAAATTTTCTGCACTCTGTAATTACATTTGCACCTTTTTCTCTATACTTAGGTTATGAGTAACAGCGATTTGGAGTCACCAATTTGTGCTGTCAAAAAACGTAGGCATGCACTTAACATAGTAAGTAAATGCTTGAACAATATAGGAAGGAAGTTAATAAATGTAATTTGTTTGAATTTTTAATTCGTCTAATGCTTTCCTCATTGTCAAGGAATCTTTCTTGTTCTTTAGGAAAACCTACCGTCTTCTAGTTTACTTTAGAGGAAAGAACCTCACTAATGGAAAATATTTACAGTTCAGCAAAATAAAGTTGGCAGTGCATTTTAACATGCAGCACTCCTCAGGACTGCAGCCACTTCTTGCAAATTAACCTCTTTTATCATTTCTAATTTAAATCTAATCTTTAGCCTCTTTAATCCTAGGTTAATTTGATATCAGTGATGATCTTCTCTAGTGCAGAGAGTCCATCTTTTCAGATGGCTCAGAAAACTTCTTATAAAAATGTTTTTTAAGAGGCTGGTAGGGAGATTGCCAGCCTACTTTACAGCCTGGCTGCTAGGGAGTGTCTTCCCTTATACCCTGCCAGTATTGTCCAGTGTGACCTCCATGTCACTCAGACAACTCTTGCAATTGGGATTAACAACATTCACACTCTGCAGCGGAGCATTGCCGACCCACCTCCACATTGCCTGCCCTTTTGGAATGATAGGCAAATGCATGGAAGATAAGTCCATTGGAGGCTATTCAGCACAACAGTTAGGGATATGACCTACCACAAATGGCTGGCAGAGCATTTGAATGGAGCACCCTACATATACCCCACTTCTTATACTCTTCTTTTAGAGAAGGGGGCCCAAACTGGCATGTGCCACAAATGGCAAGCGCAGCTGCTGTGTTTGGCGCATGAACCCTAGATGCTGAGTTAAAGGTGGTGCTGGGGTTGGCAGTCGGGAATGGGGTTGAGAGTAAGGGGTTGGAGCTGCCTCAAGGGGTGGGCCGTGCTAGTAGCTGCAGCACTACATGCCACTGAGCATAGTGTTGCCACATCCCGCTGGGAACGGCAGTGACTAATTATTAGATTGGCACTATCTCAGTCTTGCACTTAACTTGAGGCACACTTCCCAAAAAGGTTGTCTACCACTGCACTAGAGCATCTGTTGTTCAACAACAGGCCTCCTTGTTATACAAGGTGTGATGGGGCTAGGCCCACAAAGTCAATGCTAACCCTCCCTCACTTAGAGAAGGTACTAGAAGCATAGCAATAGATTCCTTGGGACAACAAAAGGGAAAACAGGATGTCACACAGGACGCTGGGCTTGACAGACCTTTGGTCTGACCTGGTAATGCAATTTTTACGTTTTTGTATAGAGTCCTAAGGGAGGCAGGGCTGAGCACATGGCTGGCTTGGCCCATGGAAGTGCCACAGCAGCCGGAGCAGGTGGCACTGGGTCCGAGGGGTCACCGTTGGCCCTCACACAATGAGTGCAGCCCCAGGGCATTCCTGAAGCAGCTACAGCCTGGTAGGCTGCTGTTGCAGCCTTAATATTCTCCCCAGGATTCCTGCTGCGCCACTGCACAGTGAAGACATAAGAGGCCAGGGCCATTCCTGCCAGAGCTCATTAAATTAGGTATGTCTCATTGGTTAACCATTTAGCCGCTATAATTAGTGGAGGTTAAACAGATAATTTTTAAAAATATATTTACATCCCAACCCCCTTTATAGATGCAGGGTAAAACTCACCTAGGGAAGTGGAAACTTGAATTGTTGAACTCTTCTGTATTTGATGAATATTTTTACTACCTGAGCAACAGCCTCTTAAAATGCAGCAGACTACTATAATCGTAGAGAACATTCTTGAATGTTAACATTTTATCCTTTAATTACAAAATATCATATTTCAGATGGGCAGGTGTATACCCATTACCAGATTACAGTTGCCTAGATTGTTAACGACTTATTTTAAAAACAGATTTAGTTAAATTGGTTCATGCTCCTATTGTGGGTATACTTTATGATGGTTTAGCCATTGTATTTGCTAACCAACTAGAGAGCAGGAATTCTGCATGCTGTGATTTAACAGTATGTTTGCTTAAAACACCCAGCAAATTGTTAACTGAAATGACCCTGGGTTTTTAGATATTGCTTAAAATGTTCATTTAACAGATTGTTTTGGCTTGCTCTTGGGCAAAATCAAATGATCTGGAAGTTTAGTCAGCACTGGAATCTACTAACAAAGACTTACTCATTTTAGTTGCCAAAAAGCTAAATTATTCATGCTGACATTTGAGAATCGTCTCATCAGGGCCATTCTTTGGTGGAAAGCTTATAGCCTCTAGTCCTGGTGTGTTTAATTTCTTCCATCTGACTTTTCATCCTTGTAGATTTTATTTAAGATGAATTTATCAGTATATGTAGAAATAAACTATACGTTTGTGATGTCGAGTGCTGAGCCTCTCTTCTTGTAACATATGAGTCTTTCAACTGCTGAGCCCCCAACATTTCATAGATTTCATAGACATTTGGGCTGGAAGGGACCCTGGAGGATCATCAAGTCCAGGCCTCTGCCCCAGGGGCAGGAAGTCAGCTGGGATCATAGGATCCCAGCAAGATAAGCATCCAAATGTGTCTTGGAGGCGTTCATAGTGGGTGCTTGAACCACCTCCAGCGGCAGTCTGTTCCAAACCTTGGGGGCTCGGACAGTGAAGAAGTTCTTTCTTATGTCCAGCCTGAATTGGTCACAGTGGAGTTTGTGACCGTTCGATCTTGTCATGCCTTGGATTGCATTTTTGCATTACTTTTGACTTGGTCTTTTTCCCAGATGATATGAGGTTTCTTGTCCCATTCTCAAAACCCGAGTGGCTTCCATGCTTTATAGAAGGATTTGTATTAATGTTTGTTTTGTTGGAATTTACTAATCAGATCTCACTTTAATAAAAGATACTGAAAAATAAGTGGGGTAATTATGAATGGTCTTCATGGCATATATTTTTCTATTACTTAAGTGTTTGTAACATACTCTAGTCAGACCTCTCTAGCGATGAAGGAATGGATTTTCATGAGAAATCAGTCGGAACTATGGATTTCAACTTGAGGAGCTGTAACAAGAAACAGTTAAAAGGTGTGAAAAGGAAAAAGACTGAAAACAACCTTATGTTTAAGGTATGAATTTTACATGATTCTGTTCATATGCTTTTTACAGGTTTTTAAATGGTAGCTTAGCTTACATTATTTCAGATGTATATATTGAGGTGCAACAAAGCACAACTTACTGATCAGAAATACTTTTGAGACTAACAACAATTCAGTACATTTTGTCTGGTTTTAATGTAAATATTCCTTTGTCTTCTATAGACAAACAAAATGATGCGTCATTTAGGAGAAACCAGGTAGTGAAACTAACCAGATACTAGTTAATGTCCAAATGAATGTAATGCAAAATTAAATCAATAGTAAAAATGGTGAATGTTAATGCATGTTTTCTAAATTGGCTAATTTTTAAAATGAGTCGGCATAGAGAAATTGCTTTTAAGGATTTGTCTTGCACTCTTAACTGAGATGAATGAGTGCCATACAGTCTTTAATAAATATGCCTAGTGGTCAGAATTACAATATGATCAAGGAGTCTCATTGTATGACTGAATTAAACTATGCATCATTTGACAAAGAGTTGGACAAATACTCATTTCTCAGTCTTGGGTTGGCAGTGCTGACTTCAGTTCTGTTTCCTGCACATTTGCAGGTGGGTTCTCAGAGCCCAGGTCATCTTCAGTGGAAGTCCTGAGTGCACTGATACCGTGATATTCTGAAACAAAATGCCAACATTGGCAGCTAGTGTAAAGGACACAAGGCATATATTAAAGGATGACAGTAAACCACAGACCAAGCATGTAGATGGAGGATTGCAAAAGTATTAGTTCCACATGGCCCAGCCTGATTTTTTTTTTTTTTTTTTAAATGTTTAATTCCAAATCCAACACATAGAAAGAACATAAACAATAGTGATATCAGTGTTTGTTATATTATTTTCTATCTTAATTCAGTCCTGGAAAGCTATTCAGAGGAAGTGAGATTATTCACATAAGACCTCTACCTCCCCGGGAGATGGGAAGCGGGGATGTGGTACAATGCAGAGATACCTCTACCACCTCCAGATGAATTCTGTGTCTACACAGCACAGTACAGTGACACTAGCTTGGGTCCTACAATCAGGATTTTTGATGGATGGAGCACTACTCTAAATCTAGCAAAAGTCCAGGGGGTTGTAGTAGATAACCCTTCCAGCTCAGTGAACATGGCTGTACACAGTCCAGTTGTAAAGTTTGCAGAACTGAGAATATCATCTCTTTACTGTTTTGGTGACTCGCTGGTATGATAACAAACAACCCTCCTTTCATCTTGGTTTACATCAGTCTAACTTCATTTGCAACACACTGACTGAACTTTTTCAGAGATCTCTTCCTTGAGATGCATTTTCATTTCAGTTTGAAGCTTGAAATTTGTGGCCGTCTGAGAACCAAGGCTCTTCTGAATCTGTGAACTGATTTTAAGAAAAGAGCTTGTCTATATTGTCAATTACTGTCTTTGCTCTGAATTCTGCAACTGTAAATGAACGGCCTGTTTGGATTTCTTTAGAATGCAGCCAGACAATTTTTAGATGAGGAAGCTGAGCTTTCCCAAGAAGATGCAGAGGATGTGTCATCTGACGAGAGTGTTTACTCAGAGAATGATCCGAACTCCTCACTCAATCAGTTCCTTGATGATGAAGCAGAGATTACGCAGGTTTTAAATGGTATATTAACAAAATCACTCTTTGCTTCTACTCAAAATATTGTTTTGGGGTTTTTTATCTGGGTTTTCTCACTGAGATCTGACTTTGCCGGTAACTTTTGTAGATGCACTCTGTTATGGACTCTGTTGCAGAAAAAGGACCAAGTATTTCCAAGCAATGAAAGTAACAAGTGTGAAAAAAGACAGTGCATCGTGTCCAGTTGTTGAATATGGGAACGAGGAAGAAAGGAGGGGACAGTAGAGTGGGAGAAGAAAAGTAGATATCGTAGTGGGAGGGAGAGAAAGATCTAACTGCCAGAAGAGTTTTGCTCTATGGCTCCTCTTGCTGGGTTTGGGTTGGAGGGGCTGGGGTGTGGGGAAGCAGATCTCAGCTGGATGCAGCTGAAACAGTGTTCCCATGAGTTTCTCCCTCTCCCTCTGCTTTCAGCTTCTGGAAGTAGTTCTCTCTTTCCTCATCCTGAAGTCATCAAACTGACTTTGACCCCAAGCTCTGGGACCTTGCTTGCCTGTGGCTGCTGGAACCAGGTGCTTGGCTCCCATCTGGTGGAGAAGCATAAAAGGAGAGTTGATGCAACTTGCTATTTGGGCAGAGTAACCAGAGTAGTCTGGGCTTCCTGCTCCAGATTGTCCTTAATTTTGTTTCTGCCTTTCTGGTTCTCTTGGGCTCTAGCCTGATTTTTAACTTTGGCAGGGGGAAAGGATTTTTCCCACATGATGAAACTGGAAAACTGCTGTGAGCTGGTTCTTCCCTTCCCAGAGGCCTGTCTTTGAGAGTGCAAGGAGGGCAATGCATTAAACTCTGATTTGTGTTCCATGAGGGCCGTTGGTGCCAGTTGACATCTGTGTTAGAGAAATCCTGCTGCGGTAGTATGGAGGGGTCACTCCAGCTGAGTAGTAATTTTAAGTAAACTTGGGGTCTCTCCTGAACCACACTGATATTTCCCTTGGAGTTCCTGTCCTTCCTGGGCATATCTGGGATGTGACATCTTCATGTGATCTTGAATGGAAACCTCTGTTTCATGTAGGGCAGGTGCTGGGAATTTTTTGTCGAAGTAGAGCTGTGTACTGATGTTAAATAAGTGGGTGCTTTGATTCTAGAAGGCTGTTTGTCTGGACGGAGGGCTGTAGGGTAGCATAATGGAATCACCCTCACCTTGGGCATCTCTCAAACCAAAGGGAATCCTGCATTGCAGGCCTGAATGCTATGCTGGATTTCAGTAACTTCATCCCTACTTTCAGAATGACTCATAAGGAGCAAATGGCTATGTCCATTTGGGAAGAGAGGCTTACAGGGTAAAAGAGAGCTAGAGCAGTGGTGCATGTTGGGAGCCAAATCCATTAAATACCAGACTCGTAATGGAGGAGGAGAATGGATCCATCCAGTCCTGCACCATGTTTGGGGAGATATTATGAGGAAGTTTTGTGTTGTACTCCAGCATGGAGAAGCTGAAGTCCACTTTACAATGGGATGTTCCTTTGGTGACATCTTGAAAGGAAATGTATATTTTTGCCAATGGAAAATGACTGTCATTAAACTTAATAAAATGTGACTTCTCTCTTTCTCTCTTTTTGATTCAGACTCTGAGATGCAACAAGTTTACTTGAAATCTGTGCGGAGTCCAGCTCTTGGCAATAGGTACAAGATGGTGCATAAAGGACGCAGCAATATGGCAGTTTTCTCACAGGTATAAAGCACAATGAGGACATTCCTCCTGATGTGTAATGCATTTAAACTTGAAACAGAAACTTTAGTTTCCTATGGGCATGATTGCAACCCCTTTGCCTGAACAGTGAGTCCTAGCTTTGGGTGGTTACCTTCAGATGAAGAACAAATAATCAATACAGTGATTGCTGGCAGAGGCACATGCTTCTGTTATGTTTTTCCATACTTTTTGTGGAGAGAGAATTTAACAAATAACTTGGGGTGAAAGTGTTTGTCATTATTTCATCCTCTCCCTTACTGAGAAACAGAAAGTAGACAATTCCCATCAATTAGGGCTGAGGGTTTCTTTTCTACTTTATATAGGTTATTTTACTACCCACATCCCCCAAGTGTGAGTCTCCACATTAAGTGACAAGACTGTTTTTGCATCTGTCCAGCGTCCTCTTGAAGACTTCCAAGGCTGGGGACTTGGGATGACCTCTTTGGGAAGTCTGTTTCAGGTTCTGGTCACCCTCACCATAAAGAAGCTCTTCCTTGCATCCAACCTGAAACCATTCTCTTAACAGTTTATGGCCATTGCTCCTTGTCCTCTCCTGGGGCGCCCCAGTGAACAGTTTTTCTCCCAGCTCCTGATATTCACCCCGTACATACTCATAGATGGCCACCAAGTCCCCAGGCTGAACAGTCCCAGATCCCTTAGTCTTTCCTCATAAGGTTTGTCCTCCTGGCCCTTGATCATTCTTGTGGCCCTTCTCTGCACCCTTTCAAGATTCTCCACATCTTTTTCAAAGTGCAGCACCCAGAACTGGGCACGGTACTCCAGCTGGGGTCTCAGCAGCACCGAGTAGAGAGGACGTATCACTTCCTTAGCCTTGCTCATGTCACATCAGTTAATGCATCCCAGTGTGCTGTCAGCTCTGACTACAGCATTGCACTGGCAGCTCGTGTTCATCTTGTGGTCAACCATAACCCCCAGGTCCCTTTCAGCCATCAGGGCATCTCCTCCTAACCTATATTTATGTTGCTGGTTACTTCTCCCTAGATGAAGCACTCTACATTTAACCTTATTGAACTAAATCCAGTTCTGCTGCACCCACCTTTCCAGCTCCCCACTACTGCATGCACCCCTGGGGGAGGCATGGGGGACATGTGCCCCCTGGATTTGTGCATGGGGCAAAGGTGGGCTGCCTACTGCAGGGTTGGGGCCAGGAGCTGTGCCAGCTTCTTCCTGGTGGGGGCTGGGCCAGGGCTGTGCTTGGGGTGGGCAGTGCTGGCATTGAGAGGGGGTGCTATACAGTGGCTATGGCGAATTTTGGGGTGGCTGTAGCCCACCCTATAGCCCCTCCCACCTCCCAGGGCCAATGCCATCCGCCCTACCCCGCCTCTGTCCACCCTGAGCGTAGCCCTGGTCCAGCCCCCACTGGGAAGAGCCAGGCACAGCCTCCAGCCCCAAGCCCACAGCAGGTAGCCCACCCTCATCCCATGCACAAAACCAGGAGCACATGCCCTTCAGGCTTCTCCCAGGGGTGTATGCAGCGGCAGGAGCTGCCCTGCTCCCCTCCCCATGCCCCACGTCCCCTAGATGAGCCACCCATGGCTCCATCTTGCACCCCACCTGCCCTGGCTGGGCAGTGCCCGGCCCTGCCCCAGTTTCACTTCCTCCCTCACCATGGGGGCCTCAGTCTGCCCCCCACATCTTCCACCCCCCAGAGACTTACCAACCAGACACTGCTCTCCAAGCTGCCAGGCTGCATTCCTGGCCATGTGCATGCTGTGGCTGCGCATATGCACATGGCGTTTATCAGTGATGTTGGCTACACCGGCCAAAAAAGCCAATTGCCCATAATGTCAATTTTCCTTTTATCAGTGTCAATCCAATATGGGCTGATATATCGGTGCACCTCTAGTTCTGAACTCTCTTACGTTACGGAATTTGCTTTTGTGTTGCCTACACCTGTGGGCATTGAAGTGTGAGTTATGGTTTATTCTATTTTGAAAGCAAAATGTGAAATTACAGGAAAAATGTTCATGGCAGCAGTGTTACACGTGTTGGGAAATTTGTGTGGTGCAGGTGGTAAAAGATGGGACCCGCGTTTCATGCAAAAACTTGGGAATGTATTATGTGGGGGCCAGGACTGTTTCCTAGAATCTACAACTAAAAATAGATGACAACTGCTTTTCTGTACTGAAACAATTTGAAACTGTTTGTCAACTGCATATAGTGAAAAATGAAATTTGGCTAGCCTGCTTACAGTGCAGTTTTAGAACTATTAATCTTAATTTCTCATGCTACATTTCATCAGCATTTGCCATACTTCTGGATTTTGCTGGTTACCCCACTCCCACCCTGTTGTTCTGGGCTGTTTACAAGCTGTCTTCAGAGGCATTTGGTGTTGGCTGCAGCCAAGTTTGAGGATGTTGGGGTGTGCCAGTGCTTCTGCTGCATGTTCCTGGTCAGACTGTCGTGCCCCTCTGCTCAGGGCCAGACCAGTCGCCA
The DNA here is from genome assembly GCF_001723915.1 of Gavialis gangeticus. Taxonomy (NCBI): domain Eukaryota; kingdom Metazoa; phylum Chordata; order Crocodylia; family Gavialidae; genus Gavialis; species Gavialis gangeticus. The sequence continues at coordinate 505,746 of NW_017728958.1, forward strand.
TATCTGGGGTGAAGAGGGAATTTTACTCCGTCATCAGAGTGGTATGGACTGAGGGGGGCTGCCTTCCTCTGTAGCAGGGGGCCTGGGCTCTACCCGAGATCTTGAGTGTATATTGAAAACATTTCAGAGAAGCAGAACGTTGGCTGCCGTGGTTCCCGTTTTCCCTGTGGCAGGTTTGGGTGTTAGGTCTTTGTTGAGTCAAGGTTGAGGGGAGTCTTATGTAATGAGTTTAGATTAGGGTTGTATAGGGTGGTTTGAATAAGGATGATCCTGCTTTGGGCAGTGGCTGGACTAGATGACCCCTGGAGGTCCCTTCCAGCCCCACTTCCCTATGATTCTATGATCAGTATTTGCATTAAATGATTTCCCCTGCTAATGGGCCCGGTGGTGCAGTCCTTGCACATACACATTTCCCATTAAATCTAAGGGAAGTACTTGCATGTAGGACTGCCAGATCTGTCCCTCAATTAAAGTAACTCAAAGTTAGGTAGTGTGTTTTACACTCGAGTTGGTATGAATCTAGCACGTGTGCATGCTTCCCCATCACTTTCATACGGGGCGCCAAGTCTAAAGTGATATTACGTCGTGTTTTCATGCATGTTGCTTTTTCTTTCCAGATTCCTGAGCAAGACGAGACTTATTTAGAAGACAGTTTCTGTGTTGAAGAGGAGGAGGAAGAGGAAGAGACCTACAGAAAAAGTGACTCTGGCGAAGACGAAGTGTGTGTCAATTTTGATTTTCTAAAAGATGAGGAATGTGTCAGTGGAAGGAAACAATACCTCACTCGCCGCAGAAGGAAGCTAAATCAGGACAGGACAGAAAACTACTGTGCTCTTCCCTTGGCAAAGAAGAAAACCTCACGAATTATTATACCTGATGACTCGAGTGAAGAAGAAACAAATCTCAGTAATGCGAGGGCTGTGGAAGCAGACCCTCTCCGGACAGAGCAGGAAAATGCTCACCTAGGCAAGCCATTGCCTCCAGACTCCTCTTTGCACTTTATGGTCGCTGCTAGAGACGTCCCTGTTTGTCAGTCCCTGGACAGTAAAGCTCAGAAACTCCTCGACTTAAAGGCTGCGGTGTCTGAAGAGCTGGACTTTCAGCCAGGGAGCCGGGGCAGAGCTAGACCTTCACTGACTCCCACTGATTCCCTGAAGGGGAAAGGGAACCTTCAGCCTCAGCTTGAGGTACATGCTGTTTCCAGGGCCTTTCCCTCGTGACAGTTGCATAAAGGACTTGATGCAGTTGGGTCCTGATCCTGACGGGGTGGCTTTGAGTGCTGCTGCCAGTACCAAATGAGAGCTGGTCCTGTAGTTGGGGACCACTGTAATTTGGGCTTCAAGGGATTTCAGGCTCCTTAAAACTGTGATTTGGCTGGAAATAACTTGAAACCGTGGGGGAGAAGGAGGGTGGGGAAAAAGTTAACCCCCCCCCCCCTCCAAAAACAAACAAACAAACCAAAAACAACTACCCCCCCCAAAAAACCCCCAAAAGAAAACAAAAACGAAAAAAACCCCAACAAAAACCCCTTACCTGAAGCATGGAGGCAAAATGCAGCAGTGCCCTGGAAACACTGTGGAA
>NW_017728958.1:512326-532330 GCF_001723915.1 Gavialis gangeticus
GTTAAAAACAAACAAACAAACCAAAAACAACTACCCCCCCCAAAAAACCCCCAAAAGAAAACAAAAACGAAAAAAACCCCAACAAAAACCCCTTACCTGAAGCATGGAGGCAAAATGCAGCAGTGCCCTGGAAACACTGTGGAAGCCCTACATTTTTCCAGGGGCAGCCAATCAGGTTGCTTGATTCCCTGCTTTGGCAGGGAGTTTAAAAGCCCTGCCCAAAGTGGAGCAGGTAAGTACCCCCAGCTCTAGGAGCTGCAGGCATAGGCATGCTAGGTGCCTGCCCCCACTGCAGGGGCTCCCCCCACCTGGCACAGCTTTCCCAAGCCCTGCTTTGCTTTGCATTGCTTTGCTGTTTAATAAAGGTTATTTATTATGGCTTCATTAAGAAATTTAAGTACTAAGCTATACTTAAAAGTTGCTGTTTAATAAATGATGAGCTTTACTTTCTGAAAACAGCTGGAGAACAGCCTGTGTGCTGCTGTTCAATGGTAATCCACCCCATGGCGTGCTCCCTCAACCAGTTAGAGGTATTGGAGAGCCTGCCCTGCAAAATGCCTGAAATTGGCTCTGGCAGGCCTGCAGGGAGCCCGTTTTTCCCCATGCTGGAGCCTGAATTAGTGGTCCCTACCTCTAATGCTTTTTGAGTCGTAAATGGGGGGGCCTGTGCCATAGCTTACAGCAGAGCCTAGGTTAGGCTCCTGGCTCCTGTGAAGAGGAGGGCTTGCAGCCCAGCTGAGGGCTGCCACAGCAAGTGGCTGCCCAGGACTGCTGAGGTGCCTCCGTTTGCTGCAGCCTCTACTTCCACCTGCGCTGCTTCACCAGTCAGTCATGCAGGACTGCTAATGAGCTCCAGCTGATTGGAGATGTGGTCCCCTTGGGAGCCAAAGCCGCAGCAAACAGCTGAGAGGCTTGTCTTTAATTCAGCAACCCACAATGACCTCAGTGTGTGGTGAACCACTCAGATACGAATGGTCCAGGATCTACTTGTGCAAGTAAAATGGATGTGTCCCCTCTTTCCTTGTTGAGTCTTTCTAGGTACTAGCATAACCTTGAGGGGGTCAGTGTCTGAGTCATGTTAGGAATGGACAAAATGCTGGTGATTTCATACTGTTCTTAGTTATTGAGTATCTTGGACATATTTCAGATAATAGGGAACATCAGGGAGCACAGGGTGTGTGTGTGTGTAGGACCTCCCATAAAATGTGTACATGCTGCTCCAAAGTCAGGACCTGTGTGGCCTAAATCCTTATTTAGGCACATAAATAGAAACGAAGGCAATCTACTTCAGTTACTGTTAACTTCATTGGCATTTGTGGTGCTGAGCACTTCTGGAATTCAAGGCATTACTTGAGCTTCTCAATACTGATTTGGGAAATTAGCCCAAGGCAGGCGGGCTTAAGAATGCTGATCTTGTTATTTAAATTTCTGTCATGCCAAAGAACTATGCCTGAGACATGATAGCTCATTCTCCTAAATGATTTCTGAGGGACGGCTGGGTCGATGTGAAGCAAATGCGTTGCTGCTAGGCTGTTGCATCTCAAAGGTATATTTTGATTGAGTGCCACACTTTTGTTGCATGTTGCTGTTACCAGCCTGCTATGTTGTGCTTTTCAACATTTGCAGGTAGAGCATTCTTCAAACAACTTCCGCACAAACACTTTTGATGCAGGCCAGTCCACTTCCAAAGGAAAGTCCTCGGCTGCCATGCCTGCTTCATCCAGGCTTCTGGAAACAGAAGCTCCGCCCTGCATTTTGGTGGACAGTCGTGAGATCTCCTCTGGATCAGAAATAATTTCTTCCCTGAAGGCAGTTCATGAGATAAAGGTGCAGGTTTGCTCTCTTGGTGGCTGTGATTACATTGTCAGCAACCGGCTGGTAGTGGAGAGGAAATTTCAGTCGGAACTGTTGAACAACATGAACAGAAGTAAACTGATACAGCGGATTCAGCATTTGCAGAGCATGTTTGAGAGGATATGTGTGATTGTGGAAAAGGACAGGATTAAAGCAGGTCAGTATTCACTATGCTACTGTGTCCAGCATGTGGACACGGGGAGCCTTTGGATTCAAGACAAATAATTGCTAGAGAGAGAGGGAGAGAGAGTACAAGAGCAAGAGAGCTATACTTAAGGATTTCACAATGTTTTATAAAGTAACAAGATTGGGTACGGTGATATATATTTTAATTATTCTTAACAGTGCTTGTTGCTATGGTGACAAAAGCAAGCAAGCAAAATGCCACCAACCAACATTTGTTCAGTTGGATTTTTTTTTAAATAGTTATAAAAGAAAACTACAGTGTCCCTCTGCAACAGCCAATGCAGCCTTCTGTCAGAGGATAGATTGGATGTATCGTACTGACTTGGAAACCACGCACAGCCTTCCCCCCAAAATTAGCCTTACAAATTTGGGGGGTTTCATGAGTGGGAAAGCTGATTTTCTACCCAGAATAGAAGCACCCCACTTTGAGTCCTCTGCTGCCCAAAGTTTAAAGCCAACTGCCTGGCTGCAGCAGTGGCATTTCTATTCAGACAGCTGAGGGAGTCAGTTGACTTCATGGCTCATTGCTCTTCACTCCACAGTTATTAACAACCGTCTCCATTTTAACAGTCTTGATGTCCACTAGCCAAGCTAACGACTAAGCTGTCTGGCAGCTAGTGCTGGTTTGTTCTCCTGCTTCCCAGCCTTGGAGCCTGCTTTTAGATTTTACAAATTTGTAGAGCTGGCCATAGAGACCAGTTACAGTTCAGTGCAGCTGCACAGTTGCAGTGCTGGCTGAGCGGGCAAGAGAGGGCGAGCTGGTTGCAGATCAGGCTCTGTCCCTACTCTGTGCAGCCACATCTCTGGGAAATCTTGTTTTCTTCATTCTGCCCCCCCCCAAAGCAAAGTATGTATGGTCTTTGGGGTACAGGAGCACATATCAGGGTATTTTAGACTTATGGCTTGTTTACAAGAACACGAGCTGTGGTTTTAATCCCAGTAGGTATTACTTTCCCTTTGCCATCTTACCAGCTGCATTAATTGTCTGCTCCCACCTTTATTGACTACTTGTCTCTTGTCCATCGCATACATTCAGACAGCTGCTCCTTAACTGATGTAATCTCACTTCAGCCCTTTGTCCCTCTGCTCATCCCAGTCCCTTCAGGTAGCTGCACCCTCCCGCCACCCCTTAGTTTTGCACGTCCCAGCCTCTCATGTAGCTCTTGTGTTGGCTTTGGTCTCGCATCCTAAAATCCCCATCTTTCAAGAAAACAGCCTTCTCGCCAGTGATCTCTCCCAGCTGCTTGCATTGGGCAGTTTTTCCTCCTCTCCTGACGCTGAATTTTCTGGACCGGGAAAGAATCCTTACTTTGGTTGTACAATAACTGGTGATGGGCGGTGATCATTACCGATGCCTTTTTTCTTCTCAGCAGTTAGGAGTTAAAGAAAAAGTGTCTTCGCAAACAAACTCTCAGCTCTTCTGTTCAACATGCAGGAGAGGCCTTGCGCCAGTTCCACAGGACCAAGCACTACGACGGCATGCTGTCCGCCTTTGTCCGGGCGGGAATCAGGATCCTCTTCAGCTCCTGCCAAGAGGAAACTGCCAAGTTGCTGAAAGACCTGGCTCTGGTGGAGCGAAGGAAGAACGCAGCCATCGCTGTGCCAGCCGAGGTGAGCAGTCCCAAGCAGGACGCTCTCCGGTTCTACCTGAGCATCCCCAACATCAGTCACTTGACTGCACTGAACATGTGCCACCGCTTTGGGTCTGTGAAGACGATGGCCAACAGGTGAGGTGGGGCAGGTGGCACTGTGCATCTCGCATTCCCTGACTGCTGAGGGGCTGTGCTGGCTGGGGCTTTCATGTCTCTGCCTTGCCTCTGTCTCTCAGGATCTCTCCAGGATGGGGTCACGCAGGCAACTCAATGTGCTGTCCCCTGTGCCAGGTGCTTCCCCTCCCTTTCTGCCCTCGGGCTCCATGCTCCTCCCTGCATCCTTCAGGGGTGTAACCTGGACCTACTAGGCCTCTGCTCTGCCTCTATAGCTTCTGCTCCTCTCCCTCTGCTCAGCCTTGGCCTTGCTTGGCCTGATAAGGCCACGCTCCCTGTAACCCTGGGGAGAAGGCGGTGAAAGGTTCCCTGGCATTTCTGGTACCCTCCTTGTATTGCAGTCCTGCAGCTTTGTCTATTTAGCATCTTCCTTGGATCCCACATGACACCTCCCTGTCATGGGCTGGCATCCAGAGAGCTGTGTTTGAGATCCCCTTTGCACTGACCTTGCAGCTCACCGAGGGACATCGCTGCTGGCGCCCAGGTCAGCCAGCAGAAGGCTGAGGAGATCTACCGCTACATCCGCTATGGCTTTGACCCGCAGATGCTGCCTGAAAACCTTAACACTAATGGGAAAAGCAGCACATCAGCGGCAAAGTGCTGACCCACCCTGTGGCCATACCTTCTAAATAATGCACTTTATTCTGTTTGGTTTACTGTAAAATGTGTAAATAAATCCTTGCCCCAAAGCATGTGTGTAGGGGAGAGTGGGGCTCCCTGTGCCTGACTAAACCAGATGGTTGCTGCAGTGAGAGCTCTGGGCTGGGAGCAGAGCATTGGGGCCAGGATGCTGCTTGCACTGGCTGGGGGGGAGTGAGCTTGGGGCTCTCAGTGGTGCAGAAGAGTGCTGCTGGGACTGGGCTGCAGGGGGGCATCGGGCAGGCTGGGACGGCTGCCTCAGGAGTCGCATGCCACGTTGAAGGAGTGAGTGGCAGGGCCGAAAGGAGCTACGCTCAGCCCCCAGCATGGGGAAGGGGGCGTTCCTCCATGTCCCTGCAGGTCAGGTGCTCAATTCTTCAGCTCCAGTGCCTGCCAGGGCCAACCGGCTGCTTAACGAGGGTTGTGTGAAGCTTCAGTTGCTGGTTCCATTTGGAGGAGATTCAGCCCAATTCAGTGGCTGAATCTCCAGATCAAAGCAGGAGACCAATTAAAATGCCCAAATCAATTTGAAGCCTCTGCTCTAGGTCAATCGGGGGGTGGGGGGGTGGGGAAGGAAGGTACCACGGCGGGACCCTTGCCAGGCTCTATCTCCTGCCTACTCCTCCAGCCCCCATGCCCCCCACCCACTCTCCCCGCCCTGTCAATGGCTGCCCTGCATGATCCCAGCACTTTAAAAAAAACAAACAACCCTCACCAGCTGCTGCAATGGCCTTTGGGGGCTCTGGGCAGAGCCCCCCCATGCAGCATGGGACATTGGGGATTGCCCCCCTGCCTGGCAGGATTTGGTAAGTGCGGGGCTTTTTTTTTTTTTTAAGAGCTGGGATGCTGGGGTGGGCCAGGCTGGGCAGCCGTTGTCGGGGGTGAGGGGGTGAGGCCTGTTCAATTTGGAGATTCAGCCAAGTCGATTCAGGACAGTGCTTCGAATCACTGTCCCCCGAATCGGATGAATCTGAAGCAAATACTAGCTGCTTTGCACAGGCCTAGGGCGTGCGTGTGTACATACCCCCTGGCCCCACGTGACAGTTTTGCTGCTGTTCCACCAGCTCGGGGGCTGGCCCTGTGCAGGCACCAGGCTACCCTGGTGCTGATAGCATTGGATGTCGCTGCTGAACGTGGTTCATAATCTGTGCTGGGGTGGTGTGCAGGCTGTGCAGAAGGGAAACGAGCAGCCAGTTGGCAAGGCCCTGCAAATGCAGGGCAGGGCTGCCACAGAGCGGGGGGCTGAGCCGTTGAGGTCAGAGCGGGTTGTGCTGCCCCACCTCTCCCTCCTCTTCTGGAGGGCATTGCAGCCCATCCCCCAAGCACCAGGCTTCAGGCTGGGGAGACCCAGGAGGCAGAGTCTGACTTGGACCCGAGGACACATATGGGTCCGAGTCCTTGCTCCAGTAACTATTTCTGCTGCTCATATAGCACTAGCCGCAGGAAGAGCACCCCCAGTTCAGTACGTTGCAGCCCTGAGGTCGGGGTGATGCATCAGGCAGGAGAGGTGGATTCAAGTGTGCTGGAGCACAGTGCTTTTGACCCCACACCTCAGGGAGTCAGCCTGGGATTTGGCTGAACTGGTTTTTAAAGCGTGGAGGGTGCAGAGCTGCTGCTTGCTTTACTTGCCTTTGCAGGTGCTGCAGGCACTGTGGGGTGGCTGAGACAAGCCTGGCATGCGGCTGCCATCTGGTGGAGAGCTGCACAGCCACGGCTACTCCGGTGGGCCGTTCCCTTTCTTGTGCTAATCTGAGCTGGGGAAGAGAGGGCTGCTTTGCTTAGCTTTTGCACAGCAGCCACAGGTGATTGCCTGAGAGTAAATGTAACCAGAACATCTCGGGGTGATATTTTCTGACACCCCATTGCCAAGCATGAGCTGGTCAGCTGTTCCGCACCCCCATGCCCTGGGGTTCATCTTGTGCAGCGAGACAAACCTGTGCTAAGGCATGGGGAAAGTGGGGCTGGGGGAGGCCACTTGTGCTTGCCCAGTGATCCACCAGAGCACCTCCCCTTGCTGCCCCCTCATAACCCGCAGCCACTGCAAACCCAGGAAGAAGCCCAACAATGCCAGGCCCTAGCTAGAGAGCAGAAGTGACATGGGAGCCCCACTGCCTTGGTGACTGCAAGGGCAAGGAATGAATTAGGAAGTCACGACTAGCTGAAGCTTTTTCTCTGGGGACATACACAGGGGCCAGCCACCCAGGGTGGAAGCACTGTACTGGGGCCCTACCCCAGAATGGGTGCAGCAAGTGTCCTGCACCCCTCTAAGCTCCCATCTCAGGTGTGTTGACTGGCACAGGCTAGGTGCGGCCAAGGCTTATGCCGGTGAGTAGTGCGGAGCAGGAGCATCTTGGCTCTGCTACTCCCCTGCTGGTCTTCAACCTGCAGCCAGTGCTGTGTGCTTCCTTTGGAAGCAGAGTGGTCTGAGACAGCTCCGCTACCCCACGTGCAGGGGTGCACCTGCGCCGGACACATGCCACACAAGCTTGCCCTTTACGTGAGCTGCCCGTGCAGCAGACCTAGTGCTGCAGGGCCAGTCGGAGCTCTGCAATCCACGGGGGAGCTCGGTACTCACCTGGAGTCACGACCTAAAGTGCAACCAGCTGTGCCGCTTCCATGACGCACTGTTTATCTTCCTGCTTACAACTGCCAGAGCTGTTCTGTCTTTTGCAGATAGGGGAAGACGTAGGAAGTCCTGCACCCAGCCCCCAGGGAAGGAAAACCAGCCCTGTTCTCTGCAGCTTGTGTAGGAAGTCTGAACAAGTCTGCTCCAGGGACTAAATGTGGTCAGTGGCTGGAGAGGGGGATGCAGACCAGAACCCTAGCAGCACTTCCCACGTCTACCAGAGATTCCTCTTTGGGCAAGTCCTAGACTCCTTTGGTATTTTCTCCATTCATTTGGTGCTGTGCAGAGCAGGTTGGTTATTACCTCTGTCTCCCTGCCTGTTTTCTGGGAAAGGAAACTGGATTCCACTGCTGCAATAGCTCCAGCCCCATTGCAGTGACTTGGGAGCAAATGTTGAGAGGCCCCACGTTCAATGCCTTGGACTGGGTCAGTGCAGGCTGAACACAAGCATTAAGTGCTGGGAACACAGGGCCAACTTCAGGCACTTTTTCCCCATTTGGGGCTCTAAACCCTCCCCCCACTTCTCTGCATGAGCAGGGGGGTCCCCTTCATACAACAGCTGCTGCTAGAGCCTTTGCTCACTCCGCAGGACCAGGGGGAATTCAAATCTTGTGGAGGCTGTGCCACATACCAGGAGCGGTCCTTGGACCATAGCATGTCACCTCCATGAGCATACTGGGAAAGGAGGACATTCTGTAAGCATATGGGGCATTCAGTCACCCCCAGCCCTATGGGCTGATGGGGAAAATGCAGGTAGGGAGACTTGAGGGAGCCTGATGTCACTTGAGAACAACATGACAAAAGTCTTGTAAGCAAGAACAGCAGGCCTGCAAATCCATGCCACAGCCAAGGGTGAGAGAAGGGAGGGTAAACTGGGGAATGGAACTGCCTTGTGCTACGTACACAATAGGGAGCTTCAGAGGGTGAGTTAATGGTAGGGGGACTGCCTGAGGAGGCAGTGGCAAGGCTATCCTTCACCTCTGTGCTCAGCCTCATCCTCTGGAACTGAGCTGGAGCATTGCCCCATCGTTGTGAAACCCAGACCTGGGTCACACATAACTAGTGGCTTTCGCACAGGACCCCAAGCTCCTTCCACCCCAAGGGATGGCTATTAACATCTAGCAGCCAACTGCAGCCCCTCTGAGGGGGGCACAACACCACCCCTGCAAGCACCACTGATGCATTAAAAATACAATGCAATGACCTCAGCCAGAACTTGCAGCCCATGCACAATCTCCAAGGTACCAGAGCTCAGCTTCGGGCTGGGCCCTTTGCTGCAGGAGGCAGAAGATGAGCTCTGCTGGCCTCTCAGCCCTAGAGGAAACAGAACATGGCCTGTGACATTAGGGGCAGGCAAAGGCTGAGCAGGGGGAAGGGCTGCCTTGAAGACTTATCCCATCAATCACTAGCACTCCCTTGGTTTGAGGGTGATTTCTATGGGGCTCATTGATGGGTCTCAAGACAACTCAAAAGTGCAATCCTTGAGCCACAGACCTGTCCGCAGCTGTTGCAGGTCTTTCTGCAGGGTTTCATAGTTGGTAGGGATGGAAGGGACCCGAGCAGATCATCGAGTCCAACCCCCTACCATGGCAGGAAAGAGTACTGGGGTCAAACGCCTCCGGCAAGGTGTACATCTAGCCTCCTCTTAAAGACCCCCAGGGTAGGAGCCAGCACCACTTCTGGAACCAACTTCCAAGAGATCCTACCTGCCCTGACAGTGAAGTCGCGGCTCCTGATGTCTAGTCTGACTCTCCCCTCTGCCAGCTTGTGACTGTTATTCCTGGTCACTCCCGGTAGTGCTCAGGGGAACAGGGACTCCCCCAATGCCTGCTGGTCCCCTCTGATTAGTTTGTAACAGGGCACTAGATCCCCCTCAGCCTTCTCTTGTGGAGGCTGAACAGGTTCAGGTCCTGTAGCCCCTCCTCATAGGGCCTGCCCTATTGTCCCCAGATCATGCAAGTGGCCTCCTCTGGACCCTCTCCATGCTGTCCCCATCCCTCCTGAAGTGCAGTGCCCAGAACTGGATGCAGTCCTCCAGCTGCGGCCTGACCAGTGTTGCACAGAGGGGGAGGATCACCTCCTTGGACCTGCTCAAGATGCATCTGTGGATGCATGACAAGGTGCGGTTGGCCTTCCTGACTGCATCCCCACACTGCCAGCCCATGTTCATTTTGGCTTCAATGATGACTCTAAGATCCTTTTCTGCCTCTGCACTGATGAGAAGGGAGTTTCCCAGCCTGTAGGTATGGTGCTGGTTCTTCCTCCCCAGGTGCAGCACCTTGCACTTGTCGGGTAGCAGGCTGAAGGCCAGCGTTCCTCTTCTTTCCCTTCCTCTGCTCTCTCTTCTCTACTTCCAGGGCAAGACACTTTACCTTGAACCAGGCTGCCACTTGATTGTGGCGGCAGCACCACTGGAGTTGGTTGGCAGCCGGCTTCTCCCAACTCGACGGTGGCATGTTTTCTTGACGTCTGCCTTCAACGTGTCACCGTAGCATTTCCCGTGGCCACCATGAGATCTCAGGCCATTACTAAGCTGAGAGTCGAGCACTTGTTTTGGGAGTTGCGCGTCAGGCATCTGCACAGATCACCAACTCAATGCTGGGAACACTGGCTTCAGCAAGGATGCTGGTGCTTGTGCAGTGATCTTCCCGTGTGATGTGGAGGATTTTCTGGAGGCATCATTGGTGATCTCTCTCCAGGCTCAAGACACCCACCTGAACCAGCTGGGCAGCAGCAGCGGGCAAAGACATTTGCTGTCAGTTGCTGTGTACTGAAGAAGGTTTTCCTCGTGTCCAAGAAGCCACAGACAGACCACACGTGCCCTGAAGTCCCGGCTGCTGCCAGAAACACCTCCCATTTAAAAATCATAAATCACACGTTCTCAGACAAATGTCACAGATCTGCAATATTAGCACCTAGAAATTAAACAGCTTTCACACCACCGATTTCATACTATATTGACTGCAGTAATGAAAATACACATGCCAACAGCTGTCAACACTTAAAAAGTGCCCAGAAAGGAAATTTAATAAAATATGGCTGTTCTAAATTACACAAGTTAAAACGTAATCCCATTTTAATTACAAGGATGGCAGTGCTGTAGGTTTATTGTACAGTAACGTTTTTAAAACATTATTTCAGCTTAAAAGGAAACATCGAAACCAAGTCATCGGTATTTTCATACCTTTTAAACACAAGGAAGATGGGAGGGGGAGGAGCCTGCTCGAAAAGAGAGCACAACAGCGTCCTTTATACAGAAGGTCCAAGCATTACAGTCTTCCTGAACAGATATGGAATAAGACCAGAATGCATTTGACCAGAGGCCAGATTGTCAGGCCCTAGCATTTCAGCATGTACACGGTAATCTAGTTGAGAGGCCGCAAGCCACAGTGTCGAGTACGGGCTGTCCATGGCCTCAGCAATGGGAATGCCTCTGGCAGGCCCTCTCCCCAGGCCTCTGGTGAGACCAACAGTGGCGTGGGGGGTCCTAGCGCCCGCCTTCACTTCTGACCTGGGGTGTCTTCTGGCCCACCACCGAAAGCAGTTGCCTCCCCCTGGTTTAGAGCCCCGGTTCTGAGGGCTGGCTGAAGCCTTTAGAACACGTTGCCCCCGAGGTCAGAGCGACAGTCAATACTGAGCTACTCAATCAGTGGATGGTCAAGTAGAGAAATAGGAGTCTTCCCGCTCTTCCTCGTCTGAAGGCTCTGGTGCACCCGCTAGGAACAGCCCGGCATGCTCTGCCCCTGCAAGCAGGTAAGAGCACTTGTCACCATACATGTGTGGAACTGGGCTGGCCAAGCCAAGCCAGAAAAGCACACGCACAAGCAAGTGGGCCTGTGGTCAACCACCCAGGAGCATCCTCCGTGCAGCCAGAGCGCTCTGCACTTCAGACGGGCCTGGCATGATGAGAAGCAAGAGCTCACCTTGGTTCAAGGCGACGGTTCTGCGAGAGCTTGGAGTAGTGCACACAGTTCCAGCCTGGCATGGACAAGAGGAAAGAGTTGATGCACAAGGCAGCCATTCATCTATATTTCTGCAGCATCGCTATTTAGAGGGCGTGTGAAAATGCAGCCTTGACAAGGTGAAGGAACTAAGTTGTCCTGTTGCTAAATGACTGCATTGCTACACACTGAATGAGCTGCAGGGTCTAATCCCTCCTACCAAACTAACAGCATGGCATTTTTGCACCTGGGTTCTCAAAGGGTCACTGGGGTTAGAGCACTGCAGAGCAAACGCATTGGGCAGTGATAATCAGGAGCTGCTGAAACCTTAGACAGGGAGAACAGATCATTCTCTTCCTCTAATTACAGATCGCTGACTGCAATGACTTGTTGTTGCTCGATCTGTAAGCACCTGACTAATGAATAGCCTTAGTGTTTCTCCATTCAAGCATTGCAGGGAATGGCTGTTTCTGCCTGAAACTTGCTCTTTTTCCAACGCAGTTTAGAAGTTTTTATCAGAAGTGGTCTCCCATCCTACTCAGCAGGAAGACAATGCACAGGAAGCTACCGCTACCGGTTTCACATTAGCATTCCTCATCTCTCAGTTTAATTGAAAGAAAACCATTACCGATTTCTTCTTGATGTTGCCCCAAGTGGCCGTGTTGCCTTTCTTGTTCTTCTGCATCCTGAACACATACTTATCATAATCCTTCCTGTAAACAAAGTCAGTCAGCGTTACTGGGGGGCCTAGTCTGGGGATACTAGTTAGGGCAGTTATAACTAATACACAACAATCAGTGCATCGGGCAGAAAACCAACAAAGCTGTTCTAGGATGAGCTGATGGAGTAACAAACCCCAAGCCTCTCCAGAAGCCATCACAACCACCACAGTTGTGCACTCCTTGCTGAACTGGCCCTCCCTTTGACTTCCAGTCACCGACTACTGCTGAGAGCCGTCACAAACAGGCAGCGTCTTCCTTTATGAGCGTAATACGCTTCCTCCCACTTACCAAACCAGTCACGGACAAGCTCAGTGCTCAGTTCTGGATGTATTCCTCCCCTCTGAAGTGAAGCCTCTTCCATCAGCCACAGCAGCAGGAAGTCCAGCCTCCTGAAGCTGCTGAGTGTCCTCAATGACCACGAGCCAGGTTTACAATAGCAGCCGTCAGACACAGAAAAAGCTCTTGTGCAAACTGTGCAGATACAGTTTTACCCACAGAAATGTCACCTGGCCATATAAGCTACATCTCAACTGGGAGGGAATAGCTATAAGCATCTTGACTGGTGCTGGAATAACTATACTGGTATGGAAAGCACTGATGCTGCATGCCTTCATGGGCATTTTGAAGAACTTGGGGTGCGGAAAGACTGGGGCACATTTGTACAGCGCTGAAGTGCTCCAAACTGGATCAAGATTAAATGAATACCCTTACAGCAGCAGTTCTCACTCTTTATTTAATAAAGATTTATTACTAGCACCAGCAGTACCCTACTCAATGTGAAGCTCAAGCACTAATCCATTTTCAGACTGAAAGGCTACAGTCAGTGACTCCTTTTCTGGATGCTTGTTTTCCAGTTCAAACAGCACAACTTTGTTAAACATTTCTCCATCCAAATAAAAGTTCACAGGAACGCAGGGTTTACCAGGCAGGTTCCCAGCCAGCACATCACCAGTATCACACTCGCAAGAAATACAGATGCTTCCAAGGAAGGCAACAAACCAAGGGAGACAGATTAACTACCACTCCATCTGGACAACTTTGAACTATAACTAGATATTGGGCCCTTTTAGAATCTTCTCATGTTTCCAGTTTCATTTAAATCCCCAGAATTCACCCTTCATACTTCCTAGCCATTAGCGCTGCAGCACATGAAAGCCAGTGGCTGCCTCACCTTTCCAGCACTTATGTTGTGCATCTCATATTCCAACTGAATTTCAGTCTGCTTGTCAAGTTTTATTAACAGCCTATTCCTCTGTTCACTTTGCATTTGTGAGCACAATCACAAGAAGTCTTCTGCACCATCTTTAAGGACTTACAGTTGCGTAACAAGTTTTTAAAGAGTCTGTCACAAGAGGACAGCAGTCGAAATGGTAAAAGCAAAACTTTAGACTGGTGTAGCTACAAAAGCAATTTATACGAAAGAGGTGGAGACAGAAGTGGCAAGAAAACAAGCATCTGAAACTGCTTAATATAAAATTAGAACTTTTCTCTAGGGCAAGATGCATATAAAACTACCCAAAGGCACTGTATTTTATAGCTCTTACCTGTTGATTGATCCCAGCATACTAGGACTGATGTGCTCACACTGAGGTGTTTTCACCAAGGGGAAGATGGATGAGGCAGGTGAGACTGGATTGCTGTCCATGAGCTCAAAGACATCATCATCTTGGCTTTCCCAGAAAGCTGGTAACTGCAAAACCACATCAGCACCAATGACCTTGCACTTCTAACCCTTCTGCATCCCCACCTCCCCCACCAGAGCCCCCCCATGCCACATTTCCGGTCCCGCAGTGAGCCCCACAGGCCAGGAGACACCCCTGCATTAAACCACACACATTTTAAAGCTCGGCTATGAAAGCTTAATAAAAATACCTAAAGGAGGAGGAAAATACTGAATAAGGGCTTTCACCTGCAAGCTTTTTTCCCCCCTATAGATTAAACCCAACTTTTTTTTTTCAAAAGGTGGGGGGGACGGACAAAAAGGGTGATGTGCTTGTTATTTTATATTAGAAATTCAGGTCTTGTTTACCTTGGTCTTGGAAGACAATGGGAAAGCAGAGAATTAAACGTTTACTACTTCAAAATATCAACATGGAAATGGGATTACATATAGTTTGGACCAGAGTGAACCAGAATCTTTTCTGGCAAATTGAACATTGCTTTGTTCCAAGTGTAGGCAAGAGCAGAACAATGAACAGTTTATTTGCTACTGCAAACAAGGCCTCTGGATTGCTAACATCTTTTTAATCCAAATGCAGGGTAAAAAAAACTTATGGAGAAAACATATTTGTTCAATTTTCCACCTCTGTGTAAAATCTCCCAGTCTGTATCCCGAGTCCTGGTCCGCATTCAAGTCTTCCAGCAAAACCACACAAGAGTCTACTCAGCAGACCCAGTGTTTCAAAACTGAAGGAGATTTTATCTTTGAGGGAGGGCACATACAAACTTTTCAAGATCTTGGTGCACATAAAGCAACGAGAACTGGACAGCGATGTCACCACAGTGACGTCACCATCAATACATTCCCGCTGCTCTCCGTTTGTAATGTGCTCCGACTCCTGCCAGAAGGCAGATTTCTTAAAATACATCATTCAGTTCCTTTGAAAGCAGATTTACCTCTAGTCTTCTATTCTGAAAGGGTGATGTAGTGAAAATGTCATCATGGTTGTCTTTTGGCAGCTGATCCAGGAAGTCTCTCATCTGTTGCTTCCTTTTAAGAGTTCCCGCTTTAGCCGTTATCATTACTGGCTGCTTTTGTTTATCTACCAGCACACATGACATTTATTTAGAGGCAGCAGTCACAGTGTGGGCCTGTGGATTCTTACTACTGTTACAAAGGTAAGTCAACCAAACATTTTCACATTCTATTTTAGGAACAACATCTTTGCTTCCAAATATGAAATCAACCCCTACAGAATTAAGTCAGTCAAGCTGCTATTTCCCCGACAAAATCCACAAAAGAATTAGATAACCAAGGACAGGCCCCAAAGGATTAGCTGCACTGAAAATAGAGGATGCTTTTTCCAGTTTTAGTACTAACGTTTGTTCATGGTTTGTCATGTCTTTTGCCTAAAATTAAATGCCAATACATATCAAGTACTTTTAAGCAGAGCATGTTTACATGTTTAAACACAGGCAGGGTCTTACTAAAAGGCCAGATTTGAACCGTAGTTCTGGAATTAAATTTTGTATGATGGGATAGGAATGAACATGGGTGTAGGAATGAACCTGGACATCCTTTGTAACGGCTGCTCTTGGTTAAGGTCGGGAGCGGGGCGGGCAATGAAATGTGGGCACAGGAACTGAGAGAGTTTGCCTTCTCTGTGCCTTCACCAGCCCTTTCCTGCAGCTAGGTAACATGGAAGGGAAAGCCATGACTGAAGGGCAGAAGGGACAAAGGAGCCTAGGGATGTACACCCCTAGTGAAGGTTGGCACAGATCGGGATACAGAAGCTGGGAAAGTGAAGAACTGGAGATTGGATGAGAAGCCTGGGAAGTGGCAGGACTGGGACATGGGATATTGGAGTGGATGGGCTCAAATTATTGGGGGAAAAGAGGTATAGGTTTGTGCCTAGAGTACAGACCCCTCCACAGCCTGGTGTGGACACCAAGTCTCACCCTGCCAGCTTTAGTAACAATCATCACTGAAACCCAATGGAAATAGACTCTCTTCCCTTCCATCACTTGTCTTCTTACAGGCTGCCAACATACTGCTATCAGGTGGCGGTAGTTCATGTGGGGGATCTAAAGTCACACCTGGCTGATGAACACTCTTCATCTTCTACAACTAATAAGGCAGAGGCCTCAGGACAGCCACCATACAACCCTGATTCCCTCCTAGAGCAACGCCAAGGGTCCTGTGGCAAAAACAGTATGCAACCATGACAGACTGCCCTAATGCAGTGGTTTTCAACTTGTGGTTCCATAGGGATCTGCAGACTGTCTAAGGGGTGCATGAAAGCTGACTATGATCAATCAAGGGTATGTGAATACTCGCACTTAAAATTCAAAGGGGCCCACACCTCCATTTGACATTTTTAGGGGTCCACAAATGAACACAAAAAACCCCCTGCTGCCCTAATGCACACTCACGTGGGGGTTGAACGTAGATAGTACACAGGACCATTCTGACTTCTGAGTCCTTGATATTCCAACCCTGATCATGATTTTTGAATGGAGTTTTGAGTAAAATACTCCACTGCAATATCACCACTGTTTAAATCCATTTCACACAGGATGGATTAAAACAAAAAACCCCAAAAGGGCCGAAAGCCAGAAAAATGATTCAGCAGGAAGGCCAGTACCTTTTTCTTCTTTTTTTCCTGAAGCAGTCGTCGTCTTTGCGACACGCATCTTAGAACTCTTCATCTGATGCTCTTCCATATATTTCTGCTGGCATTCTTCAGCGGATCGAGTACCGAGAGTCATTGCTACATCCAACCAAAAGCCCTTTCTGTGTTTTGGAAAAGAACCAACCGCACTGCAAACGGTACAAAAGATGTGATAATCTTGAGATTGAAGTAAAATGTTCAACAATGGGGGGTGGGGGGGGTGTTAAACAACAAATAAACAAACAATAATAATAATAAAAAAAAAAATCTCTGAACTGTCAGATTGAATCTACTTATTTAAAGAGATTCTTGGGTTAAAAGAAATGCAGAGTAATCCCTCACCAAACTCAGGGAGAAAGTCATTTTGTGCCGCGCACAGAAATCTGGATTCCTTTTACATTTGACCTAAAGTAGCTCCAGTTCGTCACTGTGTTTACTTACAGAGATGCCCAACCTGGGTCAGCTAGTGGTTTAATTAATGTGTGGTGGCAATGAGTACTACCGGTCGGTATGCAGACTGTAAAAACAGTGTTCCTTCCTTTTATTGTGGTTGAATATCCCAAGAGAGCTCACTTGCTCGGCCCACTTATTTGTGTGTACACCTCTCTTTCGTGCCAGCTTGCTTGCCTCCATCTTAAGCTAAACCATCCTAACCTTTTCAACCATTTCTTTTGTGAAAGTGTATGACATTTTTGAAAGTAACCACCCTACAGTCAACTGTTTCCTCAAAGATCTGATTTTGGGTTTCTTCCATAACATGTTTTCTTTTTTGCGGCTCCTTTAGGAGGCCTCCCCATGAAAAACTGACCCAATTTCAATTTTGTTAATTTTTAAACCAGTAGCATTTTCTTCTCTACTTTGGGTATTTCTCCAGAATAACATCCTTTGCACCCAAAATTCACCATTTAATTTGCATCAGGTAAAAGACTAAAAAAAAGTCAAATCTACGAGAAAACAATGTAAGAAAAAATAAATATTAAAATAACATTTAATATTTACTCAAGCTAGCACATCTGACTCTACGTTGACTACATCAACCACAGTGATGGTAGGTTAAATTGAAACACTCAAGGCAGTTACACTGCCCACAAATCCAGCATTACAGATCATAATTACTTGCCTCCGTAGCTTCTGTAATTCCTTCTCAGTCCAGTCTTCAGTTATACCTGGAAAAGGGCCCAAAGAATTCAGTACCTTTCCTTTGCTGAATTCCTTTAACTTCACTGGGGAAGGCTTTGCACCACTGGAAACCTTACTATCAGTTTTTTTGGCAGATGCTTTTCTTTTCTTCTCTTTTATATAACATTCTTCATTGCTTTCTTCCGTTTCTGATTCAGACACATACACAGGAATTCTTTTTCCCTCTCTGAGAGCTCTTTTTGACCTCGTGGGCAGAGGGGCACTGCCAGACCCAACAGCGGGCACGTGCCTGCCGAGCGACTTAGAACAGGATCCACTTTCATCATCAGACAGATCAAACGTTTGCTGACCGTTGTGGGAAGAAGGAGCTGCAGAACCTTTTACTACTCTTTGCTCAGAAGATGATTTCTTTGTTTCATTATGTGAACTTCTTAAGTCAGAGGAAGATTTATAATTGCGAGAGTCTCTTTCCAAGACAGGTTTCACTTTTCTTTTGATGGACACTGAGGTATCTTCACTGGATTCATCCTCACTGTTGCCTGAGGATTCTTCAGCAGACTGTTCTCGGAGGCGTTGTTTCGTTAATCTAAGAGGATACCTGCAAGTCTGTAGAGCTTGGTTTGGATTTGTTCTGTGATCTCTGGTATTTTTTTCAAATGTCATCCCCTTCTTCTCTGTAGGCTTTGTTGAAGTCCTGAAATTATATCCTAAATTGTCTAACTTCTTACCATTCAAGGGAGTCAACATCACAACAGTCTTTGCCTTAATTTTCTTAAGGTCAACTGCAGAGTCAATTCCATCCAGATTTGAAGTAAGGTGGCTGCCGCCTTTCTTATCACTAGACACAGCTTCTTTTTGGGAATTTGCCTTCCTCTCGCTGTCTTTTCCTAAGGAAAAAAAAGAAGTTATACACGTTTGTTATACTTTCATGTATACCAAGACAAGTCTTTCTCGTGCTGTGTGTACACCAACTGCAACTTCCAGTACTGGCTACATCTAACCCCACACGCAGTTGTTAAAGAGGTAGATGCCCCCTTCCCCTTGCATGAACAGAAGCTGAGGGAAACTAAGCAGAGAGCTCCCCAGCCGGCAACAGCACAAGAGCCTGTCTATCAAGACAATAGGAGAACGGAGTTCCTGATATCAGATGTTTGTTCATCTGATCGTGCTGGGCTAAGCAGCGAATGTTTAAGCAGCCTGCTTCTCTGCAGACATACAGAAGCCACCCCAAAACCAGTGGGAATTCGTGTTGCACTAATGTTACACTAACTCCCATTCTGCACTGCCCCTTCTGTGCAAATGAAAGGCACAGCACAGGCAGATAGGAGTTACCTTATCGGGGCCCCTCTTCCAGGGCACTTAGGACTCCTTTCCCCTGCAATGTTCAGAGGCTGTGATCCCACCTCGTACCAGGCAGGAAGACTAGTTGAAATCCCTAGCGAGCCTGGCAAAGCTTCCTGGCTCCCTGTCCCTGTCACAGATTCTACTTCGCAAGGGTACAACAGAAGTGTCATTCTACCCTCTTGCATATAGTCCTGCTTATCAAGGCAATGTTAGGGAGCCCAGTCTTCTCAAAGCCACGAGGGAAAAAAAAGGCTACGTTTATACATGCAAGGTAGCAGTCCACTAGACAGGGCACTTTTGTATGCTGAGATGCAGGGGGGTAGGGAAAAGAACCACTAGCTCCACATCACATTTTATGCATGTGGGTATAAGTTAGTTTTTGATATATGTGGCGCAAAAACCCTTCTACTAAAATGAGCAGAGCAAACAGGCCCTGCAACGGACAGGGCTCTTCATGCAAAGAGAGACTGTTATGCAACAGTTGGACGCACCCAGCTCAGGCTACAGAAGGAATTTAGAATAAGAACTACAAGAACCTTGAAGGTTTCAACATGTAAATGCTGCACAGATACAAGACACAAGATAGTCAACAGGAAATGCTGAATTTTAATCTATATAAGCTATTCAGCCACAAGTTTCATAGATGTTAGGGGCTGGAAGGGACCCCAGATCATCGAGTCCAGCCCCCTTGCACTTGTATTTACTTTGGTGCAAAGCAAAAAACATTTTTCTTGTTGCATGACTGGATCTTCTATATGTTTCTGTTACTCAAAAGGATTTTTACTTGCTTTCTTTTCAAATTAGCTTGGAGTTTAGTGCCTTATTCCCCAAAATGCCTTATGATAAAGCTTTAAGAAGTTATATAGTTTCTAGGGCCGGAAGGGACCTGAGCAGATCATCTAGTCTGACGCCCTGCCATGGCAGGAAAGAGTACTGGGGTCAAACGACCCCAGCAAGGTGTACATTGCGCCTCCTCTTACAGACCCCCGGGGTAGGAGCCTGCACCACTTCTCTTGGAAGTTGGTTCCAGACCCTAGCTGCCCTGACCGTGAAGTCACGCCTCCTGATGTCTAGTCTGAATCTCCCCTCTGCCAGCTTGTGACCGTTATTCCTGGTCACTCCCGGCGGTGCTCGGGGGAACAGGGACTCCCCCAATGCCTGCTGATCCCCCCTGACTAGTTTATAACAGCCCACAAGATCCCCCCTCAGCCTTCTCTTCTGGAGGCTGAATGGGTTCAGGTCCCGTAGTTTCTCCTCATAGGGCCTGCCCTGCTGCCCCCTGATCATGCGAGTGGCCTCCTCTGGACCCTCTCCATGCTGTCCACATCCCTCTTGAAGTGCGGCGCCCAGAACTGGATGCAGTCCTCCAGCTGCGACCTGACCAGTGCCGCATAGAGGGGGAGGATCACCTCCTTGGACCTGCTCGAGATGCATCTGTGGATGCATGACAAGGTG
>NW_017728958.1:532831-540830 GCF_001723915.1 Gavialis gangeticus
TGCACCTCCTGGGTTAGATGGAGGTCCTGCACTCTGTTTAAGAACCTACGTGAGCTGTCAGACCTGGCTGACTGCTCTTCCCAGCAGATGTCTGGGAAGTTCAGGTCCCCCATGACTACCACATCCTTAGCCTTCACTACCTCTGTGAGCTGACCCAAGAATTCCAGGTCAAGCTCTTCTCCCTGGTTGGGAGGTCTGTAGTAGACTCTCACCATTAAGTCTCTTTCCCCTTGACTGCCTTGTACTCTAACCCAAAGCACTTCAGAGTGCCCCTCCCCTGAGTTTGATGAGCCAATATACCTTGTCCTCTATTTATGCAGTCAGCTTACTTTCTGCAGTTCATTTTAGGTTTAAAATTGGATAAGTTGTTGCTTTAATTATGAGTTATACAAAAGTCACTGGTCAAAATAGCTTAAACATTTTCAACATCGATATACAACACTGCTCAGTTTTGTAACTGATCCACCTTCTTAGATCAACTTCCTCCCCCAGCTTGAAATGATAGTTCACTAAACCTCGTGCCCTTACCCATTTTTTGGCTTTTAGTTTTTCCTTCATCAGTCTTTCCTGCATCTTTCCTGTTCTTCTTCAGAGACCTGGAAATGGTTCTCTCTCGGGATACTTCACTGTAGTCCTTGAAAAATAAGACAATAAATATACACTTCTGCTAGAGATTATACTTGTAAATGTATCGAAACAAGTACTGAGCAACCCATAAGTTCTTCTGGACTGTTCTCTTAGGGTTGGGGGATTTAAAAAAGAAGTTGTTAGCATAACATGTCACTAAATCATAGTGGAATGATGACTATGGAGCATAAATCCTGAGTCAAGTGTGGGACCACATGATGAGAGCAAAACAGCAAATTTATTTATAGAAAAATGAATAAAATTACAAATCTCTCTCTCATTAAACTTAAAGAAGATTGGTTTTTGCTGCCTTACTAGTGGTGATGTGGACATCAGTTTGAGAGACACTTTCTTAGTAGTTTCACACAATTAAAAAAAAAAAGGAAAAAATATTTTTGTAGTTGTATGAAATTACTAAGAAAGTGTCTAGAAAGGCAGCTAAAACCCAATCTTCTTTAAGTTGCACAATGCTTTTTTAAAACCAACTAAAGCTAAAGAACTAAGGGCATGTCTATGTATTTGCTTTAATGCTCAGTAGCCTATTCTACTGCGCATTAAAGTGGTGTGTAAAAAACTGCTAATACACTAATGCGCAGTAGAATAGGCTACTGTGCATTTAGCGTCATCTAAAAAGCATGTGTGGGTGCTACTGCACATTAGCCTAATGCACATTTATTTAGTGCCTCATACTGGAGGTACTAAATTTAGTGCACATTAGAAAAAGTGCATTAATGCATGTGTAGATGCACCCATTTTATCCCAATACTTTTGCATATCCATACGCAAAGAGAAGAAATAAACAGCACAGATTAAACAAATGGGAGGCCCACTGCACAGACAAGAGCTTCTTCCCTTAATTTGATCCCGACATTTTTTTAAAATAAAATCAACCCTGCAGCTGCAAGGGAAGATGTTGAATCAGCATTTTGAGGATGCTTCTGACAGCATAAATGTGGGAGCAAACTCCAGTTTGATTTATTTGCTCTCCTGTTGACACTAAGATAAGGAAGTGCATTTATTCCTCCTTTATAGTTGGAACAGGACAAATGTACGGAGTTTTAAGACCCAACTGTCCTTTAAAAAATTATTATTTTTTTTTGGTAAAAGAAAATCTGACCCTAAGGGTGCCTGTAGACATGTAGGACGCCTGCTCTGATGTGCTGTAATTACAGTGAATCAGAGCAGACTCAATCAAGTCTACTGGACCATGCTAATTAGCACACTCCAGTAGCCTTTGCATCTCAGGTATTTAGTGTGCCCATGCTACAAAATGGCAGTGGGGATACTTTAACTAAAGCTCATTCAACAAGCTTTAGTTAAAGCACCCCCACCACCATTTTGAAGTACGGGATGCTGAATGAGATGCTGGAGGAGCTTTAGTTAGAGTGGCTCCTGAGAGCTGCTCTAGTGAAAGGACCTCTGCCCCTGGAGCACATGTAAAGATGCTCTATATGTCTTACCACTGTAATCAGTGGAGGTGCCAAAACATCTGGCTCATGGAGCCATGTCATTATGTCAGAGATACTCCCCACAGGGCCTGAAACTTGGGGAGATGAATGTTGGCAGTGTTAATTGCTGCAGCTCCGAGAGCAGCAATTCATGTTGCCTCTGCTTGTCCCACCAGAAAAACTTGTGGTACACAGCCACACACAAATCTACTTTGGTTAGTTTATAAGGTACAAATCTACCCTGCCTTCTACTTGACTTCAGATTAATATTGCTAATTATGTCTGTGAAGAGCCCTGGGGCTGGATCCAGAGCATAGGGCTCTGACATCTGGTGCACAGGGCTACAAATTGGGTGACAAGAGCATTAAATGCCATGGGTCCCAGAGCTGCAGCAGCCAACACTCCTCCTACTGCCAAGTTCAGTCCTGCGGGTCAAATGACACCCCCATGCTTTGGATCCATCCCATGGACCAGCTCAGAGTTTGACATCCCTGTAATACAGGAAATGTGGCACAGCATGGAAATGAATTTGAGGCAAGGCCTTAACCACAGAAATATTTTTACCCAAAATTGGTCTCTTGAGAAGTAACCCACAGTACAAAAGAGTTCTGTATTAAGAGATCAATCTTTGATTTTGTTTAGACTATCATAAAACAGCCTTCAAGCACGTATGAGAGTCCTACCAGCAAGTAGTTTGTTCCACCTCCTTCTATAGTCACATTTAGTGTCCGATCAATAACCTCTCGTTCTCCACACCAGTAATGCAATGGTGGTTTAAGGCGCCGGCCGCTACGGCTGAAACTTCCATGCGAGTCTCCTTGCACAGAAGTGCTTCCAGGTGTCATAGCTATGAAAAACAAAACAACCCAAACAAGCCTGTGTTCAGCAGGAAATACACAATACAAATAACTGCATTTTTAAAAAGAATCATAGAGGCAGAGACTGACGTATAAAAGTTCAAAATACTGCCTTTTACACTGATTTGCATGAAAAATAGCACTTAAACCACTAGCCCCATTTTAAAAAATGCTTAGGTCAAAGATTCTCATCAGGGTATTATAATACTTTCCCCCCTAGCAACCAAGTTGATACTGTGAAGTCTTGAGTATTTTAACCCGACTCAGAGGTTAATTGGTAATACTCTTCCCTCCTGTATGAATTTTTGTAAGTGGAAGGATACAAAGAAATGGAGAAGGTCTGAACCGACCCATGGATATACAATCAACTGCAGGGAAACATTGTGAGAGCGTAAGTGTGCAGATGACACCAAAAAGAAGAGGAATGGTGGTTCATATAAGAGGGAAAGCTCTTGACAAAGAAGGTATTGCTGCATACTGAACTCCCTGGGGAAGTATTGCATGAAGTATTAAAACTGGGAGAGTTATGAAGGAGAGCAATTATGATAGCCATGCTCTTAGGCTAGGAAGATCAGCTTGTATTAAGATGCAAAATAGAGGTACCAAAATAAAACATTGACATTCCCTAGCTTCAACAGCAAGCCTGAAATGCCATGACTGTTCGCTTTGCACCTGGAAGCTTGTCTAATGACTCTTTTATTGGACCAACTGTATAGATGGAAGGGGTCACCAACAAACCCCATTCCTTTGCGCACACCCTTTGATTTCAAACACAAGCAAACACAAAACTACACCTGTAAGACAAGGCTGGCCTTAAGGGAGATTGAGGAAATATTTAAATAGAGAAGGTGCAATGGCCGCAATCCAGAGGAACTGAAACCAAATCTGTGTGTGGACTAGATTTATATGCCAACAAGGAAAAAAAATAAAGGACTTGCAATGCAGTATCACGCACATAAAATGATACTAAGTATGCACGTAGACTGTTCATCTCTTGGAGGCCAAATACAGACTAGCTTATGCCAAGTATATCTCCTCCCCACTCCCAAAAGGATGGATGGTGCCTTAATTTATACTGTTAATTATTGTAATATGCAAATCACCTGCTCAACAAAGAACAAGAGCTACTAAATACTGCTAATGTTATCCAGGTTGTAGCCACATTGGTCTAAGAGGAAAAGGCAATCAGGACTTGTAGTAGAGATGATATAAAAGATATAAGAGTCCTGATTGCCTTAATACTGCTAAAAGACAACAAATCTCTTGCTGCAGTCTTCACAAAAAACGACCAGACAACTAGCAAAATTAATATAAAACAAAGAAAGGGGACCCATATCTCAAAAGTAGAGCACATCAGGAAGCATTTGACAAATCTGAAGGAATTTAAGTTAGGAGAACTTGGTGGAAGTCACCCTCAGGAACTGAAGCAACTAGTTGAAGAACAATCAGGGCCACTGTCAAGTGTCTACAAACTCGTGGATGGAAAGCAAAGTCCCAAAGGGCTGGAGGAGAGTAACATCATTCCCATTTTAAAACAAAGGAGGAGTACCCAGAGAAGCAGAGACTGGTGACCCCGACTCAGTGCCTGGGAACTTACTAGCACAAATTTAAAAAGTCAGTTTATAAACATCTGGAAGGAGAAGGAGATCACTAGCAGCAAACACCGATTTATTAATAACGAAGCATGCCAAACCAAATGATTTTCTCCTTCAGTAAGGCTTACTGGTTCGGTGGCCAGGTTAGTAAAGTGTGAGCCAGTGCTGCATGCCATTCTTTTGAGGGAGCTAGAGAAACACAGGCTCAAGTTACCAGGGGATGGACACGAAAGCAGTTGGACAACTGCAAGCAAAGACTAACCATCAATGTTAGATTTGCAGGAGGTCTCATGTGAATCTTCTTGGGGTCCATGTGATTTACCACATTTGTTAGTGATGGACGGAGAATATACCAACGTAAAAAGTGGAAGGTGTTGGAAACACTTTTGAATTTTAATTCAATCTTCTAACAGACCTTAATAAATTGGAGAACCGGACTACAGGCAATAAAGTGAAATTTAAAGGCAAAGAGATGGTGCTGCAGAAAGGCACAAATAAGAGTGGGGGATAACTAGACTGGCAGTAGCCTTGACAAGAAGAATGTGGGGCTATGGTGGATCTCACAAGTCAGCAATGTGATATCAAAAAGAGCACATGCAATTTTTGATAGTACAGAGAAGCATTGCATGCTAGGCACAAGAGGCAATGCTATCACTCTACCTGGTGCTAGGTAGGCCTCCGCTGGCATGCAGTGGCTGGTTTGCAACACTGTGTTTCCTGAAGGATGTTGAGGAGGAGAGGATCCAGAGGTGAGCAATAGAGCTCAGGGGTTGGAATGCAAGCTCCATCAGAAAAAAGAAGGAACTAGGAATGCTTAGTTTGAAGTAAAAGGAGGAGAAGGATTGGGAGACATGATAGTAGCTTTCAAGTACCTGAAAGGCTGCCAGAAAGAAGATAGAGAAACACTGTTTTTCTGTGCCACAAGTAGAACATAAGGCAATAGGTTCATCTGCAGCAAAGCAGATTTAGACCAAAGTATCAGGAAAAAAAAACCTCTGTGAAAGACAAGAGGCAAGTAAAAACAAGCTGCCCAGGGAAGCTACAAAGTCTCGATAACAGAAGGTTTATCGAAGTGGAGGCCAGACAGACATCCACCTAGGATGGCTTATTTGCAGGGAGTTGGCCGATGTGACACCCAAGCAATTCTAATGAATGAGCAATGTCTTCCACAAAGTAGCTCATCACAATTGAAAAATAACCAGCATAGGCGCTCTAAAAAACCCCCAAGGAATCTGATGAGTTACTTAACTCAAATGGTTAAATACCATGTCAGTTTGGACAAGAAAAAGGAGTAAAAATTACTCAACTGTTTTCATCACTCTTCGATGCTACTTCATAAGTGGCGTTTTTAGTCCTAGGCTCCTCTACATCACCCGGTTCATCTTCTGTAACTTCCAAGTCATCCATTTCAACTGAGTCAGATACTTTATTCCCATCTTCACCAGTACCTTTTGCTTCTTGTCTTTTCCTAGTTATTCAAAGTTTAAATAAGGACAAAACTGGCTAAATAATTGAAGTCTGTAATAGTTTAGTATTGGTCAGTTGTACCTGACGTATGCCTACACCACTCAGACAGTGAATTAACAGGTAAGGTGCTTGTGCATTTCTCCCTGCCATGTCCCCACCCTCGGCACAGCTAAGAGTGCAGCCGTGTTCACTCTAGATGCATTGTACACAATAAGCCAGGGCAGTGTTCAGCTTCCTTTGCTCTGGGGCAGTTCATATGCTGGTTTGCAACTCCACAGTCAAACAGACACACCAGTACAAAAAAGCCCTCCTTCCAGGGCAGACAAAACTTCTTCCCTCTAATAATTTGGTGACTTAGGATTTATCTAGGATCTTCATCCCAAACTCAGCTACCTTAGTTTGTTATGTGCCACCCTTCTTTTCCTGGAAACCTTAAGAAGTTTCCTAAACTTTTAAAACACTTGCATGGTTTGTGGCGGTTGGCTTCTCCAGTTTAGGAGGATGACAGAAAGGTCTGGCAGATCTATCTTTAAAGAAATCACCTTACTTTTAAAATGCTGCTGGCATGCTTTTTGCATACACTTATCTTTACTGAACTTCAAATGTATTCAAGCATAATTCTTAAAAGCATGAACTCACTGTACAATATTAGATCAGCACAACAACAACAAAAGCCCCCCAAACAAATTACCTCCTTAGTTCCTCAAGTAATTCCTCAACATATACTTTCCATTTGAGAGGAAACCCAAGTGAGAACTTCTTGGCAAACTGGTATGGAATTCCTGTTTGAAACAAACAAAGCAGTACTGTTACCAATGGATAGTACATACCATTGTAGTATAACAAGGGCTAGTACCTTACTTTCCACTTCTTTCCCTTCCAAGGTAAAAATGCGGTGCAATGGGCTAAAGGAGAGCAGGATATTTGCATACTTAAGGAGCCCATGCTGTGCACAGTAAGCTCTGCCTACAGAAATACAGTGAGTGACCCACTGACCCTCTAAGACAGGGGCTGGAGACATACAGCTGCAAGTCAAACCCAGCTGTAGAACTGGGGCAGGGGTGAGTGGAATCATGGCAACAGGAGGCTTTGCCCAAGTCTGCACCAGCGCCAAGGCTGGGCAGAGGGGAACTACACTGCTGGGTAGCTGCAAGCTGCACCTGTGCTTCAACTGAGGGAGCGTGGGTGCAGCTCTCCATTGCCTGGCTCCAGCAGTAGCAGGGACATCAGTCTCCACCACTGATGTGCTGCCAAAGTCCCCCAGCCTGCCTGGACTGGAGCGGGCTTGTTCTGGCCCATGGCTTGGACAAGTTGCTGACCACTGCTCTAATAAACACTAGGGCTGTGTGAAGCTCCAGTAGCTGATTCAATTCGGAGATTCAGCCCAATTCGGGGACCAAATCCGAATTGAATCGTGGGACCAATTAAAAGCTTTGAATCGATTCAGAAAAGCTTCGGAAGATTTGGCCGCTTCAAAGATTCAGCCAGACTAACCAGGCAGCCTGCAGCTGGTAAGTCAGTTGGGGTTGGGAAGGGGCATGGGGTTGGGACAAGCTGGGGGCTATGCCCTGCTGCTGCTTGGAGCAAGCCACACCTGCATCACGTGCCACCCCCCTGGCACCAGCTGGGTAAGCAGCAGCAGGGCCACCGGGACAGAGGCAGGCACAGCCGGAGGAGCTGCGGGAGAAGCCCCCGGGCTCATCCCCCGCACGGCCCAGCCTCCCAGCACTGTAAAAAGAGAGCCCTGCACTCACTGGCTCTGACAACAGCCACTGAGGCCTCTGAGGGGTCTAGGCAGAGCCCCACAATGCAGCGCGGGGCAGTGGGGTGCAGCGGAGATTTAGCCCCCCACTGCTTGGCACCCGCCTGATGGTGCTGGTGCTGTGTGGCTCAGCAGGGCGCTGTGCGCGATCTGGGAGCTGGAGCCCAGCACCACTCAGCCCCAGCTCCCAGTGTGCAGGGCCCTGCTGTACCCGCAGGGCAGTGCCAGGTGGGCGGGGGGGGG
>NW_017728958.1:540935-561974 GCF_001723915.1 Gavialis gangeticus
GTGAATCCCAGCTTTCCCCCACTGTGTGGAGGGGCTCTACCACAAGCTCTCAGAGGCCCCGATGGCCACTGCCAGAGCCAGTGAGTGCAGGATGTTTTTTTTTTTTTTCTTCTTTCTTTTTAAAGTGCTGAGAGGCTGGGCCTCCCCCCAGCCAATCCGAATCACCAAGTCAGTGCCAAATCTTCCGAAGCCGTTTCAGCTGAATCGATTCGGGACAGCGATCCAAATCTCTGAATCGAATCACTGTCCTCCCAATCAGCCGAATCCAAATCTGAATTGAATGCTTCCCTATTCGCACAGGCCTAATAAACACAAATCTCAGAAAGAAGTGTGGAATTGGAAAATAACTGTAAAAGTTACCAAAGTCTTTTTTTTTTTTTTTTTTTTTAAAAGGCAGTAAAATAAAAAATAATGGCATCTGAACACTGAATGTTTTAGCAACAGCTTTTCATGAAGTGTAGTACAGTGCATGTTACATAAAAAGCAGTATCATACCATATTTCTCCCACTGCTGTCTCCAAGACAGCCGCAAGGTAGACCTGTAGCCAGTAATTTCAGTCACCGACTTTAATTCGATAACTGACAAACATTACTTTGAATACTCACTGCTGGACACCAAAATGGACAAAAGAGTAAGCTTAATTTAAAGCTCAGACGTGTGTAGCTAGTTTAACTCTGGATCTAGTGTTCAGAACTCGGTGAAAAGTTTGGGACAGAATGGTTTCTTGCCTCACGATAAGCCTAGTTCTTAAGTGTTGCCCGAATAGATCTGTTAATAGCTATAAAAAAGTGCTGAATAAACATGAAAACAGATGCTCTTTTTCTTGAATATCAATTTTCATCACAATCAAGACCAGATCTTTGCAGTTTCTTCATGCTTTTACGCAAGGACAAAAAGGCACATTTGCCATAACTTCTCCCAGATATTCCAAACTACCAAATTTTGCAGGATTGATCACATATTTCCATTGGCTTAACAATATATGTTTAAAAAAGGTAAACTCATGAAAAGCTGCTGGCTCTATAATAAATCTTGGTTTTCAAGCTCATGTTTCATGATATTTTGCTAGCAATTAACCACTTAAAAGGTGAACTGCAAATAAAGAAACCTGGACTGCTTTTAGCAGAACATGCACTTTATTTTAATGACGGGTCCCAGGGTCATTTAATACTTGTGATATGTCACCAGAAATGACTGGCCTAAGTCATAAGAAGAAAATCTTGCAAACCAGTAATATTAAAGAAAAAGAAAAGGACATACCCATTGGCCAGCTCCATGCTCCAGCAAGATTACATCATGATTGTTAACATCAGTGGAACAGATGCCAACAAGGATGGATCACAAAACGATCTAAAAAGCTGATGGCAAAAGTAAATTTTTCAGTGTTTTACAATATGTTTGGAATGTCCAACTGAGCCCAATTGGCAGGACAGGGGTGAGATACCATGTATTGCTGAAGTTAATATAATTATTTAGTTTGCAGTTCACCTTTAAAGTAAACTAAGCTTTTATTTGCACTTCTCTGCATTTCTCTCTTGTGCACAGTTTCTAAGTTGCTTCCTTACCTTCTGTCCGCAATGAATTGTAATTTAGTTTTCCTTCTAATAAATAGATGTTGCCAGATGATGTTTTAACTTGGTTCCAGCCTATGCGTTCCACAATGGCATTACTATGCCAGCATAGGTCGTTCATGTCTCTAAAGGAAAGAAGAAATACAGAAGAGAAATAAATGGCTTGTTTTTTTTTATGGAAAACAATTCACAGCAGAGTCCCAAGCTCCAAGAGTGGAAATGCCAAAATTCACGAGACTGGCTATGTTAGCATTGTAATGCTTTGGAAAAGGGGATGAATTCTGAAGCTTCAAGATCTGTAACTAGTACATAGTTGCATCCTGCGTCAACACTCTGAAACAAACTGAAGCTTTTCCAAACACCCCTTTCAAGAGACGAGGAACTGAAAGTCTCAAGGCAAGCAACAACAACAAAAGCTAGAAACATTGAGAGACTTCTAGTATTTTCCAAGAGAAGACATTAAAGACTGGTAACATTATATGCAAAACAAAGAACAGGACAGAGATAGAATAAGCAGGTGAAACATGGAATTACAAAGCAATGAATTGCAGATGAAGGAAAAACCCTAAATAAGCATAATTGTACGCTGTGAGTTACTTTAATAAAACCTATGTACCTCATTGTTGTAAGACATTCCTGAATACAACAGACCGCTTAGAGTGATTTAAAAAAACCCAACATATTAGACATCGACCATGCAAGCACAGGAGAGAACATCCATGGCTATAAGATAAGGGATACAAGCCCTCACAGATAAAAACCAAAATCTGTAGGTAGGAAGATTTAAAAAAAAAAAAAGGTACCCTTTACTATTTCCAGAGTCACCCCTGAATTAGGAGGAACAACAAATATACAAGGAGGGCCTGTAATCCTTGAAATACCTTGATCAGTGTTGCCCTAAGGCCTCTCTTTCCTCCATACTACTAGACAGGAGAAAACAACTAGCATTTGCTGAATGAAATGAAGGCTCAGAGCCAAGTCCCCACCAGGTGAGGAGCTGGGTTTCTTAAGAGTCCCAAGCACTGGGGCCTTCTCCCATTTTCTTTGAGAGGAGGAATGTACTTGAGTGACTGTGGGACCACAGTCAGCAGCAGCCCTATGGAGCTGCTAGGCAAGGACAGGTCTGTTTTTAGTGCTCCCAGGCAAATGATTCTTTAACTCCACTATTTGCTATCCCAAGTAGAGATGACATATTTGTATAGAGGTTATACAGATCAGATAAGGTGTTATATTTTACACTGGAGTGGAAAAAGAAGAATAAATATCACTTACCTCCGATTTCCTTCGACACATATGGCTGTATTATTGTTGATTGCCTTGAGCTTCCAATTACTTAGGCAGATTTGTGACTGCATATTTGAAAAAGAAAAAAAAGAAAAAAAGATTATATCATTGGTATACAAACACATCATTATGCAGTTGTTTGAAGAATATTTTGAGGTTTTTAAAACCATTTATCTTCATTAAATGCTTTTTTCTTAATGTTAAAACACACACAAACCCAAAGAAAAGTTCCTGCTTATCTTAGCACCATCTTGAAAAGCAGAATTCCTGGAAACCATGGTCCATAAGCCATGGCTCACAGGAGGCAACATGCTGACCCTCCCATGTTTTTCATAGCTATAAGGAACAGAACAGTTAAAACAGAAGGTGACAAGGAGAGCAAATGCCCACAGCATGTTTCTTACCTTTTCTCCTTGCCTACCTGCACTCCCTTATTGTTGGGAAAATCCTGTTAATGCCACGTAAAAATCACTTAACATGTTTCCACTTTTACTGTTAAAACTCTTGGAAGAAGCATGAGTAAGATTTACAGGTGTATGCTACACAATCCTGAGACCTATTAGAATCCTCCCTAATCTTGGGAACTCCTTATTGCTTCTGGAGAGTAGTGAAATATATCACTTATTATGATAACTGTCCTGGAAAACATTTAACAACATTTTACTTAAATACATATCTACAGCTACAATGATTTTAGTTTAAATCTCATCTTGGGGAAGATTTCCTCACTGAAAGAGCAGGACAGCGGAACAAGCTGCCGAGGGAAGCTGTGGAATCTCTTTTGGAGGTTTTCAAGAAGTTGAATAGACAACGTCCAAGATGCTTTAGGAGTAACACATCTTGTACCTGCAGAGGTTTGGATGAGGTGAGCTCCCTCCCAATTCTATGATTTTACATCTTTTCTTTAGTTTCTTCCTCCATTTAAATGGACTGAAGAACTTTTGCCTTTTTAAAAGCATTACACTTTAGCGGTGATCCACTAAAGCATAGCTCTGCAGTCAAAATTCAACACAGAATTGAATACTTTGGGTAGTGACAGCCACTACCTGAAGGTAGTATTTCCCCATGACCATGTCTATAAAGTCTGACAGCCTCACATCTTTTCTGAGGTTTTTCCTTTGCATCTGATTATGTTTGACTATTAATAGACAACTATTCCCAGTGTTTCCCTTATTCTAAAATCACAGGAAAATAGGGCTTGAAGGGATCTCATGAGGTCATCTAGTCCAGATCCATGCTCAGGGCTGGATCATCCGACTAAACTATTCAAGTCTGTACAATTTGCTCTTGACACTTCCCAGGAATGGAGGTTTTACAGCTTCTCTATGCAGCCTGTTCCAGTGCTTGATCACCCGCAGAGCCAGAAAAATTTTCCTAACTTCCAACCTGTTTCCTTGGCTGCAGTTTGAGGTCATCACTCCTAGTTCTGTTTCCTAGGCTCGTCTCTGTAGCCTTATCTCCATCCCCTCTATCACCCTTCAGGTATTTGAAGACTGTGATCAAATCCCGCCCCCCAGTCTTTTCTTTTCCAGACTACAGTCCTACTTTCACCTTTTCCTCATAGATCATACAGCCCAGGTCTTCAAATCATCATTCCTGCTCCCCACTGCACTCCTTTCAATCTCTCCATATTTTTCTTGAAATGTCAGGCCCACAACTGGCCAGTTTTGATTCTAGCACAGATTTAGATGGTTTTCAAGCAAGAAAAAGTTCCAATATTTTTCCCTATTTTTCTTTCTACCACCATTTTAAAAAATTGTGCTTCTTTTATGCTTTAAATCACAACTAAACATAGCAGGCCCAATATCTGCAGTCCACAGTACTGACAGCCTGCAGCTTTCCCACAGTGGGAACATGCAAAGCTTACCAACCTTACAGCCACCTGATCTAAGCAGCCTTCAGGTAAGAGTTTGAATTCTCCTGAAATTAGAACAAATCTCTTTGGGTGAAATCTTAGCCCCACTGAGGGCAAGGAAGACAGACATCCATTGAAAAGATGCTAAACTGATTATGGAATTTTAACCTCAGTTAAAACACTAATTACTCAAACAACTGTGACAATATGCCAAATTAGTTTTCAACCTAAGCTTATAAAAGCCCAACACTGTCTGTAAACAGTTGCAGCTCAACTTAAAACAAAACAAACAAAAAATTATACCCTACTAGTCATCCCATAACAGACAACGTTTTGGAGTTTATAAAAACCAAGCTTGATTTTTTTCTAACTTTCTAAAAGGAAAAAAATATAGTAAAGCTGAAAAAGGTGGGTTTCTTTATTTTTAAGTGGTCATTTGGCTAAAACACTTGTCCAAGTCACCTCAGTTTTCCATCACCCTTGTACCTCCCTCTTGGAGGCAGCAGAGAATGTATCTAGGAAAGATTTTAGCCATAAGCAGAGAAGCTAAGAGCTGAACAGGCCATGAATTCCTCTCGACTCCAACGTGGTCTCAAAAGAGAATGAAAAGCACAGGGTCTTGCCAACGTACAGAAGACTGGACTATTCCTGGTTCTGTTTTAACTGTTTTGTGAAGAAAAGCTTATGCAAAGAAGCATAAAAATCTGAAACGCTTCTCTTTTCCTGGCTTTAATACTGCACACTATCATCCAACTCAGGTGGGCAGAAAAAGCCAAAAAAAAAAGCCTTCCCCCTCCTTAACAGGAAGGTGCAATCCAACATAAGACACATTTTAAATACTGAAACTTATTTCTTGCCAACTGCTTTTTTTTTTTTTTTTTTAAATATATATAACACAAATACCATTAATTATGGCAAATCTCATGTCAGACTTAGCATATAAAATACCTCCACAGAACAAGTCGACCCACCTCTTTTTTCGTACTGCCATCATTTGGATCAGTCTGAACCTCATTTGAGGTGATAATACCATCTCCTCCTTTGGGTTTTTGCTTTCTTGGTATATGAACAGTTGGAGAAGAAAACATAATATTACAGAAGCACTGTGTGGGCTTCTGACAACCAGTCTCCAATGTCTTTTCTACTCCTTGACCAGTCTCCTGGTTCTTGAGTTCCAATATTCTTCTTTCTTGCTCAAATGTTTTTTTACCACCACAGTTTTCTTTTAACTGATTTCCAGTTTTAGCAGGGGTTGAAATTGTTTTTGTCATATTCATCACTATAGTTTGAGACAGCTCGTCATCAGCATCGATCGATTCCACAAGAAAATCATCATCCTGGTTGTTGTTGTTGTTGATCATGCACACTCCATTAAAGTTACTGGGTGGTTTGACAAACCCAGATTGGACTAATGGCTTGTTCACGACTGTTGAAGGAGGAATGTTTCGGTTAAGTTGGTTTGAAGACATAGGATCTGTCCATTGGGGGAAAAAAACAAAACAAAACAGAAAATAAAGTAATAAGGGAAAGCAATGGATGGTTTCAAGACTAGTTGTATAGATGCATGTTTACTACAAGTCTGATTCTGTTCCTACACAAGTTTTGTTGCAGCAGAGACCAAAAGCCACTTTCATCAGTTGACACTGAAGCCAACCCTCCAAAACTACTAACTCAGCTACTACCAGGACCAAGTAGTGCTTTAATTTCATGCTTGGACAAGGCTCCACCACTCAATACACAAACTCCAGCTAACACCTATACTTACTAACACCTTATCAAGCTACTGCTACAATGGGGCTGACAAAGAAGAAACTAGCACAGAAATATCAGATAGTTGTACACAAGATTAAAGAGGAACACTAAGAATTTTTCTACTGCCCAAGTAAGGGAAACATTACAGAGAAATAACATGGATGAAGTTCGATTATTATTGCCAGAAAGGAAAAGTTAACTGGTGAAGAAACAAAAAACAACTGCTTGAATAACTATAATCTGAGATTTAAGTAAGAAGACTTCCCATCATATAAAAATCTGTGGTTCGCAACCAGTAGACTGTGTTCACCAGTGAACTGAGGACCTGCCTTAAGGGCAGGTGAGGTGAGGGAGACCATCCCATGTGTTCCTGTAGTGATAGGCAGTGTGTCCCCTGGAGATGCTCTGCTGCTCTACACACCAGGAAGCTCTACTGACAGACAGAGCTAGTTAGACAAATCAAACCAATATGCAGTAGAACAGGGCTGTCCAATTAGCGGCCTGGAAGGGGTTAAATTGCAGTTCTCTAGGCTCAAACCTGGTCCTGTTGCCCAGGCTCCCTTCCCTCCCCAGGGACAGGGCAGTGTGGCATGGCGTAGCCTTCTATGGCCCAATGGGCTTGAGTGACAGTTCAGCAGGGGAGCTCACAGCCTACAGGCTAAGGGTGAGCTGGGGCAGCTGGGTGTGTAGTGCAGTGTTAGTGTCACTTAGAGGCTAAATCCTACGGTGTCTACCATGCGTGGCCTAGAAGTACAGGCAGGTAGGTGACACCTTTCTCCAAGCGGGCAGTTTGTTGGATGTAACTAATCAACAAACTTCATTATCAGCCACGCTTTATACCAGATGACTCCAACACTTTTCGACTCAAAATGAAGGACTGGTACAAACCCAATAAGTAACTACTGGACCTATTTTTAGTACTCAGTTCTACTGGAAAAGCTGTATACCAGAGAAGAATTTCAGCTGTGAAAAACTTCTTTTCCCACTTTCAGCTTTTTCCAGTAGAAATAGGTGGGGAAGGGAACAGAAGATACCACATTCTTCCAAACCATATGAAATAGCCCCCAGAAAGAAACTGCCCAAGACATGGAACTCTACTACCAACAGTCCCAGAAAAAGTACCTTCTTGCAGTTGCTGCTGCACTTTTTGTTTCAAGCGTAAGAAAAATTTTTGAGGAGATTCCACTGCAAGAGGATCTGATGCCAGAGAATCAACACTTCTGTGTCGTGCCACCTTGGTGCAATGCAATACTGAAAGAAAAAAACAAATTTGCTTTGATTAGGAAAGTGAAAGCTTGTGTAATACTAAATTAGTTTAGTCATTTTTCAGTCAAACAATGTATACTTCATAAGACATTATAGGAGCCATTACAAATACAGAATCATTTTTACAGTTTCTGTATAGCCGTTCTTAGGGTATTTCTCGGAATCATTCATCTTGTATTAAATACTGCTCCAGGTAAGTTAAATTTTAGCAGCAA
Organism: Gavialis gangeticus; assembly: GCF_001723915.1. Classification (NCBI taxonomy): domain Eukaryota; kingdom Metazoa; phylum Chordata; order Crocodylia; family Gavialidae; genus Gavialis; species Gavialis gangeticus. Next base: position 548,880 of record NW_017728958.1, read on the forward strand.
AGTTCATGTCCCATTTCTCTGATCCCCATTTTCTAAATTTAAACCGGATTTGGCTCACTTCCAGCTGTCCATCCACTCTGTGATATTATCATCAGAGAGGGGGGATATACAAAGAATCATTTATAGTGTCTAATTATCAGGAGGTCTTAAATTTATCCCTAAAATCAGGAGGGGCGGGCAGCCTGACCCTCACATCTTGCTTCCCTACCACTTGCCCCTCCCCTCCACACCTGCATCCCTGCAGTCTTTCCCTCTAGCTATCTCCCAACCCTTGTTTGCTGCCCCATCCCCATACTTCCTCATCCATCCCATACCCAAACCCACATTTTTGATTGGCAGTAGGGTAGGTCAAGGGACAGGGTAGCATCATGGGTCTGAGGATGGAGAAGCAGCAAGTGCTGCTGCTACAACCCCAATGAATGCTACTGCTACCACATCCTTGACCTATGCATCCTCAACCCTCACTGCTCCCCCACCTGATCCTGAACCTGATGCCACCCATCCCGGTCCCTGGCCCTGGCCCCTGACCTACACTCACTAGATTGCTGCCAACTCTGTGGCTGGTCCAGCAGCAGCTCTGGCCCCAGGCGATAATCGGGGCTGGGTCAGATCTAGTGCTGGCACTCCATCAAGACAAGGTGGTTTTCCACCCTGTTAACGGAGGGGAAACGACCTGCTGTTGGATTCAAGTAAATACAGTATACATCTGTTGTTTCCCCAGATCTCTCAGTCAGGTGTAACCCAAGGAAAATAAAACATGGATTTGACTGGATATAAATCGTCTGTGCACTAGGCACCCCACAAAATCCAAGATTTTCTTTAGCAAAGGATCTTTCACCTTGTTTTCCTAGGTAGATCTGATTTCCAATGGGAGCCAGGATCATATCGCTGTTGTTTTTCATCTCTACCAGTTTTCCCTTGGACGCCATCAGCTGCTGATTTTCACGAGACGCCTTGGCTTTCATTCTTTGGAAGGCTCTCGCTGGAGACTCGTATGGCACGGCCTCAGATGGCTTGCCTTGCAGCAAGCCCTCGCGCTCTAGTAACAGCACCCGCTGCTGCTGACACAACGCCGCCTGCACCGCAGGCACATCCGAACCCGCTTTTATTTCACTGAGGTCGAGAGACTCCACGCCAGCCCCGTTGGTCAAGAGCGTGGACTGCAAGACACCTTTGGCCTTCTCGGCTGCTCCCGCTTGCCTCCGTTTCGCGCCTGAGGAAGTCGAGGGAACAGCCACGTCTTTGCCAGCCGTCTCTTGAAATTTAACCAGATCTTTCAGAGGCGTGAGCGTCCCAGACGGGATGTTGCTCATGAAAACGGCCTGCAGAGGCAGACCTGCCCCAGCCCCAAAGGCAGCTTGGGAAGCCCCCATATTTTTGAGGGGTGTAGCCATCATTGCGCCGGCAGCTACAGGGGCAAGAGGCAGGGGTGCTCGAAGGGGGCTCCTCAGTTAGTGCGTCAGGCCTGGAGGCGACTCTGCAGAGGACCCGCCAGAGCTGGAAGAAAAACATGGGGAGACGGAGATGAGCAGTGGGAGGGGGAATGTGTGAGGGTGTGTGGACAGTTTGGGGGGGATGTCGGGGCCTGTGAGGGGACATGGGGGCAGAGGGGGTGTGGGCAGTTTGGGGGGGGTATGTAGGAGTGCGTGAGGGGACGTGGGGGCAGAGGGGTGGTGTGGGGATGTGTGAGGGGACATGGGGGCGGAGGGGTGTGCGTGAGGGGATGTGGGGGAGGAGGGGTGTGTGAGCTGGAGGCGAATGCGAGGGCAGACACGTGCGCGGAACGGGGCGGGTGCGGCCGCGCGCGCGGGGCCCTTGCCTCGGGGCCGCCGAACGCCCGTGCCCATGGTGACAGATCCCGCCAAGCCCCCCGGCACTCACCGACGCAGTCCGACGCTTTTCTAGAGCGCACCGCGACCGTTGGAAGGTTTGAGTTCCACCGCCCCGCCCGCTGATTGGCTGGGAGAAGGCATCAACGTCACCTCCGGGAGAGGAGGCGCAGCCGCCATTTTAGAGTCTGGCAGGGCGCGGCAGTCACGTGACGCGCAGATCTGTCCGCTCCTACCGGCGCCCTGACCCCGCCTCCGCGCCGGATGCGGGGGCGGTACTGCGCAGGCTCCGCCAGCGGGGGGTCGGGGCGACGCAGTGAAGCCCGCGCTCCTGGAGTCCGGGAGTTGCGGCTCGGGGGTGGGGGGAGCCGGCGGGGCTCGTGATAGAGGCCTGGCTCGGTGTAGACGCTGCATGGGTGTACGGTGGGTTCACCCACTTCAGTGTCGATGACATTGGTTGTTAATACGTTCACGTGTTTAAATGTAGCTAGGACATTGTCTTAATATCTTTGCTTGTTTAAATACAGGTATCAAGTACTTTTTAATGTATTAACGGAAACCTTTAATTACGTTTTAATTCATTTTCTTTTATATACTATCTTTTCATGTATTTCTTTATTTTAATATCTTGTATCTTACATATAAATGAAAAACGTGGATTTTTTTATAGATAAAAAACCGGGATTTTTTTAATAGGTTTAAAAAAACGTGGAGGTTTTTAATATATACAAAAAACCTTGGAGGTTTTTTATAGCTTAAAAAAAAACAGGAGTTTTTTTCATAGTTCAAATAGATTTAAAAAAATTTGGAGGTTTTTAAAATAGATTTAAAATGGATTTTTTTATAGAATTAAAAAAACTTGGAGAGATTTTTTTTTTTTTTATAGATTAAAAATGGAGATTTTTTTTATAGATTAAAAGAAACCTTGGAGGTTATTTTAAAATTTTTTTTATAGATAAAAAAAACTTGGAGAGATTTTTTTTTTTAATAGATTAAAAATGAAGATTTTTTTTTTTATGTTTATTAAAAAAACCCTTGGAGGTATTTTTTTTATAGATTAAAAAAACTGGGAAAGATTTTTCTTATATAGATTTAAAAAAAGCTTGGATTAAATATATTTTCAAAGCTCAGTGTTTTGCTGGTGGGGCTGGTGCCCCGGGCATCTCCATCACAACAGTCTGGTTTGTTACAAAGCTGTTCGTGCGTCCGGCCTACGCAGCAACACAGAACAGCCACGTTTTCTTTCTTTTGAACGGCTTAATTTTTCGAGCAGGGCGGTCTGGAGCCACCTAGACAAGCGTGGTGGCTTTTCAAGCATAACCTTAGAAACTGGACCAAGAATTCAGCAGGCGCAGGGACAGGACGGGACGGTCAGACGAGCAACCTGCAGCATCATCGCGCTTCCCGTGTTTTCTGGAGAGCACAAACTTCCTGCTTTTGTTCTTTAAAAATTATTTCCCCCCACGCTTTCAGTTTTGATGTCTCTTAGGAGGCAGCAAATAAAGCAATCTTGAATTTTTAAGAGAATCTTTTCCCTTTTAGCAGGCTCTTTATCTTCATGGCAATCAAAGATGCAGTTTTTTTGGATCTATCAGCCGGCGTGGAAAGGGGAAATATTCATGTTCAAGGAGAAAAAAAGCTTTTGCAACTATACAGATGAGTTGGAAGTAAGCAGGGGCGACTGAAATACCACCACTGCTAACACTTGTGCTCCCTTTGCAGGCTGCCTAGATGAATGCACGGCCTATGCCTGCTTTGTAACTATTGACTAAACTTAATTTCAAATAGTAAAAATTGGAATAAAAAAATCCTCCCATCTCTACAAGGAGAATTGAACAAAAAAGCGTCCTGGGAAGTTGGGTGTGTTGATGTCAAAGTGCCCCTCCTGCTCTCGCTTGCAGAGCAATGAAAGCCAAAGCCAAAGAAAACCTGCAGAATTGGCTGAGCACTGTGTATTGGCATTGTCCCCTTCTAATTAGACAAAATACTGCCAGGAGGCAACATATATCTATGGGTTGATTTTTCTGTAGCAATAAGTGCTTTCTGCTACCAGTGACTTCAGTGGAGTTGTAGGTGCTCAGACCTCTGGTAATTAGGCCAGGAGTTTCTTTCCAATATATGGGGTAACGGGCTGGTGGAGGGCCCTCACATGTTATTGCATAGATAATGAGAAGGCACAAAGGGCATTTTGTTTGCCACTTAAAGTGGACTAAAGTCGTCACTGAATACACGCAGCTGACTTTAGAGAGCTTTTAAAGTGGCAGAAATCGCCTTATTTAAAGCTGGGCGTATGTGTTTTAAATGCAAGGCGAAGTGCAGTGGTGTGTCAATGCCTCCTTTGCCTTCACTGGATGTGCATGTAATGGGAGCTTTCTAAGCAGTAATTATTAATTGCTACCACCGGGTGTAGCTAGCGAGCTCCACAGCCAGCAGCCTGGTATCAGCATGGTTCAAATCATTCTTTGTGTGATCAGAAAAAAAAATAAAAGCCAAAAATAAAAATAATCATCTTTGTGTAGGTGTTATGTATTTATTCACAACATACCATTGGGTGGGGAAAAGAGGGTGTAAAAGGGGGAAATGGGGAGCCAATCTCCCCACCCCAATGTGCGTGCTACTTTCCAAACTGCCCCGCTCTCCTGCCCTGCTGCCTAATCTCCGTTGAGTCCTTGCACGGTGAGAGACCACATCCAGTGGTGCGCATATGAAAACCGGTGCTGCTGCCACCTGTGGAGGCAGACCTGACTGGGGCTGTCACCTCGCCTATGCTCCATGCCCCCCCCCCCAGGTCCCTGAGACCCCCAGCAGTCCTCCCAGGGTGCCATGCAAGTTGTGGGGAGAGGGCAATACACCTGCCCTCCCCCTCAGCGCTACAGGGAGACCTGACACCCCAAGGTGGGGAGAGCTCCCCCAGGCAGCATGGGTGACAAGTAGGAAGGGCACTGCCACCACCCCTAGATCTGCTGTGCAAGGCCAGTGCTGTGCTCTGTGCTGTTGCCACCACCCCTGGGGGCAGAGCTGGGGCTTGCTGGGGCTGGTGCCCGGGCTTGGAGCTCAGCTCATCCATGCTGCCTATTTCCTTTATTCCCAACACCCTCACACGCATTGCACTTCTGGAGGCAGCCCCTGGCAGTATGTGGAAGCAGCCAGTGGCCATCAAGGCCTCCCCAGGGGCAGGGCTGGGGCTTGGGCTTCTGCCTCTGCTCCACTCCCTGCTGGCCCCGAGACCTCCAGCAGTAATCCCCAGGGTCTCGTAAAATGAACAGATAAAATTTGGTGGTAGTGAATCATCGCATCTCTCTGGCCAGACCCCTTGGATTTGGATTGACCAAATAAAACGGACTTCCACCTGCAGAGTTTCAGCGAACAGACCATGTTGCTTTTCCGAGAACACAACTGATTAGGTGACAGCAACGGTAAGAAACAGTGGATCTATTCTACAGAAGCTCTCCTTAATCCTTTAACTGGGGCATGCATTTTAATTCATCCTGCAGATCCAAATATTTTGTCATTAAAGTATTTGGGCCTGTTGCAGGATGTTTGTGAGATGATCATAGACTCGTAGGGAAGAAGGGCTGGAAGGGGCCTCCAAAAGTCATCGGGGCCAACCCCCTGCCTGAGGCAGGACCCTCCCTGCCACCCAGGAGGCCAGACTAGAACACCTAGTGCTCCTTTTTGCCCTCAGTGTCTATGCCACCATCAGCAGAGGAAAAGGAAGTGGAGATGCAGTTAGCAGAGTTCAGTGTGGGTGTCTTCAGGGGAGAAGGCTGATGCCAGCTTCAGCAGTTTTCCAGGAATCGATCCACTTCGAAGAAACATCTTTGCAGGGTTCAGGTATCCAAGTAAGAGTAGCTACCGGGACTCTGCTCCTCGTGAGAATCATCTAACTGGGATTTCTGATGTATTTGCTCTTCTACTTTCCTCTTCTAAACAGGAGAGAGAAACTTAGAGGAGAATTTGCAGGTGAGCAACCTGGGCATGGCATGTGAAAAGGCAGGGCAGGTGCAGGAGATGGGTGGAGAGAGACGGCTTGCTCTGCGGGCATGTGGCAATGGAAAGGGAGTCCGCTACAAGGTGCCGTTATAAATCCCTGCCCCGCATCCTCCAGCAACCCATAATCCTGGACTTCTCCAATGGCTTCACCAGCTTGCACAGCTGACCACGTGCCTGTCACTGGAACAGGGATCATTTGGTAAGGTAACTTAGCTGGTAGCATTAAGAGGGTAGTAGAAAGGAAGGCAGCAGGGAAGGGAAACACCATTAGAGAACCACACCTCGTTAATCTGCACAAAACGAACATGCAGAGTGATTTACTTAAACACACCCAAAAAGTGTCACCATGAAGTGCCAGCTTTTAAAAATGCACTGGGGGAAAGGAGCCTCACGAGACTCTTCAGCCACTACCCTGCACCTCTTCAATAGCACAGCTTACCCAAACTGGAGTTGTAGCCACTGCTCGTAATCTCTCGTGTCACCTGCGTCTCCCTGAATGCCTTTCAGCTGGCCTGGCTGGTTCCTAGTGATCCTCCAGCACTTTCTCCCACCCCCTTCCTGCCCCTATACTCTTAGACCAGGCTCCTATGAGCTTGTTTTCTTTCTCAGGTAAGAGGAAGCTGAAAATGCATTGATTATTTTCTTTTTGGTAAGAGAGAAATGCTTTTCTTTTCAGCACTTTAGGAAACTAGAAAGCAAATGAGAGGCAGGAAAAGGGTAAAAAAAAAATGTAATCTGGTTGGTACCGACTGCTGAATATTTTGAATTTTTCTTTAAAAACAGAGTTTGGTTTTTGGGGTTTTCTTGGGCTTTTTTGGGGGTTTTTTTGCTTGCTCCTTCATCAGAAACAATGGACCAGCACCCACTCAAACCCCCTGCTTTGCAAAGTCTCCCTAACTCAGTGCACTAGGGATCTCTGCTCATGGCTCCGAATACAGCTTCACCCTGAACATCTGGTTTGTTTGTGAAAGCGCTTATACTTTTGATTTGGGGGTGGAGAGGGGCATGGAGTTTTTTTTTCCTTAAAGACTTCTTTTAAAAAGATTTTTTTTTTTTTTGTTGTTGTTGTTGGATGCTAATAATTTTGTGGCTGAAGAGGAATGGTTAAGTGACATGCCATAATGACGTGCGTTCAAGGGCGTGAGATGGATGCATTCCACCCTTGGATGCTGTCTTGCCTTGGGAAAGCTCCTGAGCCTCCATACAGCCCATATTTATCCCTCCTGCAATATCTGAGTTAGGCCGCCACGTGTTGTACACTCTTGAAATACATTTCCATTGGGACTTAAAAGGAGCGTCTCTTAAAATTAAGCGTCTCCCATTGCATGTCATTCAACTCGGTTAGATTACCATCTGATTATTAAACAAATAATAAAAAAAGAAATCACCCATGCCCTCAGGGTTTGCATACTAATTCCCATAGAAATTCATGGTAACTGAATAATTTCCCAACTCTGTCTTTAAGTGTAACTCTCTTCTGGAGCTGTTTCCCCTGTAGTTATGTAGACGAGATTAATCTAATTGTGCATCAGTCTAGTTAATCACTGCAGAGTGTACTGGTATTACTGCAGTATCTCTTTCCTCTGTGTTCATAAAACGTGGGCTGCCACGTTAAGGGCAATACCAATTGGTGTTCCAATCTGCAAGACTTGCTCTCATCATCCATTTTACACTTTAAATGTCTGAGATGTTGTTTCTGTTGCATTTAGACCCCCAAATAAGTCTTAGTCAGTGGGACAGAAGTAAAAGTGTATTTATAAAAACTTCTAAATAACCTGTCCTTCCTGCTTGGCTTCAACATCCAAAAAGACAGGCTCTACTTTAAATCCAGTTATACCTTTTTAACTTCCTTTTTGAATCCTGGCAACTAGATCCTTGAATCCTTAATCCTTAATTTCCCCTGGAGCAGAGTCTGTATTGCAGTGGGTGCCATTGAATGAATAGGAGTTGCTGACTGCTCATCTCATCTGTTGCAGAAAGATGGGTGTGTATGTTAAGATTAATGCAGGGGGGCTTTGCCTTTTGCTTTTCTGCCTATGACTGTCCCAGTTTTGCAGGGGGAGCACTTTGCTAGCTCACAGGAAAGCGGTTAAGTTAAGCTCACTCCTTTTTAGGCTCAGATGCTCCAGTGCTGAACACCATTGCAAAGAACGCGAGGAAATGAATCCTGGGCTGGGCTGGGGTCCAGTAAATAAGCTCCCGAGTTGCACATTTAACAATAAAAAAAGAAATGTTCAGTTGTTCCCTGCTCGGTGAGCACCATCCATCTTGTGCTCTGAATGAGGCAGGGGTCCTGTGGGGGGGAAACTGTGTAATTAGAGGCTGTTTCGTACGGCATGCACACCGGGGGCTAGAACAAAGCTTGCATAAGCATTCCCACTTCTAGCACTTCCTACTCCTGAATGCTTGACTTTGCAATTGTACTGACATCCTTTTCATGTAGTTTTGGATGTAACGCATAGCTATTTACAGCACCGACAAAACGCACTGGCTCATACGTGCGTTTACACAGTGCTCTTTTGAGCGTGAAGGTCTGGTATACCCACCTGTGGCAATGGGCTCAGGGAAGCAGACCTCTTAGCAGAGCTGCCCTTGCATCTCTCTGTCTGTGGTCCCCATAGTCCGACTCATTCCTGGTGTAACTCTGTCGGCTTTGTGCATTTTCCAGCAGTTATTTGGCAGAAGGCAGTGCACAGGGGGTCTGCATAGGCAGGCGAGTTGTTGAAGTACAGTCGACTCTCTCTGTTTATGTGGTGGTTGAGCATGCCGATCTTGTATCTTGAGAGGACAGCAATGGTTTTCTCTTCTTTACATCATGCTTTTATTGTCTAAGTAGGACTGGAGGATAAAACCACACCAACCAGCAATAGAGTAAGGACAGGTGTCACTCACTCACTGCGGTTACTGCTGGAAACACGGACGGAGATGACCAGGTACCTTCCTCCTACAGAAAAATCTCATGCCCGTGCCATATGCTGTCTTTAAAAAAACCCAAAGAAGAAAACACCTGGTTGATCAGACTATTTTAAAGTGTGTTACAGTCCTCTGGTGTATGAACACTTTCCATGCGGAGTTATGGGAAATGCCTCGAAAGAGAAATGTCACTTCTGCAGAAGTGACAGCAAACAGGCTTAAGCCATGCATGCTGGAGCAGGCCACCAAATAATCTATGGCAAAGCACCTGGAAGAGAGCAAAGTGATCGGGAACAGGCAGCGTGGCTGGTTCAAGACTCAGTCATGGTGGACCAACCCGATTTCCTTCCATGACATGGTGATGGGCTCTCTGGCTTGGGGGAGAGAAGTGGGGGTGATATACCTCGACTTCAGTAAGCTTTTAATAATACACTCATTGGGTTACTTACTATTTAAGGTCCCTTTTAGAAATCCCAGCTAGGATGTGAAATTATCTGGGGGATGCAGTCATTACCTAGAACGAGTGAAGTTCTTGGCTGAGACTTTTGGAAGTGACTGGTGATCTGTTTTTTTACGGTGCTTCTGTTTTTGGACATCCCCATGGGGACACCTGCAACGGGTCTGGAGTTTTCCAAAAATTACACAGCGTCTACCTGTGTAAAAACTGTGTCAAGTTGAACCGGAGTCATTAATCATTCTGAAATTCTTGTCCCTGGTATTTATTAGATGCATGCTAGTACCTTTATATCGCTGTTCGGGTTTTTCTTTCTTTCTCAAAGCAGAGATTCTGCCTCCTTAATGTTGTACGAAAAACCCTGTGTATCTTCGCCATGTACGTTACAGAAAGTCGTCTAAGAGCAGAGAGAAGATGCACTGCTACATCTACTCCTTATTTAGGAATGAAAGGTCCTGGTTTTACTCTTAAATTTCCAGTTATCAGCCTTTTTAGTGCCCACTAACAAATATTGGTTTGATTTATCTGGGCTTTCAGATAGCTATCTAGCTCAGTCAGCTACTGTCCAACTTGAGGAAATGGATCACAATTAAGTATAATTTTAAATCAAAGTGCACATAGAGATTTTTTTTTTTGTCCTGGTCCTTCCCATGATACGTGCAATGTCTTACTATAAGCACAACCTAACACACACTTGTGCTTTAGTAGAAGACAAGATTAGTATATGAAGCAAAAACCATGTTTAGTTTTTCCAACATCCACTGTTTAAAGCCTTCTTCTGTCCCAAAGCTCAGCTTTACATGCCAGCCTTGAGGCATCCTGGTTATAACCTATTTCACAGCGTTTCCTCTACTAGCTCCCTGCCATCCACACGCTCACATTTAGAGACATTGGGGACTTGGTTGGGACTTGGCTGGCATTAGATGAATACTGAAGAGGCTGCCAGAAATTTGACAGAATTAAACCTTTTGTGTTAGTTGGTTTTAAGGTGGCTGGTAGGTGTTTTAATCTTTTGTTCTTTGCATGCCTGGGAAGGCTTGGGTTCGTATTGATTTTTCTTTTAAACGGTTACTGGCAAGACAGAAGAGAGGTTATTTTTTTTCAGATGTTTCTGTCGGTGGATACGCCTTTGCGCTCTCTGAAAAAGAAAGTTTCCCATTTGAAATGCATTTGCCTTGACTGTTTTCATTCAAACCTGGCTGGAAAAAAATCAGTCCAGATCGCCTACGACTACAGACAGCTACTGTGGTCTTCTGGCTCTTCATGTCATGGTTCCCTCTTCCAGTTGACAAATCCCAGTTTAAGTTGCCTATACTTGGGATTGCGCAAGGGCCCCAGAGTGGGGCATCTGTCCCCACCACACTGGTGAAACTTAACTTTGGTGTTCAAAACTGATGTGAACTAAACTGGTGCTTATGTGTCCTGGGTCCAGCTCCCAAGCCAGCTCTTCTCTGCCGCCCACCCAACCGTTGGCCGTAATTCTCCATCTGCTGCTTTTCGGACAATAGAGGCTCTCCCAGTTAGAAAGCACTTGTTTAGGGCTGTAGAGTTGTGGCTGGAGCTGCCCCTTTCTCTTTGTTTCTTCCAAGACTGGGAAGAGCTGAGGGCAGGCAGCGAGCTAGCAGCCAGCTGTGGGAGGAGAACAAGCAGCCAAAACCTGGAGAGCCTTGCAGGAAAGCAAGGAATTGGGACTGAGGGTCTGCCTAGGGCAGTGGGTCTCAGCCGCGGTGCTGGGAGACCCCCTTAGCTGTGCCGTGGTGTTGGGATTGCTGCCACCAGTACACCTGATGCACAGAGGCTGTGAAGGGCTGAGAGCCATGCATGCTTTCCTGCCTCGTTACGGGTCTCCAATAACCCTAAAGCAGGCAGGAGAGCCAGACTGAGGGCGGCTGGGGCAGCCCAACAGCGGTTCTCAACTGGGGGGCAGCCAAATTCCCGCAAGTTGGGGGGTGTGCTCTGCATATGAAAGGTTGGAGACCTGCTGGGCGAGAGAATAGCAGGCCTGGTCTGTTGTTCCTCTCCCACAAGGTCACATGGAGCAGCAGTGGGCTTAGGGTTGTTGGGGCCCTGGGCAAGAGTCATTTGGAGTCCCTTAGAGGCTGAATTTTGATGACCTGGAAGCAAGTTGGACATTTTCAATTTCACTTTGCCCTATCCACGAAACTGCAACGAAAGCATCTGAATACAATATTGCTAATACAAATATTCAGTGTAATTTATTTTTATAAAGTGTGGGGCCCCAGGCAGTCGCCCGGTTTGCCCTCCCCTATGGAGGGAGAAGGGTGGCCTGGTAACTCGCCCAGGAAAGGCGGCACTTCATAATTGGTGATCATTACTAACCCTTTGCCCCTGTCCCTGCTTGTTGATGGTACTGTTGTGCATAGGCACAGAGGAGACCCCTCAGACCATCCAATGCATCTTCAAGACCTCAGTGTTGATGGTTGTGTTGATGTTCATCTAAGGACAGAGGCAGACCAGGTTCTTTGGGTAGATGTGAGATCTTTTATTAGACCAACTTAAATAGTTGGAAAAAAATGGTCTTTGCCAGCTTCCGGGCACAAACCGCCTTCTTCAGGCATTTGGTATTACCTTCCTATGCTTGAAGAAGGCTGTTTGTGCCTGGAAGCCGGCAAAGACCATTTTTTTCCCAACTATTTAGTTGGTCTAATAAGATATTGCATCTACCCAAAGAATCTGGTCCGTCTCTGATGCCTCTGATTTGACGACCGTGTTGCAGTCCCTGCTGGAAGGGTGTAAGTCTTCAAGACCCTGATGAAGGGGCTGCCTCAAGCTTGCACTTGTGCTGAGTGCTTTAGTTTTATTTTTGTTACCTCCAGTCCTGAGCCCCAATGTGATCTGTTTTTTTTAAATCTCCAGTGATGTTGTTTGGACCAACAGTACAACCTGTTCAGCTTGGCTGAAACAAAGTGTTGTCGAGACGTTGGCATTACGGAGAACGCGACTGATGGAAGGAACAGCCCCGCTGTCACCAGACTACATGTCAGGTTTCCTCTTTGCATAGGGGTCTTGCCCATGCCTGGGGTCTTCCCCGTGTTTGCAGAGCCTTCAGCCTAGTGCTGCCTGGAGCCCCTGGGTTGCCAGACTGCTGCTAACAGGAAATCAGGAACATTTCTGCCAAGTTCTGCTGCAATTTCACGTGGGCGAGAGCGGCAGTGGAAATAAACTTGTAACCTTCCCCATAACTAAATAGCTCTTCACTGCAGCAGATGGTCTATGAACGCGAAGAGCTGGCACGTCATCCGTGAGCCTGTAACTCTGCCAAGCCTGAGCAAATACTGGCTTCCTATATTCAAATTTTGGAGTCTCCGATGCCCATTGATAAAACTCTCTACTTTTGTTTGTTCGATGGATGACTGCATCCCAAGTGAACGTTTTTATTTTGCTGGCAGGTCACGACAATAAGATCTTTCTTTTATCCCTGGCCAGCGGCTCTGGAGGAGGGAAGGGGGCGGTGTAAAGAGGGGACGTTGTGACGGGGTATTTAAGAATAATTAATAGAAACAGAAGGTGAGAGGGGCTTGGTGTCAAATAAATCTCAAGGCAGTGAAATCAAATGGGGTAACTGTGGCAGGATCAGGTTGGCTAGGATTTGCACTAGTCAAAACGCACAGACGTGGGGCACCTTGCTGCTAGACTGTTGGCATCATAAACATGGAGTATTACACTGTGATTCGGTACATGGTAGCACTTTACCTCTTCCCATGAGTATCTAGGTTTCTCGATAGTGTTTAACGACGGGTTTTTGTTTGTTTGTTTGTTTTTTGTTTGTTTTTGGTCAAAGGTCTGTTGAGATGCCAAGCGAGCTATATCAAATGTCTCCTTCCTCCTATGTTTTACTGGCCTGTTCTAATTGATTAATGAGGACTGATTTCCCCCCCCCCCCCC
>NW_017728958.1:562136-575939 GCF_001723915.1 Gavialis gangeticus
CCCCCCCCCCCCGACCTTTGCAGGAACCATTTGATTAGTCCCCGTTATACCATGACCACTGGAGTAATTTGTATTTCTCATTTTAATCACTTTACAGACCAGCCAGCCTCACATATAAATATAAAGTAATTTCCAGCACCACCTCTAACACTTTCCTTAGCCACAGGCACACAATCTGTTGCTTTCCACCAGGTCTGAATTGTACTCCTCTCTACTGATCTGTAAAGATGTGGCTTGCCCTAGCGTTAAAACTGGGTTAGCTTCACTTGGCATTAAGGTACGTAACATTTTCTAGTATAGGAAGGCTTAGGTGAAGTCGGAGACTTTGCAAACTTTGTGTTTGCAAGCTTGCTGTCCAGAGAGGCCCTGGTGTAGCATCTGTTTGCGCTTGGTTCAGGTTCGGAAAGTGTGTCCTTTTTCCCCCTGCCCCCACCTTCCATCCTGAAGGACTAGGACCTGGCTGAGTATAAGCTTAGCTTTTGCAGACTGTGCTGAAACTTGTAACACGCTCCAGACTTGCAGTGGACTCCACATTCAAGCATCACTGCTTCAGAAGGAGTCGGGGGCAGGACAACTCGGTAAAGGGGGAGTGGGATGGTTCACCCCTCCCACCCATTTCTGTTCAGCCACCACATCAAAACAAAGTGCTCGAGGCATGACTGGAATACAGATAACGGGTGGTAGTGATGGAAAACCCAGCTGCCCTTGAGTCCTGTTCGGTGTTCAGTGCACGGTGACAGCCAGTGCTGTGGCATCTGCTTCCCGGGTGCAATGAAAGTAATGCCTGACGGGGTACATGCCTCTCAACCCCCACCCTTCCCTGGTAATTTTCCTTTCGGCAGTGAGTTACCAGTGTGCAAAAACTATTGATGGCACAGTCTGGGCTCTCGAGCTATTGAAAAGGGCAGATTAATCAAACCGAGGTGTGCTGATGAGTGGCTCTGTCGCCAGTTTGTAATTTCTAGTAATCAATGTAATTTCTGCTGTCCGCATCTGAGCAAACAGGGGAAGTGCACTTAGGCATCGCCAGGTGATGGGATAATCATACCCTCTGGGCATCAGCCTTGTGTCCTGTGATGTGCAAGAGAGGCAAAGTTAAGTATGAGGGAGATGGTGGTGCTCTCAGCGGCCCCTGGATGTTATTCCTTCTGCTCTTGCCGGCATACTTGTCTGGGGAGCAGCTCTCCCTGGGGCGGCTTCTCATCATTGCCCTCATGCATGCATCATTAGGGACCGGCTTCAAGTGTGGCAAGATGAAGGGTTTTTTGCAGCCCGCTCACAGCACGCAGAGCCAATTTTGCAGGCATTTTGCGGTGGCCCTGCCCCTCGGTGCTGATTGGTGGGGCGGCCATCTTGTCTGCTGCCCCACCAACTGGCACCTTCCCTTCCTGGCAGTGAAGACCGCTGGCTCTCATTGGAGAACCAGAATGCTATTGTTATTAAAGGGGAGGTTTGTTTTGGGGTTGGTTTTATTTTTTTTTTAATTGTTTTTTCTGGATTTCACAAGCAATCCACGAAACCGCAAATTAAGTAGGTCCCTGCTGCTCATTGCACTTGTGCATTGATCGCATGCGTTGCAGTCCCAGGGGAGGAGGCAGAGAAGACTCCCGCACAAGGGCACGAGGAAGACCCTGCTGAGGGGGTATCTGCACTACAGAAGTGTGGCGGTAGTGCGTGTAGGCACACCTGAGCTAGCTTGGGTACTGGTAACAGTGAGGGCATAGGGGTATGGGCTTCAGCTGCCGAGGAAGTACCCCTGCTGCCAGACGGACTTGGACAGCTAATGCTGAAGCCCTGTCCCCTTTTATCATGCAGTGACTCCGTCTGTCCCTTCAGGCAGCCCTTCTCCACCCTCTGTGAACGAACGCTTCTAAGAACGAAGACGGGACAAGGAGCGATGGGCTCAAGTTGAAGCAAGGGAAGTTGAGATGTTGGATATGAGGAAGACTCATAGGGAGTGCATAGGGTGCATAGGGATGATGTGCTCTGCAAAGGGCCTTTGCGCGTGCTTGCAGTTCGACTGCAGCAATAGGGTCACTGCTCCTGGAGTGTTTATACATGGGCCCCACTGCACCTCCCCGCTTCATTTCAGTTGTCCAAGTGACCAGGGACTTGCGGTGGCTGGTTCTGGGCTGTGGAACAACTTTCCCCTTTGGTATCCACGAATCTGTTGACCTTTAAAAATCATGGGGCAGCTCCCCAAATTCATGAGACGAGCTAAGTGTTCTGCCCATGCAGTTCACGCTTGCCCTGTCCTGATCTCGAGTGTCTCCTCGGCACGTGGACTTGCACTTGCCCAGTTCCACATAGTAGCTTCGCATTGGGAGCCACCATTAAATAGGGACCCCTGCAAGTGGGGACCTGAGTCTTTCCATCTGTGACGAGCTGCAGATTAAAACGCAGCATCTGGGCTCCCTGCGCCATCTCCCCGTGGCCTCGTCTCTCCTGCCTTGTACACAACAGCAAGAAAGATTACTCTGCGCACGATTTTAAGAAAGCTGGTAGAAACACTCGACAGACGTACTGCTCTTGAATAAGTGGAAGTGCTAGTGCAAAGCTCTGAGTGTTATCGGTCACTAGGCAGACACTATAATGGTGCTGTACAGGTCGTGCCATGCAGCAGCTGCTTCATGGTTACTTATCCAGCCTGTAAGAGTTTTTTACTTTTCTTTTTCTTAATGCTACATTCATTTTCATTCATTTTTTGGAGGGGGGGGAAGGGCTTGGATCTATAAATGTATTGGAATTGATTTTCTTTAGTATGAAAGATAGCTGCCTATGTCTCCATTCCTTATTCCTGGAAACTGCAGCGTGAAATTCCTTCATCATGTCTGCATGTAGGTAAACGGCTTGTTATCCATCATGGGTGAACGCTCACGAAAGGAGCATAATATCTGGAGAGCGTTTCAGCTGTCATTAGGTGGTGTCTGTGTCAGGACCCTTGGGTCCCATCCTACTCTTGCATGTTCGAAGAAAGCGGGACAATGGTGCTAATCGAAATCTGTATGCGTGCGTGTCTGTGCTGCAGTTGCTGGTTTGTGATTAGCTTCTGTTTTGAAGGGCTGACTACAGAAATCTTGAACATGTGTGAGCCCAAGTGCATGTCCCCTTTTCAATGTGTGCGAAAAACTCTGTAGTTGTCCAAGACCTCGATGCACGCGAGCCTGGCGATCGGCCTGTTTCGCAGCACAGGAACACCAGTGCTCCCAACCCTCCTCTTGAGATGCCTGTGGAGTTTGATCCTTTTCCGTGGGTCAAAAGCATTGCAGTGCTCCAGCTGATGTCGGCGTGAGCTTGAAATCGCTGAGCTCTCTCTTGTGCTCCGGCATCAATGACTACTCGGTGAACTTACAGATGAGATACCTTAGGAGCTGCATAGCTGGGTACGAACGTCTTGACCTCGTTCGACATGCCTGGCAGCCTTTGAATCCCCTTGTTTGTATTTCCAGGTCTCGGCGTGTTGCACGCTGCCTGGCGAATCAAAGATTTGGGCAAAATCAGTTTCTCTCCCAAGTCTGTTGTCTGAAGCTGATGTTTAGCTTTGTACAGGTCAAGGTTATTGGCTCTCGCTATTCCCAGCTCTCCCATCGGTTGTTCCTGGTACTCCAAGGCGGCGCTGCCCTCCGCTGTCATGTCTTCAACACGCGCTTCTCCCCTGCTGCATTTTCTGGCCCTGTGGTCCACCACCCTTTTAGACTGGAGGCACCCCTCAAACATTTCAGAATTTAGGTTTTTTTTAATGCGGTGCTGCTAATGTAAATCTAGCATGCATATGCTAATATACATGATCTATTATTCATTACTATGATATAATTATATTGTATTCAAGCTGCTGGTACAGAGCGCTCCCCTAGGTCTGCCTGACCTGTGCATGTTGCTCGCAGCACAGTAGTGGACTCCCCATGCATGGCTCCAGGTCACTGGTGGGGACTGGGAACTACTGGGGCAAGCTCTTCCCTTTGTTTGGCAGGGCAGTCCCCTCCAGAAGTGCAGCCGTGGGGCTGTAAGGGGCAGAGTCTGGCTGGCAGAAGGTAGCATGCTGCACATAAGGCATGTGGGGAGCGCTGAGGGGGTGCAAGGAGCAGGGGTGGGCCCCCGAGGGACAGGCCAAGGGGGTGCCGTGGTGCAGTCAGTGCCACCAGTGCCGTGGTTAGTCGGGCCTGAGCCACGTGCCTGCTGCAGAGCCAGGCCAGGGAGCAGCACGTGCCTGGTCTGACCCTGCTCGAGGTCTCTTGGAAGCAGAGGTGCATGGGTGCCTGAAGATAGACTCTGCTGTCACCAGCCCCACGCGCCTTAGTTTTCAGGACGCGTCGGACCGGGCCCAGGGGGCTGCAGCAGAAACGGCGCACCCGCCTGCATGATGTGACTCGCCTGCAATTCTTCTTTTCCCTCTGTATGAAAGGGTCCCCCCAGCACGGGGCTGGTTGTGCTCTTGCTGTTGCTACTGTTCTCTTTGCGTCTCTCTCGGGTCCTGTCGTAACAGGCTCGAAGCCATGCTCCTCATGCCCCATATTCGTATTTTTATTAATCCATCGTTTCAATCCCCCATTTTTGTGCTTAGCAACACTAAAAAAAACCCACACTTCCCATGTGCATTTTTTTTTTTACTGCTGTCTTGACATCATAGCCGGGGCCTGCCTCTTCCTTTTACTCATGCTGCTCACCGCGTCGAGTCCTGCTTCCCATGTTTCTCTCCTTGGCCAGTTAAGTGTCTGTGAATTTTTTTTTTTCCCCCCTTCCTGATTTAGATGGCACTCGCAGCCATATGCTCTGTGCCTTCCTCTAGGGTTTTTTATTTGTGTCTTGTTTGCTCTGCTGCTTGGCATACACATATTGTCTATTTTAGCATCAGGTCCATCTCCCTTGGTAACTGTTCACAGACGTTTTTGGCGTTGCGTTCGAGGGCAATCTGGTCTTTAGTAAGAGTCTTTTCAGATGCCGTATTCATAGGGACGACTTTTTAGTTCTAAATTCGTGACACTCCTCGACTCTTTCCTCTTCATCCTCTGTTTTCATTTTGAATATTCATCTTCCATTAGTCCCATTTTTCCCCCCCTCCATTAGACACACAGTCGGCTTCAACGCTTTTCATGATTTCTTTTCATCTCTCTCCACTTTATTCATGAATGCCTTGTATACTTCTGGTGTTTGTGTGCCTGCCACTAAGAGTAGAGCTATTGTTTGCTCTCACTCCAGTTAATTTACCCCTGTGGATGCCATACACAGTTCAAATTGTTGCCTGCCTCTTTTCCAGGCAGCCTCAGCATTTCTCCTGCTTTTCAGGCTCGGTGCAGGATTCAAGTGCAATGACGCAGGCTCTGTAGCAGCCGTCTAAATGCGTCTTTCCTCGCTGGCTCCTTAGTGCGCTTCTACTCCTGGTGCCATGTTTGCTGCTTCTTGATGGGCCAGTCCAGTTTCAAGATGAACTGTTTTATGAATTAAAGCCACGTATGGAAGTCTTGCTGTGGGCTAAGACTGGTCTGTTATCCAAACCGAGATGGATTTAAATGGCATTGTGTAGTGGAGGGTGCACCCCTGGCCAATGCATTGCAGACAGGATGCCCTACAAGGGTCTTGTAATTGGATTCCAGTGGGAGGATCTCGGCTACACACCGCAGGGCTCAGTCCTCGGGCCCACACTGTTCAACATCTTCATCAGCGACTTGGATGAGGGGGTAAAAAGCGCCCTGCTCAAATTTGCTGATGACACTAAGATGTGGGGGGATGTGGGCACACTAGAAGGGGAGGAATAGGCTGCAATCAGACCTAGACAGGTTGCAGGGGTGGGCAGATGAGAACAGGATGGGATTCAACACCGACAAGTGCAAGGTGCTGCACCTGGGGAGGGAGAACCAGCACCATACCTACAGGCTGGGGAACTCCCTTCTCATCAGTGCAAAGGCAGAAAAGGATCTTGGAGTCATCATTGATGCCAAGATGAACATGGGCCGGCAGTGTGGGGATGCAGTCAGGAAGGCCAACCGCACCTTGTCATGCATCCACAGATGCATCTCGAGCAGGTCCAGGGAGGTGATCCTCCCCCTCTATGTGGCACTGGTCAGGCCGCAGCTGGAGTACTGCGTCCAGTTCTGGGCACTGCACTTCAGGAGGGATGTGGACAGCATGGAGAGGGTCCAGAGGAGGCCACTTGCATGATCGGGGGGCAGCAGGGCAGGCCCCACGAGGAGAGGCGGCGGGACCTGAACCTGTTCAGCCTCCACAAGAGAAGGCTGAGGGGGATCTAGTGGCCATTTACAAACTAGTCAGAGGGGACCAGCAGGCGCTGGGGGAGTCCCTGTTCCCCCGAGCACTGCCAGGAGTGACCAGGTATAACGGTCACAAGCTGGCAGAGGGGAGATTCAGACTAGACATCAGGAGGCGCGACTTCACGGTCAGGGCGGCTAGGGTCGGGAACCAACTTCCAAGAGAAGTGGTGCTGGCTCCTACCCTGGGGGGCTTTAAGAGGAGGATGGACGAACACCTTGCTGGGGTTGTTTGACCCCAGTACTTTTTCCTGCCCATGGCAGGGGGTCGGACTTTATGATCTGCTCAGGTCCCTTCCGACCCTACTATCTATGAAACTATGACTTTATAGTTTTGAGAAGTCTGAGGTGGAGGATACTTCCCAGCTGTAGCACCACGTATGGTGTTTGAATGACTGAGTGTTGCTCAATCAAGAGGATTTGGAAATAATTTGGCTAACTTGACCTGGAACATGAAAAAATTTCCCCCCCAAGATGTTTGGAAGTAAAGTTGCAAACTTCTTGTTTGTCACTTGCCGTACTGTGTGACCTCGCATTGGCTTGTGCTGCTTGATTAGCCATTGGGAGATGTCAGTAGGAGTAGAGGGGAAGGACTTTGAGCTGTGTGTATAAAGATGCAGGTTGAATGTGCAGATGGTTACCCCCCCAGAGCCAAGGGGCAGAGGGCGAAAAGGAGACCTCACTGGAAGGTGAAGGGCAGATGACAAGCATCCTTTGCAGGACTAAGTGAAGGAACAGCGAGACGTAGGAGGAGAGCCAGGGGGTCACACAAGACAAGGGGCGACGAGATTGCCCGAAGAGCACAGTCTGTCATCGGAGGCAGCTTGACCGGTCTCAAAGGGGGGAGCGCTGGTTCTGAGCTTGGAATAAGAGGCCGCCCTTAGGGGTTTTGGCGAGGGCAGGGGCAGTGGCGAGCAAGGCCGGGAGCACAGACTGGGAAGGGTGCAGCGTGCCATTGGAGGGAGGCGCGGCGGAGAATAAAGGACACCTGGCTTGAAGGGAGCAAGCAATTAAGGAGATGAGCAAAGGCAGGTCTCAGAGTGGGCTTGAGGGAGGTTCGTGCCATCCCCTGAAGAAACAGGTACTCGCTTGATCCACGGAGCAAGAAACGAGGAGATGCCTTGGGACTTCTATGGGATCAGGATGTGCCCAGGAAAACCATCCTGTACAGAACAGCAGGTGGCTTTTTTTTTTTCTTTTCTTTTCCAATGGAAAAAGAAACCCCTTCCCCATTGGGCCTCGCAGTATTATGGCCATTAATGAAAAGTCCCCTACCCTGGACTGTGACCCAGATTTATTTTGTGCCTTCAAAACCTATTAAATGATCAAGCTGTATTTATTAGCATCCTATCCAGCTACAGCATTAAGCTGTGGCCAACAAATGAATATGGATCAGCATATTTTTTTTAAAAGCAAAACTTTTAAAGAATCGTTGCCAGTGTTCAAACGTTATCAATCATCTTTTATTCAGCAGGTTGTTTGTCTTTAAATAGCAAAAGGAGATGTTTTATAACATGGGCTGCAGTCCAGCTGTATTTAATTTGTTTTAATGAGTTTGAATAATGTATCAAAAAAGCCAATCTTTCTTTCGCTGGCCTTTATAATAACTTTTTGCAAATTCAAGATATTGAAAAATACCCACTCTAAAGAAGCCAAAACAAATCAAAACCCTCTTTAAATATTTTATTGCTCGGAGATTAGCTGTTTTATAAATCTTTCAAAATAGGATTATGTTCTAAATAGTCTTTCAGTCTTAGGCGTAAAGGTATAAATGGCTGAGCTGAAAGGATCAGCCTCAATTTCAAAGTATTACCTTTCAAGCCTCACTGGGCTGTATTAAGTCCTCTCCCATTTCTTTTCTTGAGCAAATACTGCATTTCCCATCACATCTTATTTGGTACGGGGTGGGGGGTTTGCTAATAAAAAGGAATGGTTTTTTCTCTCATACATCCTGGTAGCAATGGCTTGACAGAAAACAGTTCCACATAGGACACCTTTGAAGAGAGAAGATAATACTAAGTTTTGGCCTTTGCAAAATCCAATTGGGTTTGCACCTAAAAAAACCAAAACCTCATGGAAATACAGTGGAATAAGTTGGGCATCCACTAGATGGCAAGCACTGCTTTCTTATCCGGGGTCTTGGTAACATTCAGCTCAAAGGCTGATAAGATTTCATGCCAGCGTACACCTATGGGTGGTTGCACTTCTGTTGAAAATGTCGCTGTTTTAATTAATAATAATAATAATAATCATAATAATACTTAGAATGATCTAGGCCCTTTCATCTGCAGTTGGCGAAGTATAGAGAAGGGCTGATGCTCACAAAAAATGAGAACTAGCCTAAGCCTTGGTTTTTATCTCGGCTGAATTTTTGGAGTGTGAAAAACAATGATTTCATCTCCCCACCTTTGACATCCTTTGCTGTCATTTGTGTGCCCTGGGATGGGTGGGAAGAATGGACGGATCTGGCCTGCTCCATGACACTCGCTTTAAAATCTCATCCGCTGATTTCTTTGTGGATCCCACAAGTTCTGGCTGAGCGAGAATGGTTTTCCTTTTGAAGGACATCTAGTCCTAACTGAGAGACGTGGTGAACAGCAGCGACCAGGTCTTCAGGCAAGTTGATCCCGTGGTGAATTACCTTTGCTATTGCAAATTTCTAGCCTGAAATAGTCTGCCATCAGCTTCCAGCCTTCGCAGGTTGCTCCGCCCTTCATTTTTAAAGCTAAAAAGACTGATCTTTTTCTAGTCTGTCTATGAAAAGCATATTTTCTGGACCTTGCATCCTTCTTGCAGCTTTTTTCTTTCTAGTCTGTTGACAGCCTTGGACGTGGATGCCAGAATGCTGTCCTTCCAGTGGTGCTCTCCAGTGCCATATCAATCGGTGGTACCACCTCCTGACTTCCACTTATTATTGTCCTACATATATGTACCTACGGGGCGTGCTCTCGGTCACTCCACCGCAACGGCAGCTCGTGTTTGGTGGTTGTCCACCATGACTTGCATGGGAATATAGGACCAGAAGGGGTTCCTTGAGTCACCCAAGTCCAGTTCCCTGCCATCGTGGGTAGCCACATCTTTCTAATGCCTTTCATTAATTTATCAGTCTCCAACTTGGGTGTTTTGGCCTTCACCTTTTTGGAAGCCCGTTCCAGAATCTCACCGCTCGGCTGGCTAGTCGGCACCTTCTGATTTCCAGGCGAAGTGAATTCGGGGCATGTTAATATCCATGTATTCTTGTGCCAATGTTGCCCTTTTAGCTAAGATATCTCTTCTTACCTGGTGCTTATCTGGTGCTCTCTTCTCTGGCTGCCACATTTTTATAGAGTGAGCCCATGTCCTGTATAAATGTGCTGCAGTTGTTGCCCTTTTCTCCCTCTCATGAGACTGGTTTTGTAGTTCCCACAATTGTCCTAGTAGCTCCTGTCTCCCTCTGTTCAGTTATGGTTCATCTTTCCTCATCGCCGATGAGCATGATCGTATACCGTGTTGTTCCAGATGGGGCTCTCGCCACTAATTCTTCCAAATCTCTACCGTAAATAACTTGCCTATTAGCTATCATTGTTGATGCGATTACAAATTTAGTTAATAAAAGGCACACGGCATATGTACATAGACATCTGTAAGGCATTTGAGTTGGCTGAGGCTCACGTTTCATAAAATCCGGTTTGCTATCATTGACTACCTGGAGCAAAGAGGTAGTTTGTTATGGTAGTCTGAAGTCGGGCAGAAGGCAGGGTAGATCTGCACCTTTACAGACTGACTAAATTGGAGAGGCATAGCACCAATTTTTGTAAGCAGTAGGTTTCCTTCTTACTGACATCAGATAGCATCTGATGAAGTTGACCCAATGCTTACAAAAGCTTGTGTGTCTTTCGTTTGCTACCTACCTTTCATCCTATATGAAGTGCATTGTGTCTCAAGATGACCATGACTTTCCTGGAGTGATGTCAGGCTAATTACTCTATAGTTGCCCAGGTCATCCTAATACTTGAAAAAAAAATATTGACACATTATTAGGTTGCCCCTGCTATGTGTCATCTGGAAGTCCTCCAGCTTCCAAGTTTTGTTAAATACCAGTATAATTGCCAAAGAATTCTCCAACTCGTTCCTTTTAAAACTCTGAGCTAGCCTATCTTGCAAATTGAAAATGTTTAACTTTGGTCATTGCTGTTTTAACATCCTGCTTAGTTAAACAGTTTGTGTTGGAATAGAAGGTATTTCATTATGACTACAAGACGGGGAATATATCATCCAATTTCTTTCCAAATACAGAGATAAATATTGAGTGCTTTCCTATAACCATCTTCTATCTCTGTTTTGCTACTCTCATTGCAATTTTCTTTTATAATTGATGCATTAAAAAATCCTTACTGTCCTTTACCTTACCAGTCAGCATTTTTCATTGATGTTTTTAGCTTCCCTTCTCGATTTGCTGCCTTTCATAACATCTTTTCAAATCACTGCTATCGATATGCCACTTTTTAATCAATTTTCCCCCCACTTTCAATTTTTATTCGTATTCCTTCCTTTATCATGAGGATATTTTCCCCTGTACACGAAGAGGCTATCTTTTAATGACTTTCAGAACTGGGGACGGGGGGATATGCCACCAATAGAATAGTCTTCAGTAATTCAATCACTAATTTATTTGAAGCTAGCTTGGGAGCAGAGGAGGAAGGATCATTTTCAAAGGGTTTCCTTTTTGACGAGGGCTGGGATATGTAATGCACGGGGAAGTCCTGACTAGAAGGAGCCAAGTCTTATAGTTTTCTAGGCACGGTTTTGAGACTGCTTGGGCTCACATCAGCATCTAGCATGTGGGGTCTCTGCCTGGTCCCAAGATATCTGAAGGCTTCTTCCACCTCTGTGTGTCTCTGCATTGAACCCCAAGGGCCTGATTACAACTTGTGTAGACCTGTCTAAAGCTAGCGTCACACAGGGACAGGATGGAGCAGCTGCACAACTTGCCTGGCTCCTAGGGTATTTGCTTGGGCAGCTGGCCAGAGCTGAGCTCTGCGCTGCTGCAGCTGTGCGGAGCCCCTTGCTTCAAGCCAGCTGGACTGCGTCTGCACGAGCTGGTCACAGCCCTTGCATTGCAGGCGTTCAGGTGGCACCACAGCCTTCAGCTGCAAATGCCAGAGCATCTTTGTAAGAAACCAGCTGCAAGGGGAGAGCAAGCCCAGTCCCCCTGCCCAAGCGATCAGCTTGTCAAGGCCTCTGCCTTCAGAATGACGTTTGTGTGAAACCAAAGCCAAGCTCATTTCTAGCCCTCCTCCAGGTCCAGGAAGGGGGCCACAATGCAGTGAACAACTTCGGTTCCTATCGCGCTGCCCTCCTGCAGCGCCTGCGCTGCCTGTGGGGAGGGCTGCTCTCTGCAGCTCCGAGCGCAGAATCGGGGCCGGTGGACTTGCATAACGTGGTGATGTCGCAGCGTAGGCCAGGGCACCGTGTTGCCTGGGGGTATACAGAAAGTTGATCCCTGCTCTGTGCTGGCCTGTGTGAGGCTGGGGTTGAACCCTGTCAACTTCAGGAAGGCTGAGCGTGTCTTGCACTTGCCAGCCATCCTCCGTGGCACCGCGCGTTTCATTTGCATGCCTTAAGCAGGTGCTGAAGGAGCCGGAGGCCCTGCGAGACTCGGCCATCTGCAGTGGGCACAAAGTGGTGCTTTGTCTGAGAGCGCTCATCACCACCGTGCCAGGGACTTAGAAGGAGGTTGACATCTCAGCTCTTAATTGAGCAGCTGCAATTATACTTGCTTATTACCCAAGCTTCTCAGGTGGGCGTGTATGCAATGAGCCCACTTCCTTCCTTCTTCTTTGGTGCCTGGGCTAACTGTGTTCTTGGCATCTTGATTTTTGTGGTACACTCATGCTCCTCTGCTCCCTCTCTTTTTTTTCCTTTTATTAGATTAATGCCCTCCTGCCTGGGCTAATCTGCACGTTCCTAGGTGATCAGTTCTTCTCCAGAGATGGAGGTCGTCCATACTATGTAGCCCGCTCTCCACTCAAAAGGGAACAAATATTACACAAATATAACCCTTCTTGACCACTCTCAGTTAGCTAGTGGTTCATTGCAGAATACTACATGCTCCCAGCATGCATTGGGATACAGTGGATGATTTTTTCCCATTTAATGAATATAGATCTTTTCCTTAACTCCTGTATGACCCAAGGCACTACACCCTTGATGTGCCGTTATGAGCATGCAGAGATGCCAAGCTTCAAGCCATCTAAAACAATTGCACGCTTTCCTTCACCCATGCAGCAAAACGATGGCATCATTGCAGTTCAGGTAGGCACGTCCAGGTTTGCTGTAGTCTTTCTCTCGGTTAACAGCCGAATAACTGCTACTGTTAGCACTGCTGGCCAGATTAAAGCCAACTAATAGTTGCCAGTCAGATGGCTGGTATCACTTAGATCCCCTGACCCTACCTCTGAACCTTTTTCCCCCACCCCATCTATTGCTTCATTGCCCAAAGTGAGGATTTAGAAAATACTTTCTCTTCTCGTCCAGTGAGATTCATGGCATCCTCTGCTTGTGGTGGCAGGAAGGACAGAATACCTAGTTTCTTTTAATTAAACCCACCTGTGATTAGGTAAATTGCAATCTGAAGTTGGCCTTGCTGCAGCTGAGAACAAAACATCCTTTGGTCCTCCGTTTAGTCTTGCCACATCCCGCAAAAAACAGTCCGCTGGCCCGCTGAGTGGCTGAGCCATTGACGAAGTTACTAGACGAGCGCAGCATTTTAATTAAAAAAAAAATCCCCCCTTGTGAATATTAGTTTTTAAGGGATTACGCTAAAACTCACTCTGAGGAATGAATCGGTGTTTTATCTCGCCAGTCCCCAGGGTGCAGTTACTTTGCAATAGCTGTTCCTGCCTGCGCGTGGGGTCAGCTCTGTCCGCTAATTAGAGCTCCGTCATCATTTATCTTCCCAGGGCAAAACAAAACAAATATTTGGGATCAAACTGCAGTTGTCTCCGTGGCGACTGAAGATAAACACCTGCTGCAGAGTAATAAATAAACCCCAATTATCGTATGATTTCCTAGCAGAAAATGTTTTGGTGCACAATTGTGCCCCTCCATCTGTTGCCTAGGACATTAAATCCGACCCGAACTCCAGTGACAAGCTGGCAATAGCGGGGCACGGAAAGAACAAAGAAACCCCGACTAGCAGAACTAGGTGTGCTTTGTCTCCAAGTGGCAGAGGGTGGATGTGGCGACCGGCTGAAGTTTACCGTTTCATGCTTCAGGATGTCCTATAAGTCATGTGTGATCTCCAGGGGCTCTGGTTCCCCCCGATTTAAAAAGAAAACCCAAAAAACCCCAGTTTTTAGATTAAGAAAAGTAACCCCAAATCCACATTTTTCCATGATTTTAAAATGAAATACCACTAATGTATATCTATAGCCACCTCTTTTTCATGATTTTAAAATGAAACATCACTAATATACATCTATATATTAGTGGTTTCATTGGAATCATGGAAAAATGTGGATTTTAGGGGTTGGTTATATATATATATATATATATATAT
>NW_017728958.1:576114-582304 GCF_001723915.1 Gavialis gangeticus
TATATATAAAAAATAATGATGTTATGAAACGTCACTAATATATAGATGTGTGTAATATATCCAAAAATTGGGGATTTTTTTTAAAATCGGAGGAAACCAGGATCCTTGGTGTCCGCTTCTTGCCTCTACCGGCAGTAGCCTATAGCTGGCTGAGCGCATTCTTTGAATGGGAAAGCTGCTTTTCCTCCTAGCTTGTGGTCTCTGTGCCTGTAAGACTCGTGGGCCAGACGGGCTCTCTAGGTGACTAAACAGGGAGCAATGTAAGCAACCATGTTCTCGGGATGATTTTAAAATTGGCCCTGAAGCAGCAGCCAGCAAATGCATTAGATGCCTCTGCTTTGTTTGCGGCCTGGACACCTGCACACCCAAAAGTGAGCCATTTGGAGTAGGATGTAGCGTCTGCCTTCATGTTTGGTGCTGGGGGGCGCTTCAGTTCCCCAGAGATGCGGTCCATTGGGCATGCGCTGGGCATGCCTGACTTGCATTGATCGCTTTGATCACAGCTCTGAGGTAGAGGGCGTGGTAGTGAGTAGCAGCCTAGTGGTTAGAGCACTTGTCGTTTCCCCCCCTCCCCTGCATGGGAGATCTGGGTTCAAGGTCCTTCTCGGCCTGAGGAGATTTAAACCCACATTACCCACCTCCCCAGTGCTGAGAGGAGGCTGGCTAGGGCACCCTTCACTCTGCCCATTGAAGATGGACCACGGGGCAGCCATGAGCACCAGGGTCAGTAGGCCTGGCAGAAGTTGAGCGAGGAGGCTCCTGCCTCCGCAGCCCAATGGCTCCTTCTCCAAGGGAGGGTGGTTCTGGTTATTACAGCTCCATGCATTTCATCTTTCACAGTCTAATGCGTGAATAGTTCAGGCAATGGGGCCTTTCATCCAGATCTCCCACTTCCTGGGGGAGTGCTCCTACCACTAGATGGTTGTGCTGAAAGCAGGCAGCCTCACCACCACCCCATTGTTTGGTACCTCTGCTCAGAAATGGGGCACGACCTTTTGACTTGCAAGCAACCAGAGGCATCTGATGTGTGGCATGAGCCCCGCACCTGTGCTCTCAAAAGGGGTGGGTATGCAATCCCACCCCATGCTCTCTTGTTGCCTATAGGCTACGTGTAGGTGCCCTGGGGGCCTTCTGAATGGCCCTTTGAAGGTGCTAGTCTCTCACTAGTCCTATAGACTGCCTGGGAACCTACACTCCAGAGGTCCCCCATTAACTGTATGGGTGTCTTACGTGCCCACGGCCAGCTGAACTGAGTTGTCCTTTGGGCCAGGAATGTCAGCCTTGGCCATTGAACTCCTAAGTGCATGCACCCATGGCACCAGTTTGAACAGTCCCATGGCATCCATGTAGCCTCTAGCAGACTCCTTTTTGCTGTGCAATGTCTCTTCCAAGTGCATATTCTAAAATGTTGCTGAAACTTTTTTTTTTCCTAAAGGAAATGAATAAGATGAATGGGTTGTTCTCATGCTTTCCCTTCCCTGGCTACTGATCCTGCTTGACCCTGCAACAAAACTCCCCTGAGTATTATTTAGCAAGGACAGATTTTGTAATGGCTGTTATTGGGAGATCACCTGGGGTGATGACCAACCTCAGCATCATTTCCTCCAGATGGGGAGATGGTTGCATGACATGATGCACCAGTTTCTGCAGCCCACAGCATGCTAAGTGGTGATGTGGCCTCTGCCCTGAATGACCAGGCCCCCATTCATAACTAGGTTGACTGGGGACAGCCATCAACATAGGTGTGGAATGAGGCTCCCTACATTGGTGACCGGTCTTTGTCACATTTTTGACACCCCCTCACTCTTGTTGTATTTTCTTCCTTACATACAAAGAACATAGATTTTAAAAAATGTGAAACAGCTCTTCCCTCCTGCTCCTATTCCTGACGGATCCTCCCAAAACATCCCTGCTTGGTAACAGCATTTTACAATCCCATTTAGAGAGAAGTCACCTAGTTTTTTAATGCATTCATTGAGTGTTGCATTGTTTCTCAGTCAAAATGTTGTGTTATATCAAGTCGTCTTACAATAGTCTGTCATGCCAACACATATCTTATCCATCAAACTTGTGTCTTATCTAAAAATGAAATCAAATCATTTAACAAGGGCTGCTTTCCATAGATTCACATTGATAGGCATTAACTTTTTTTTCCATCTTTAATAATGTATTGAGTCCCATAGCCTTACCAGTAATGTCCCACTGGATTCACTTGGTCTCCCTCCCTACAAATCAGGCACTGTAATCTGTAGCTTCTCTGACCCTGTCAGTGCCAACATCCTACTGGTATGATGGACATGAGATGGATGAATTGAGTCTCATATCAGCCATTCCGTCATTCTGCCTCGGATCCACGTTGGATTGACAGGCTGATAAATGTGTTGACCCTTCTTGAACAGGGGCACAGCATGAGCTTTCTTCTAGTCTTCCCTAGTTTTCTAGTAGCTCTTCACATAGCCCCGTGTGTTTATCTATACTGCAGAGAATGGTCTATCCACACATCCAGCAGGTCTTAGCCTCACTCTTTGATGTCTTGCTAGGTAAAAGTCACCAGATACTCTATTGTTATCTCCACTAAGCATCTCCTATTTAGGTCTGTAATTCTGGTGCAGGTAGCACTGCAAAAACTCACTGGTATTTGTATCCTGTGACTGTTTTTGGTTTGGTGTAGAGAGAGTGAATCCCTGGGAGCCTCAGCTGAAAGACCAGGAAGAGAGGGAACGCAGGGTAGATCCCTTTACCAGTACATCACAGGTGATCACACATCTATGGGTACCTATACACATGCTTGGGGGTGGGGAAGCATTTTAACTAGAGCGGTTCCTGGAGTGCCGCTCTAATTAAAATGTGGCAGTGTCAGATACGTTAAGCCCCCATGCATTTAAAAATGGGATGCTTTAACTAAAGCTTATTTGATGAGCTTTAGTTAAAGCACCCCAGCAGCCATTTTTAAACCCAGAGGGGCTTATACACGTGACGCTGCGACAACGTTAGAGCATTCTAATTAGAACGCCTTGGAGCACATGTATAGGATCCTATGTGGCTACTGAGCTGGATGGGAGCTAGCACCTCCCTTCTCTGGCATGCCAGGTAGGCATTAGCCGGTGGTAGAGGTGCTGAGAGGTCTCAAAAACAATAAAGTGGAAAGAGAAGGGTTAAAAGATGATTGAGGAGAGACGGGGGGGGTGGCAAGAAGGAAGGAAAAAAATGAGGAGAAGGAAAACGGCGACAAAGCCTGCCATGCTTACCTCTCTGACCTTGGTGAGAGCCCTCCGACCCACATCTGGCTGGTGGGGACAGGGTCGCTTTAACTCATGGCGCTTTATCCAAGTCAGTGGCTCTCAGTCTTGCTAGACTCAAAGCCGCCCTCAGAAAATGCTAGCTCTGAGCTTTCGCTTGCTTCTAGACTACAGGAAAATAATAGAACAATTATTTTTGTTGCAAATAACTGAGAGAGATGCCAACAGGGCAGAATGGTTTGCGTGTTCCAGCTTCCTACTTGAAATCTCTGGATGCATCTTGTGAAATTGTGTGTCGGCGTTTGCACACCTGGCAGTGCTAATATTGAGCGTCTCTCGTAGAAAGGATTTCACGGCACACTGGTTGAGAGTCACTGGGCGAAGCCCCTGCCCAGACCCTCCAACTTGCCACATTGTTCTGTGCAAACTGCACCCCGCTGGAAGCGGTGGACCTGTGTCCCCATAGCATGGGGGGCAGGTTTATTGATCTTCCCTCTAAGCGGGTGGAAGTGATTACATCGCTTCTGGCTGGGAGCGTGGAGAACAGTGTCATGTATTTGAAGGCCCTGCTGTTGCCAGGCACAATAAGTTTTTTTCATTTTCATTTAACACGACTCGCGCTCCTAACCATGGCGATTTTTAATAATCGAGTTGAAATTCCATAGGAGCCAAGTGACTACTCCTGTAGGCTCCTGGCAAACCTCAAATGGGATACTTCACTGAAGCGAGGGCTGCCTAGACACACCTGTCATGCTGCTCATTCCTAGCAGTGGTTTCATGAGGATTGTTCAGGCTGCCACAACTATTGCACACAGCTGCAGCTGTTGGTGCACAGGCTGGGGAAACCAGGCAAGTTGCGGGATTAGTGGATGAAGCAAAACACTTTGGAAATGTTAGTGAAGTGAGTGCTCCTGAGAGGTGCTGCCTTGATGGCCTTGGTGATGGAGAAGACGGAGTGTGCTGGCCTGGTGGCGTCCTTGGGAGGGCTGGGTTGGGAGCATAGATGCACCAGGATGTGGGCTCCCCCTTGTACTCTGGTCTCACCAATTCCCTGCCTGGGAGTAAATGTTATTTTCTTGTGGGCGGCAGCAGGGGGCCCTCAGCAGTTAGCACAGCACTCGCTTGCATGGGGGAGCAGGGCTTGGCCAGGCTCCCAGAGCAGCGGGCATTGGCATTCTCACCCCTTTGCAATGTAGGAGTGAGCTGATGCCCGCCCCCAGCCCTGTTGCTTTGCTGCATGGTCACTCCCCAGTCCTGGTGGCAGGCTTTTCTTTGCAACCATGAGGACGAGGAGGCTTAATTGTTTTCCCCTTTTAAAACAGGAGTTAAGATTAAATAGGAGTTATGATCCCAGCACCCCAGGAGCTGGGGCCTGGTGCAGAGTCCTAGGGTGTCTTTGTCTTCATTCAGTCCTAATACTACACGTTCCTTGGCCAGTGCAATGAAGGTGTATATGCGCAGCTGCCTAAGGGGCCTGTGATGGGAATCTCCATGGAGAATGGTTGGGGGACATCTCCCAAAGTGACCTGTTCAGGGGTCACTCAAACTGAATGCAAAGCACTGAGGCTCTTACATGCCTGCGAGATGCATCTTGTTCAGCCCTGGTTGCTATTAAGCGGCGCTGAAGTGAGGTTGCTTCCCTTCAGGGTTGTTAACGTCCATAAATATTTAAGCTAAGTGATTACACCCTCTACAGAAATTAGATTAGACTTGGGAACCGTAAGAAATGGATGTTGGAACAGGGAAGGCCACATCAGCCCTGTCAGGCTGATAGGTGGATCCATGCTGCTTTCTGCCGTCTATTTTTGTCACCTAATGAGAGAATTTCATCCAACAAACCATATAAATTGTTAGCCCGTGATAATGCTTGCTCCTAACACAAAACAAATTAGAAAGCCATTAGCAGAGGAGAGGCTCTCTACCTGCAGATTATTCATTGGTCTGCACTAAATGGGAAAATGATGGTGGTTGTTTCTCTCTTCATGCACTGTTCTTCCAAGCCCCTCACCCCGTTACCTAGATGCCTCTTGCCTTGTTAATAAGTTTCCAGCTCCAGGAAAATTCCTTCAATTTTTTAATTTTGATATTTGGTCTGAACTGGACTGAAACCGAAATAGTTTGAAATCTCCCACATGCCAAGACTTGCAACTGCTCTACAGGAGACTGTTTTACTGCAACGCTGCAGGAAGCTCCCAAGGGTTCCCACCCAAGCCGATGCAGCTTCCAGTGTCCACCAGACCTCTGCCTGGGGCTGGGCCAAAGTTCATCACACCCATGAAATGCATCAGGCTCAGTGAGCCGGCATTTTCTGATGAAATGTATAATTAATTGCTTATAGATGTGCATGGGTAACAGTCCGTGTCCCAAAGAACTCAAGCCTAAGTAGACCAGAAAAAGGACGGGGCACAGGCCAGGAGCAGAGGTGGGGGGGATGATTTGCCATGTTAACTATCTCTGGTGAATTTTTAACAGAAGGTGCAAAGAATGTGGAGCTACTCAACAGGCACTTTGCCTGCCCTTTGCAAAAAACATTACGCTGCAGCTAATGGGTAGCTAATAAGGTTTATTTGGATGAGGAAGGATAACAAAAGAAACAAAGATTCTGCTGGGTCCCCTGGCGATGCATAGGGGGTGCACGTGCACCCCCTGAGATTGGCCAAGAACCGGAAGAACTGGTGGAAGTGCACTTCTGGTTTTGCCGCTGGTGGGTTTGGGCTCGGTGATTGGCTGCTGGGGGACCCCCCACCATTGGCGATCTGGTGCCCCCCAGACTCAGGAGGCACCAGTCACCCATGGGTGGGTCTGAATGAATTCAAGACAGCAGGGTCCAATGAACTGAATAGTACTGAACTGGCAGAGGAGATCTTGGAGCTCTTGGCAATAATATTTACAAAGTCGGGGGCTATGGATGAGATACTAGAGGTCTGGAAAAAGTGCTCTTTGGGGGAAAA
>NW_017728958.1:587304-590835 GCF_001723915.1 Gavialis gangeticus
GTGGGTCTGAATGAATTCAAGACAGCAGGGTCCAATGAACTGAATAGTACTGAACTGGCAGAGGAGATCTTGGAGCTCTTGGCAATAATATTTACAAAGTCGGGGGCTATGGATGAGATACTAGAGGTCTGGAAAAAGTGCTCTTTGGGGGAAAAAAAAGCAGTAAGGAGGACCCAGGGAACTATAGCTGGGGTAGCCTCACCTTGATACCTGGGAAGTTACTGGAGTATACCATAAGGAAGCCCATTTGCAAGGATCTGCGGGAGAAAAGGCTGATCTCAAGCAGCCAGCATGGATTTATTATGATCAAATTGTGCCAAACAAACTTGATCTCCTTCGACAACGTCACTAGTAGGGAAGATGAAGGCAACTCAGTAGATGCAGTGCATCTGGACTTCAACAAGGCTTTTGACAAAGTCCCACCTGACCTTCTCATAAACAGATTGGAGAAACGTGGACCGGACAAAACTGCTACAAGGTGGATGGAGAACTGGCTCAACAGCTGCAAGGAAAGGGTAATTATAAACGGAGCTATGTCAGAATGGCACAAGGGTTTGACTGGAGTCCGACAGGGCAGCTCAATGTGTTTTGAATGATTTAGATGCTGGAAGAGAGCTTCTTGAGTGGATTTGGAGATGATACAAAATTGAGAAGGATGGCGAACACACTGGAGGACGGGAACGCGGTTCAGAGGGATCCTGGCAGAATGGAAAGCTGGGCTGGAGCGAACAGGATGGAGATCAGTGCTGACAAGTGCCGGGTGCTGCACCTTGGGAGGAATAATGAGAAGCACAGGTACAAAATGGGGGACATCTGGCTGGATGGTAGCGCTGTGGAAATGGATTTTGGAGTCTTGGTAGATCATAGACCCGGTATGATGCAACCTCATGCAATGCGAACGCAGTTTTCGGATGCATCAGTAGAACCATTAAGTGCAAATTGTGGGAGGTGCTAGTGGGCTCTTCTGGTTGCTACATGGGGCTGGGAAGGAGTCCCCCCACCCCTCAGTCCTTGGCACATCCCCACAAGTGGGAATTTGTGTTCCCTGGGCACAAATATCAATGGCACGTATTTGTGTCCCTGCTAGCTGTCTCTCTACACGCGCTCTGGTGTGTGGCATGTTGCCCTGGCTGGGGTAGGGGAGGCTGGGGCCAGAATCCAGGCACGCGGAGCCTGGCCCCCAGCTGGAGCATGGCTCTGGTTTTGGGCAGTGCATACTGCAGCCATATGTGCCACCCTGCTTTTTTCTGGTGCTGCTTTTTATGACACTGGGATCTCCTAGTATCAAAAAACCCTGCCGCACTGCAAATTAGCAGTACAGCAAATGCCTGCATGTGTGGCATGTGCAGTTTGTGGCATTGCAGACAGGTCTGTGGTGCCGCAAGCTGCATGTGTGTATGCACCCCCTGTTACTATCGGTGCAATGGTTCCTGATGATTTCTTACTGGCCCCTGATCCGACAGTAGCATCTACACATCCCTCTCTGTACTGGAGATGCATCAGCTGGCTCTTGCTAGCACTCTGCCTTTTTGATGGCTGCGTCACATGGATGGCTCATAATCACCTTGTGACTGGTTAGTAAACCTAGGTCCTCTTGGTTCTCAGTTATAGTGTGCTCACAGCTTATTGGAGACGTCCTGTTAGTCCCTAAATGAAGGGTACTTCATTTTGTTCTATTTTCATTTTTTTTCCCTCTTCTATTATTCCAGTCCTCAGGGTCATCCACTTCTTCAGTGACACTCCAGTCTTCCTCTGTTTGAACAATGCTCTCCAACTTTGTGCTGTCAACACAAGTCGTCGACACGTTTATATCCCCCGCCAGGGCCGTTTACCTGTTAAATGAGTTGGATCCCGTGGCTGATCTTTGAGGAACTCCTACCAATATTCTCCTTAAAGCCTGGTGCTTTGTCTTTGAACATTAATAGTTGCCATCTCTATTTTACTTGTGGTCCTAATCTACTAACTCCCATCCCCTTGGGTCTATAATGAATCATGTATTGTGACATACTTTACTGAAGTCTAGATATAAGAACAATGCCAAACTTTTTGGCTACAAAATCCGTTATCTTGTCAAAGAAGCAGGTCTGGTTTGTCTGGTCATCGGTAAACCCTGCATTGCATTTGATACCATTTTCCATGTACTGGTTTTGTCTTATTTCCTTTTGAGAATGGCTCTAAAGCCTTGCATACTTTTGAGATCATATTGATGTTCTTGGTGACATCACCATGGCTTTCCCTTCCTTCCTTACTGGGACTACATTAGTTGTTCTCCAAACATCTGGTGTGATTCTCAGCGGGATGGTTAAGAAGACTCATGACTAAACCCACAATTTCATGTGCTTGTTCTTTTGGAAATGTTATGGTGGGTGGTATTTCACCCCCTCCGACCTGAATGTCCTAAGCTCTTTGAGCTTTGTTTCCAGCTTGGTTGTCATAATTCCCATTTCTACACACCCATTCCCAGTATCTGTATTGCTCGTGCTTCTGTTTAACATGCTTGTCCTGATTTGAATACTGAGACCAAGTTTTCAGCTAGTTTTGGGGCTGTGCCTAGATTCTTCTTTAATTTCTACCCACTCTTCATTGGAGAATGGCTCCAACTTCTTTCTCTTTTTCCTCTATTTACTTGGCTGAAGAAACTTGCTAGGTTTAATTTCCTTTGCAAGGTATAACTCTGCTTAGCTTTCTGGAAGTCTCCCTTTTTTCTTATTGTTTTTAACCATCACCTCTGTTTCTTGGCTGATTTGATTCCTTTTCTCCAATTCCTTATAGGGTTCCTATTTATTCCTCATATCCTTTTTGAAGTGATTATTTATCTAGTGGGCCCTGGAGCTCTTCTATACTGAGTTTGCTGCTTACTGGAGATACGTTTTGGATGGTTTTATTGCTTTTGACTAAATTCCAGGGTTACTTTTCCATTCAGGTCCCTGTGTTGACTTCACTAACTTGTTTTCTTTGTTGAAGTTTCCCCTTTGAAAGAGAGAGTCTTCCTTACGAACGCATTCTCACCTACTCGTGCAATGAATTTGAAGTGAATCCATGCACAATCCCTTGCTTCAAGGTTGTTTTCTGTAGCCAGCTCATCTATAATGTCCTCATTAACTTACTGAACCGAGTCTAAAATAGCTTCAACCACGTCTTGGTCCAGAGCTTACTTGGTAAAGAAATCTGTTGCCTCACATACAAGAATAATTGGTCCTTACTATTACTGATAATATTTGTTCTCACTATGCTGGATGATTAATGACTTTACCATAGTTAATGGTATGCCCCCTGGTAATATATATCTTTCTAACATTGGGTATGTACAGACATTCAGGGAGGTTAGTGGGGAAGTTAGATTGGGTTAAAAATGCCCACCCAGTCTAAGGTAAGTAGGGATATGGGGGCTGGTGGGGGGCTTTGGGGGATCAGGGAGGCAAGTGGGGTCTGTGGGGAGCAGGAGGGCTAGTGGGTGTTTTGTGGGGTGGTTAGTGGGATCTGTGTGGGTTTGGTGGGACTGGGGGGGCTAGTGGTATCCTTGGGGGCTTG
>NW_017728958.1:590846-603473 GCF_001723915.1 Gavialis gangeticus
GAGGAAGGGGGCGGGGGGGGGGCACGACACGGACCCAAATAAAGCCACAACAAATTATTCTGCAAAATAAATCTTTTGAAAAGTGTTTTAAATGCTCTTTTTTTTTTTAAGGCTGCCTTAATGGAGTTTCAGAGTGAATATGAAACCAAGTTACCAAGTGCATTCAACCTAAGAAAAGGGGTTTTCTTATGTGAAATGTATGACAGCAGCTGCCTATCTATCACACCCGGGAGGAAGACTAATGATAGGGACCCAGTGTGCTTCAGAACAGAAGATTCTCTGTATTTTATCCTTTGTATCAATAAAAGAAAATAAAATCCCTAGAACGCTGTGGTTAGAATATGACTTTAAGTGTACAGATAAGAGCCCAAGTAAATACAAGCACTCCTCCATTCCTGAGGGAAGTTGGTGAACTGCCCACATAATTTGCTGATAAAGTCCCATCTGTTAAAACAAAGTACTGCAGCACTGGTAATAAATTTCAGGCAAAGACCATGAGAGGTTATTTTTGCTTGACAGTCTTTGGTGAGTTTTTATTTTCAATCAGAAAACTATTTGAAATTGAAATCCAGACGATAATATCGGCTTTAAGTTAGCTTTACACTTTCACGGGGCGAATGAGAAACCCTCGCCTGCTCTGTTCTCTCCCTGGTAAACAGTGTTGCATGATAAACTGTTAGGAGAATAAAGTCATAGGGAAAACTCTGCTTCACAAATGACCTACGTAGAAAAACAGCAGATGTCTGATGAAGTAAAGAACCGACTTATTGCCAAGTCCTTGGAAAACAAAATTAATTTCCTTTCGTCTTTGATAATGATGATGTAATGTAGTTAATAGGAAGAGCCTGCCATGCTCATGGAGTTATTAAAGAAGAAATGTTAGACATGCAGCAGGTCAGAATGACTGGTTTACTTGCCAGTGCCTTAGCCACAGGAATATTTATGGACATGAAAGAAAAAATAGGCAATAGTGAATTTGAATGTTGCATTGTGCCTTATTTGAACCGGAAAAAATTATATCAAACAAATTATGGACGTCTGTTTAAGGGGTTGAGAACTGTGGTGGCTCAGTATTAGGTAAAAAAAAAATCTTCTCCAGAGGTCACATTAGGGTTTTTTTGGTCAGTTTAAGATTTTATTTCTATCATAGTAAAAGATAGATAGATATCTATCTATATAAAGGCAAATTAAAAAATTAGTAGATAAGTGAGTTTACCTTTAGATAGACAGGTAGATAGCTATCTATATAAAGGCAGACTATCACACCCGGGAGGAAGACTAATGATATCTATTTATCTATCTATATCTATGTCTATCGATCAATCGATAGATAGATATCATGGGGGGCAGGTGATGTGAAAATACTGGAAATGAAGACATGATCCTGATTGTATTTACTATTCAAGTCTTTGCAGAAAGAAACAAGAGGATCTTTTTAATCCGTAAGGATTGTAGTTACGTTTTCTGTGCCTGGTTTCTATCTAGTAGTTTAATTTGGAGGTGTGATACGTTTGCTTGTCATCTGTGGTTCAGTCACTAGATGTCTCTGCTGGTCAGAGTTGCAGACAGGGTGTGATTCCTGGTCAACAAGGGCGTCAAAGCTAAAACTCAAGCTGTGCAGAACCCTCTTTTCTGTGCATCTGTGGCTGTTTCCAGAGGTGCCTTTTGGGGAAGGAAAACTGTGATTCTGTTTGCTGTGACAGGCTGCAGTTAAGAAATGGAGCCAGTGTTGGGACGTGATATACCCTGTAGGGCTGTTGGTTGTAGCAGTGTTGGTCTAAGGACGCAGGCAGGCCCAGTTCGTGGGGTAGATGTGATCTCTTTTATTAGACCAACGGAGTAGTTGGAAAAAAAGTTCTTTGCAAGCTTTCAGGAGCTAACTCCCTTTGCCTGACAAAGGGTGACAGCTTGCAACGAACATTTTGCCAACCACTCTGTTTGTCTAATGAAAGAGATCGCATAGATTCATAGATGTTGGGTTGGACGGGACCTTGTAGATCTTCTAGTCCAACCCCCTGCCCTGGGGGTCTAGGGGGTCTAGTACGACTCTCTGCCCATCTACCCAAAGAACCTGGCCTGCCTATATACCTTATAGGTACTTCTTGTACCGTGCTTTCCTGCCACAGGAAGAAAAAGAAGTTTGCTCAGAGAAGTTACCACAATGGGCAGGGAATCAGATGTTAGTCTAACAAGGTACTGGAGACTTAATTCCTGGGGTAATGCCTGTTGGAAGGGCTCAGGGTGGTATTTAAAACTGCAGGGTCTTTGCCCCGATACCAGGACTAGCTGCATTGTGCGGAGGAGATAGGTCAGTTCTGTAGTCATTAATTTATATCTGCCCCTGGCTGCCTGTCACACGGCCCTCGATGGCTTGCCAAAACTTAGTAAGAGGCCCTCTGCCCAAATAATTGCCCACCCGTGGTTTAAACACTGCATACTCTGATGACCTTACCAAGTAGCGAGGTGAATGATAGTACCTAATGGATCGGCAGTCTGAGGTATAGTGGGCACGTCAACACGTGCATGACGGCGCTCTTTCTAGTGCACATGAAATTTAGTATTTCCAATGTGAGGGACTAAAGAACTGTGCATTAGGCTGCCTTAATGCGCAGTGATGAATGTGAACAGTTTTAAGTGATGTTTAATGTGCAGTAGCCCATTTTACTGTGCATTAGCATAATCGCATGCTTTTGTACGTGATGCTTTAATGCATAGTGGAATAGGCTACTGCGCATTAAAGCACACGTGTAGATGCGCCCAGTTGATGTGAGCAGAGCGTATGCATTTTGACACTGTGTGTGAATGAAAATACATTTTTCTTTACTTTCTGGGCCAAATCCTGCCTTAATGTAAGGAGGCAGAATGCCACTGGCAAAAATGGGCTTTTGCTCTCTTACAACTAAGCTGAATCGGGCCCATTTTTTTTTTTTAGTAACTATCCCTTTGCTGGTAATGGAATGCAGGAATTTTCTTTCCTGGAGGTTAACCTTGAGAAGTGGAAAGGAGGGGCGAAAGATATATTATCATCTGAGCTATTTCACTTGCAAAGACCCTCATTGTGCTCCGCAAATAGCATCTCAAACATGAACCTTGGTGGGGGCTTCTCCCCATCGTTACTGATTGGACAGCTTGGTGCCTCTTCAGCAAAATGAATATGGGTTGGTGCAAATCAGAAATCTAGAAAGCAGAGCAACACCGTGCATAATTGAGCATTGTTTCCAATTAGCTGTGTAAAATCATGCCATGGTTCAGTGTAAAATACCAAACATACCTTTCACGAGAAGAAAAGCTGCACAAGAGCACATTATAGAAACAGTGCTATTCGACTCAAATGAATGCACAGGGACTACTAGCCTGCTTTTACTGATACATTTATATAGTTTTGCATGTATGTCTGGAGAGTTTACAAAGGAAAAAACACATTAGGGACATTTGCTTTACCGCTAGGCTGACCTATTTCCTGTTCTACTCCCCGCAAGTTGTTATGGAAAGTGTATGATTTTTGAACCGATGCTATTTGTTGCATACATGCAAAATTATTACGGCCGTTAAAATACACAAGAGCTGAGAGAATACAGACTCAAGCGGCTCGACTCTCCAAGGCCTGTTTCAGCAGTGCATATCTGACCCCAAAAGAGCCACATGTAGAGTTCAAGAAATGCAGGGGTGATTTCCGAATGAGTTGTACAGCCGATTGCTTCTGTGCAAGTGGAGTCTACGTACAGGTCATCAAAATACAGAGGCACTCATTGCTTTTCTCTGCTTAGCTCCACTTCAAAGTGGATTTGCAGTGATGTTGTGGAATCGAGTGAGCAACTTGCACTGGAAAGTTACTTTTCCACCCACAGAATTCCTGACTTCAGCATGAAATAAAAGCTAGAGGATTCTCCTGCATGTGCTTGAAGACTAAAAAAAAAGTTATATGTCTGAAAGCAATAAGAATAATCATTTTAATTTTTCAAGTTTCATTTGAGATTAGGGAAACCAGGACTGACCATGCCGTAGGCACTTCAGAAGGAAAAATAATCCTTAAAAACTTGTATTGCGCACACGCTCATTCTGACTCTTTTGTGGAAGGAATGATTTCTTTCTTGTCCTCCCAGGCTGCTATGCATATGTGGAAGCCATTTGGATCTTGCACCAAAACGGGACGGGACTCGCATTTCACATTTGAATATGTAACATTTAAAAAAAGGTAGACACCTGCTTTTCAAGTTATTCCAGCACATTCAAATGTGCTTTACTGCTGTCTCTGAACGCAGGAATTATTTTTAATCGCCTCTAACAAAACGATGGTCAACTCAATTTAAGTGCTAAAGAAAGAGCGCTAGCTTACTTTTCTGAAATGCAGGCGAATTTATAATGAATCACTTAGAAAGGGATTTGCAACATGAAAAGCCATGTCTGAGGACGGTGAATTTTAGTGCTCTTGAGAAACCACTAACAAGTGATTTTTGGTGGTAGGCAGGGACCGAGCTCACTTCCCTGCAGACCTTGGTCAGTTTTTCTTAGCGCCAACTAGTATCTCATTGTCATCATCCAAGTCCCCATCTTCCTCCAGGACCAGGAGAGGAGTTGCTGATGTAGTAGCCCTAGGAGTAAGACTAGTCCTGCCGTCACCATTTCATCAATTGTCGCTGGCACCGCTTAGCTGTCCTGTGGGGTCTACTTTGTGCACTTCACTGCACGGGGTCTCTTTGGCTGGAAGACGCTTACCTATAAAAATGGCAGTCTTTTCCTCTTCTCAGCCTCAGATGCAGATAACGTGTATCATAGCATCATAGTACTTAGGGTCGGAAGAGACCTAAACAGATCATCAGGTCCGACCCCTGACGTACTATGAGCATACATGGAGAAAAGGGGGACTTCCCTTAGTTTTGCATTGCATTGCATTGCTTTTCAGAGAAAGCTGAGCATGCAATGCATTGTTCTTACATAAGGCAAG
The DNA here is from genome assembly GCF_001723915.1 of Gavialis gangeticus. Lineage (NCBI taxonomy): Eukaryota > Metazoa > Chordata > Crocodylia > Gavialidae > Gavialis > Gavialis gangeticus. The sequence goes on from NW_017728958.1 coordinate 595,792, forward strand.
CCCCGAGATCTGTGCTGTGCTTCTGGAGCGGAGCAGTGGTTTGTGGCAGTCTTTAGTCCCAACAAAAGCCTTGTGGCACCTGTGTCCCCTGAGCAGACCCACTTCATTTTTCTGGTAGCCAGATCCACCATTCGTGGGCTGTCAAGATTGGACATGGCCCTGCAGGATAAAGACGGTCTTTCAGGGTATGTCCTAGCTGACAAGACCCAGTCCACCTGCTTCCACTCTGAGGCTCCAAACCCAGGACAGTGCTGCTAAGGCTGTTCTGGCGTTGTCCCAACTCACCTAAGTCTTGCTCAGGGGGCATGCTTGAGACTATCCTGACATGGGCATGCCATTGCTGTGGTGTGGGCATCTCCTTAGATAGCCTGGCCCCAGGCCCCATAGCTCCTTGAAGATAAGGGCCGGGTACTTAATACTATTGCTCTTCCAGGACGTCCACCCTCCAGAACGCCCGTGGCCCGGGAAGCACGCTGCCGCATCTTGCGCTGGCCGCCGTCCTCTTGGCGCTGCATCTGTATTGCTGTACTCCAGATGGGAAGTAAGGAAGGCGTTCATTGCTAGGAAGGCCAGGTCCTCGTCCCTGGGGGTCAATGTAGACTCCTGGCGAGACAGAGATGGCGGGAAGCATCCCTCGCAGCTGTTGCTGCAGGACAGCGCGGTGTCAGCGAGGAGTCTGAAGGCCCGTCCAAACGCCGGCTCTCTTGACGACCGGCGCGCATGCGTCCTCCCTCCGAGGGGCCCGCACCGCTCCTTGGAGCTCTTCCTTCTGTCCATAAACATAACTGCTGTCTTGCTGGGACTTAACTTCAGCCAGCTCCTCCGCATCCACGTGCTAATCTTGGCCAGACACCGGGACATCGGAGTGCCTGTTGCATTATCCTAGGTTGTAAACAACAGGCCGAGCTGTGTGTCATCGCTGAGCAGCTCCAATCCAAACAGTGGCGTGAACGCCTGTGCACCATCGGGAGTGTGCTTTCAGTGTGTTAGGCGTGCGAAGGAGACAAGTGGTGGTCAGTGTGCCAAATTTCTCTAGCATGGACAAGAGTTGAGGACACATGTGCATTGGACAAAAAACCTGGCTTTGTAACATATATAGCAGGAGCACTTAGTGAAGCAGTTTGAGTGATTCCTGGCCACTAATAGTTTTCTTTCTCTAAAAGCAGATAAGTACAGGAAATAATGTCTTCTAAGTGAACGGTTCCCCTTTGAGGGAACTGGTGAGTGTCAGAAAAGGCCAGTAGCAGGAAGTACCTATCACAGTTTGTTGAAGACGTTAGCAACAGAAGATGTTAGCTTTTTCTTTTCTTTTTTTTTTCCCCCTTTTTGGTTTAAACTTGCTCTTTGCATACAATGCATAGGCCCAGTGCTGCATGTGCAGTTTCTGGGGATTTTTTTTTAGCTGCTGTAGCATTAAATACGGGATTGTTTGCAGAGGAGTAACTTTAATTTCACTGGGCACATCTATATGTCGCCTTATGGTGACATAGTGACGTGCTATGTTGCCTTACAGTGCCCTATGGTGACACAGCGGTCACGTGGGTCTACACGGGATCGGCAGCTATGTTGCCGTAGTGGTGCACTCCCTTGGTACAACGTGCCGCTACAGCGATGTAGCGGTGAAATCGGACCATGCATGGTGCAGCGTACTTCCGAAAGGAGATACGAAAGCACGGTGCCGCAGCAATGTTGTCGTATGGTGACATGTAGACGCGCCAACTGGTGACTTTCCTCTGCAACTGAGTAAAAGCTCTACATTGTCTACAGAGCAGGACTCTGTATGGGCAGCCAGGGAACTTGGGTTTTTCTTATTGTTTCACCAGCCACTTGCTGGGTGAACCCAAGCAAGTCATTTCACTTCCCATGGTGCTGACTTCCCATTTCTAAAACGGCCATAACAATCATAACCCTATAACAACCCTTCTGTCGAGTTCTTTGATGACAACGAGACGTCAAAGAGTCTCTATCCAAACCCTGAGTATGGAAGCTGACAGCAAGGCCAGCCGTAACGGTCCCTACTTGCCCACGTCCTGCCAGTCATAGTTTCATAGTTTCTAGGGACCTGAGCAGATCATCGAGTCCGACCCCCTGCCATGGCAGGAAAGAGTCCTGGGGTTAAACGACCCCAGCAAGATGTACATCTAGCAGTCAAACAACAGAAATGTGGAGCGGGCTGTGATGTTAGGAAACATTACGTTTGAAACCGTGGCTGATGCTTGAAAAACGCTTTGCCTAGAAAATGCACCATCAAGGAAAGTCTTGTCAGTGAAAACACATTGTGTGGGCAAGGGCTGTGGGGGCTTCTCCTGTACCTCAGCACATTTTTCAATACAGCTTGTCCCTCTCTCCACTAGGGGCCAGGTCCTGTTCAACACCCTATTAGTGAATGTATTTTTTCGACACCGTGCATTTTCCCAGAGTACCTTCAGCGGGTTCATTTCGGCTGTAATGACCCACGTGTTTCTACACTCCACAGTCTTGTTCTGCCCCACTTACACACTCCTGCTAATGCAGTTGTCACCTCCCTCTTTCCTCCTTGACCCACAGATAGCTCAAAGGCCCCCCTGCATTGGCCAGCACGGCCTTGGAATAGGATGTCGGCGGTATCCTCTTCGGAGGGGAAGCCTTGTGCTGCATGGGGCACGGCAAGGAACAGGTGGCCACGGGCTCTTGGTGTTGGGCTACCTGTGTTGATGGGCGACAAGACTTTTTAGACAGCCCTATGCCTCTGAAAAAGCCAGCTCTTCCAAAGAGCCGACTTGTGGAGATCAAATGCGATGCCTCGTTATTTGCTGTGCCTACCCTATACTCCGTGAACGGAGACAACCCTACCGACGTGCTGCTAACGTGTGCTGTGGGCAGCCCAGTCTCTTGCCATAGGAATGCTGACACAAACAGAAAGGAGATAACTTGGAAATACTATTGCTCAGTTTATGTTATTATTGTAGTTAATGGTCTGTCAGCATTTCCATTATAAATCCCTATTTTCAGGGGTTTATAACTCAGCCGTAAAAATTCTCTCCAGGCTGAACTTGGCATGTGTGTTCTCAGCCTGAGAGCACATGTGTTGCTTTTTTTTTTTTTTAACAAGAGTTGAAAAAAAATAGCATTTACAATTTTTTAAAGATATAGAATTGCCAAAAAAAAAAAAAAAAAGCTAACAAAAAATAGGTGATTGGTTACAGATGCTTTCTTTTCACTCATATAACTCAAAAATTGCTGAGTTATTTCAGCTGTAATTGTGGGTATGTGTAAGGTTAAAATGGTGGATTTAGTACTGTTCCTTTCTTTCTGGTGTTGGTATTTGACAAGCAAATAGAAAACAGACCAGGAAACTGTATATACTCACATATACGCTGACCCACGTGTAAACTGAACTGCCAAAACCTGCCCTGTGCTCCCTTCACTGGGGCTAGGTTGTTTGACACTCGGCAATGGAGAGAGGCAGTCTGTAGAGCATGGGAGATACAATGTTAGGTTTTTATGAGTTTCTTTTCCTTTCTTTCATTTTTTATAATGGGTTGCTACATGAGTGTATTGAAACGATTGATAGCTACAGCCCGTCTTAAACAGGAGGTGTTTATTCAATGAAACAGGAGACCCAGGCTTCCACGCAGCACGCGGCTCAGCGTTGTCTGTCTTGTTGACTATGGGAATATTGCATCCTATTCGGAGCTCATTCTGCTCCACCTCTGCAATGGAGAAGAGCAATGGGTTTGGTCTGAATTGTCTGTCTGTCTGTACATATGCAGAGAACAAAGCAGGGGACTTTGCCAGGAGGACCTAGGAACAGCTAGAAGAAGACTGTGATGGCCAAGCATGTTCAATACCTTTCCTTGTTGCCACTGTTATGTGCAGGCTGTTCAGTAGGTCCAACTGGAGATTTGCATCCATGAGGACTTAGAGCGAAAGTTTATAGATCCAGGGTTAGCTAAAAGAGCCCTCAGGAGTTCCTCTAGCCCGCTTCCCTGCCCTCATGTGGCCAGGCCATCCCCGACAAAGATTTCTCTTAACCTGTTCTTAGAAAGCCCCTGTCTCTAGAGGTTGCCCTTCCCAGTGCTTAACTGTCTGCAGAATTAAAACGTTTTTCAGAACAACAAGCCTAAATCTTCTTGGCTCCACATCAAACTGATTACTTCTCATCCTACCTCCAGGGGACATGGAAAATAATTGGTCACTCTCCATCTTTTAGATACTGGAATATAGAAATGAAGAGCTGGAAGGGACCTCGAAAGATCATTCGGTCCAACCCCCAGCTCTGGGCAGGAATACTGCTGAGATCCAATGATCCCAGCAAGGTGTCTGTCCAGTCTCCTCTCAAAGACTTCCCAAGTTGGGGACTGCGCCACCTCCGTGGGAAATCTAGTCCAGGTTCTGGTCACCCTTGCCATTGTGGCAGGCTTAACAATAACAGCCTGGCACGCTGGGCTTGGAGACTCTTCATTGTGATTGGTGGAGCATTTCTACCAATCATGCGACTGCTGGGGCGGGGCTTGCCCCACCCATACCCAGGGCAAGGCAGAAAGCCAAGTCCTGGTTGAAGACTGTGCCTTGCTTCAACCTGATTGGTCCGATGGCAATCCGGGGTGGAGCCTCCAGAGAGAATAAAAGAGCAGCATGCCCGGCACACTGGCAGCTGCGTTGAGGGATGAAGAAGAGGAACGGGCAAAAGAAGAGTTGGCCAGGGGGAGCAGTGAGTGGCTGCGTCTCGCAGCCCCACCACTGAGAAGTGCAGTGTCGGTACACGGATCGGTGTACAGGGCAAGACCCTTGGAGGTGCACGAGGTAGCTCGGGTCTGCAACCCCTGGTATGTGGCTAGGAACGTGGTGCATGGGCTGGTGCATGGAGCCAGACTCTGGGAGCTGCACGAGGCAGCTCGGGTCCCCAGTCCCTGGCAAGGGGACAGGACGCGGTGCTGACAGTGCGGCACAGAGCAATCCGGGAGGGATTGGGACCCCTGAGAGCTGCTCAGGATGACTCAGGTCTACAGCCACTGTGGCACAGTGCCAGTGGCTCGGTGCAGACAACTCTGCATGGAGGGTCCAGGAGCGGACTGAGCCCTAGTGGAAAGCAAAGCCCTCAGTGCACACAATGGTGCACAGGGCTGCCAATGGCCCAAGGGGAGCCAGTGGCCTCAGAGGCCTCCCATGTGAGGAACAACTTGGCCGAGGGGGAAGAGGACCACCTCTCCAGGCCCCAGAGTCAGGGGTTGCCAGGGGAAAGGATCCCCGCAGGGGAGGAGTAATTCCTTCTGGCTAGTAAGGGGCTCCTAGAAGGAAAGCCACAGGGAGAGGGCCCTTGAATTTAGAGGCTCCCTCAGGGTTGTGAAAGGCCCAAGGGGCATTAGGGTTTTCCCCCACTGGTCTCTGGAGTGCAGGCAATTCTCCAGTACCAGTTGGGACCCGGGGACCTTAATGAGTTAGAGATATTTTCTGATGTTTATGCACCTCATAGTTTGTAAGAAAGTGCCTTATATTTTGAAATATATTTGCCTTATATTATGTGTATTTTACCAGTTCATTAGAGTTTAGAGTGTTTGGTCCTCACTGAGGGCCCTGTTGGGACCCCTCCCTAATATTTGCTTATACTTACCTGTAACGCACCTGCATTTCTAGTGATGGTATCGAATATATATATAGAAAATAAGGTTTAGAGCCACACAGTGTGCATGTGTGTGTGTGTGTGTGTGTGTGTATATATGTTGTTTATATATATTCACATTTTAAGGATCTGTAAATCTTAATAAATTTGTATATAGTTAAGTTCTGATTGTCCTGGCCTGCCTTCCTGGGGATGAAGGGAAACCGCACAGCGCCAATAGTTTCCACCCACACCACACCTGCCCAGTGGTGATGCGTAGGGGGTTCACAGGGGTGCATGTGCACCCCCTGAAAGTGCTGGCATACCCCCTGACAGGCCGCACTCCCCACTTAGGCGATGGGCAGGTATGGCAGACAGGAGCGCTGGTGCCCCCCCTGTGAGAGATGGCCGGGGAGTGGGAGTGCCAGATGAAGTGCCACAGCCACTTCTGGGAGCACCGCGGCCACTTCCCAGTTGGTGCAATCTACCACGGTCAGTGAGACTGGCCGCGGGGGGACTCTCCTCAGTTGCTGACTGGTCACTGGGGGGGGGCACATGCCCCCTCTTACTAAGGTGGCACCAGTTGCCCATGCACCTGCCTGCTTTCAATCCCCTTCAGTTGGAGAGGGGGTACATCCCAGAGTACACCTGGGCTATATCGTAAAGTTCTTCCTTACATCCAGCCTGAAACCATCCTCTAACAGTTTATGGCCATTGCTCCTTGTCCTCCCCTGGGGCGCTCTAGTAAACGGATTTTCTCCCAGCTCCCGATATTCACCTCTTACATACTTACAGATGGCCATCAAGTCCCAACTTAGTCTTTTCCTCCCCAGGCTGACCAGTCCCAGATCCCTTAGTCTTTCCTCATAAGGTTTGTCCTCCTGGCCCTTAGTCATTCTTGTGGCCCTTCTCTAGACCCTTGCAAGATTCTCTGTGTCTTTTTCAAAGTGCAGCATCCAGAACTGGGCACGGTACTCCAGCTGGAAGGCCATTCTCCTCTTCCCCCTCAGTCATCTATTTTTTCTAGACTAAACAAAGACAATTCTTGTAACCTTTCCCGAGAGGCTGCATTTCCCAAACCTCTTCTCATTCCTGTTGCTTTTTTCTGGACTCCCTCCAGTTTCTCTACACCGTTTTAAAAATGCAGTGCCCCAAACTGGACACAGAGCTTCAGTAGAGGGGAGCAGAATACATGCCTTGAGTCTCACATACAGCATGCTGGATTCATGCATCCCGCCTAGGTCTGCCTTTTTGCAGCTGCACTGCACTGTTGTGTGGAGGGCTTTGAAATGGAGGAGCTAGTAAAAGCCCCAGTACTTCTGCAAGAGCGGGTGGGGGGTTCATTGCACCATCCCATATCATTTTATTTGGTCACCCACATGTCTCCTCCTGAGCTCTGTTTGCTACCTCCTCCTCCTTTGCTTCTCCTCTCCCTGGTGGGATGCTGATGGCAATGAAATTCATGGTTTCTCTGGCCCTCATATTGGGCTAAGGCTCACCTCCAGCTTTCACTTAAAACCCATGGTTTTTCCTTAGCTCTGCCATGCACATCTGTCTCTTCCACAGCTGCTTAAATGAACTGTGAATGAGTGGATGAGACTGACTCACATATTCTGAGCATATCCCAAAAAGAAGTGTGACATTGCTGGCATCTTCAGAGCCTCTCAGGTGGCCTGTCCCTGCTCTCATTGGGTTCCACCAAGCTGTCGCCTTGCAGCTCAGCAAGCAACAAGCGCAGCCTTTCAGGGGCATTGACAGTCACCTCCCTCTCTTCCTCCACTTTGAAAAATTGCCCCTGGCTTTTTGAGGAGGGAGAGGAGAGGGAACCCCAGCCGGAGCAACGTGTCCAGTTCTGGGCGCTGCACTTCAAAAAAGGCATGGACAATCTCTGGGTATGTCTACATGGTCATCATAATCATGGGGCATTACATTATTACAGGTACTCACTTAATGTGCCGTAATCAGCACTACAGATGAATGCTTTTTAGGTGATGCATAATGCCCATTGGACTAAAGATACTGCGCATTAGTGCAAATGAACTCTTTTTAGGTGATGCTTCATGCCCATTGGACTAACGGACTGCACATTAGCAGGGTTTTT
>NW_017728958.1:608473-624831 GCF_001723915.1 Gavialis gangeticus
CTTTTTAGGTGACGCTTCATGCCCATTGGACTAACGGACTGCACATTAGCAGGGTTTTTGCCAGCCACACTAATGTGCAGTACAATTAGGCCAGTGGGCATTGAGCATCTTGTGTAGACACGCACTCTGATGCATCAACCGAGGTAGGTTTCACGCTACCCACCGCTCTGGTTAGACGGCCGTTCCCGAATCTCTCCTACCTGCTTTGCTGGGGCAACATCATATGGGAGGAGCTGTGTGGTCTGATTCAGTGGGCTTGAGGAGGATGGGCTTTTTCCCAGTTCAGTTCAGATAAATCTGCTTTAACTGTCTCATCTGTCTGTTCTGTCCCACAGTGATCTTGCTTGAGTTACTGCAGGACAGGAATAGACGGAGGAGACGGTTACAGCAGACCAGCTGATGCATGCTCACAAATAGTAATCCCCCGCTGTTTTGAGCAGGAGAATTGTTCCAGGTCCACAGTGACTGTCTCCTGCTCAGACTGCTTTTTCTTGCAGTCATCTTAAACTATCTTAAAATGACCTTTGATTTCATTTGCCTCCAAACTCTATTATAGGGTCTAATTTTCAGGGGTGCTAAAAATCCATTTTTAAGCACCCCAAGCTCAGTTGCTCTGAAATCAGGCCAGGGACGTTTGAAGTCCAGCATTTTCATAGACATTAGGGGCTGGAAGAGACCTCATGAGATCATTGAGTCCAGCCCCCGCCCTGTCATTTTAGCACAGAAGCACTGAAAATAAGTGCTCTTTTTTAATATTTGGTCTTTAGCACTGTTGGAATCCCAACAGGTTTCTAATAATCCCTCTAGTTTATTCAGAACAATCAGCGTTTCATCTGCCATATATATATATATATATATATATATATATATATATACACACACACACACAGATACATGCAAATAGGACTACTGTAGGAGTACTTGCATTTTCAGACTCGAAGGGCATTTTCTATAACAATCACAATACTATGATTTTTTTTTTCTTAAAGACATGAGTTTAAAATGTTCATTGCAATATGGAAATACCGGTTTCCAATAAGTAGACAGAAGAGGGCTGTTCTTCCAACCCTGAATAGTTTTGGACGCTAATGTCCCTTTTCTGCTGAATGATTGATAACAACATTTTAGGGCATTGTAGGTCAGCTTCTTAGTGAAGAAGAAACAGTGATATGGGTACATTCTCACTGACATTTCTGTTGCGTGTGGACATTCAGCAGTTTTGGAAGAGCGGTAGTCAGACAACATATAATCTTTCTTTCAGAAGTTAAGCCCAGAACATTGCCTTGTGCCCAGGGATGTACTTTACTCAAGAATTGACTCCTATTATAGCCTGGGACAGACTATAAAGTCCTCTCCTGCTTGCCTGGCTCTCCTGACAAGCAGCCTCATATAATGAAAGCAAATAACAACATAGCCAGTCTTCCGCAGACTGAACATTTTCTTGCACACTAAGGACAAGAGCTTTGGGAGGCTATTTATAATAGCTTCACGTGCTGACATCTGCCATAACACTAGATTGGCATTTTACAAGTATTTTAAAATTGAACTTGGACAGAATTGACACTTTAATATTCAAATATCGGTACATATTTTGCATTCACCGTGGTCTTGCTTGCTGATGAAGTAAGTGTTTTTCAAGCAGATCACACTTTCCATTTTTGGAAACTGTACTGAATTTTTTGCCATGATGTTTTAACATCCCATGATGTATACCATGCCATCATGTCTTAAACATTCCCTCACATCAATATGAAAGGTCATGCACTTGGACTGGTTTTCATTTTACAAACATCTGGACTTATGCGATTAACAGAACAGTATCCTACTGCCTTCTTTTTGGTCTCTTTTTCTAATACTTGTGAATTGCATTTATCTTTTACCATGTGGCTTATACTTCAGTTTGGAGCACTATCCTCAGTATAATAAAGGACTCTGATTTTTTAAACAGTCCTACTAACCTTTATTCATATTCATATTTTACTGTTAGCCCAAATATATTTATTTGCACATTCAAAAGGGCAGGCCCTTGTGTCCTGAGAACACGTGTCTTTCAAACAGCAGAAGGAGCTGTATTTCTATCACTTGAACTGCCCAAATACATATTTAGGAGATTTTTATGGAAGTGGGAGAAATGTATGCTTGTATCTGAATGAAGTCCATGGGATCTATCTGTGTTTAGCACTTAAATGCATGCTTTTCTTGAATCAAGGTCCTAAGCACATGCATGAGTACTGCTGACTTTGGTGGGGGTTAAGAGCATGCTTGTGTAGTAGGGATGCTTCCCTGAATTGGGTCCTTATTATACAGAGAATGGGGTCCCATTCTCCTGGCCTTGTTTCAGCTCCTCAGGCTTCTCAGGGTATAAACAGGCATCACCAAATGAAGTGGATCAGCTGTGCCGGGATGTGTCCTTTGGGTAAAATGCACGTCACCCATTGTCCCACAGGGTTGGGCCCCTGGAATGAATTGTGCAGGAATGGGCTATGCAGATCATCCAGACTGCGTGTTACCTGATACTGCGGTGCGGCATATTCTGTATTGGCTGTGGATGTAATGGAAAAGCCGCGTCAAGACTATTTGAGAGAGGAGGCAGGTGCCTTAGTTGCAGCCAGTCTAATTCCACGGGACAGGGAGACAGCTGTAGACATCTCTAAAAACGACCCCAGATACCTTTGCAGTGGCTGGATATGTCATAGTTGAACATATATTCCTTTCAGGGCTAGCAGCAAGTGGCCTGGAAACTGGGCTTCTCCCCAGGAATGGTAAAGTAGAATACTCCTCGCTGGTGGTGTAGAGCCAGGGCAGTGCTCCCATGTCGCTGATGTAAGGTGCCTGGAGAAAACCCATCCCCCTGGACCTGAAGTAGCTGAGAGTTTTGCCCAAGCAAAGGTCTCCAGACTCTAGAGGCATGTGGCGTGCCAGGGGATTTGTCCAATGGGAAATAGACCAGCAACATCTCTCACATCCAGGAATAACCATGCGGTCATCACAGCACTCCTTCGCTTCTCATTTGCAGTCCCATGTGCCACCTTTGTACATGCTACCTAATCAGACCACGGCAACTGTTCAGTGGAAAACTAGAACAAAATCCTGCACTTCTGGTTGCCTTCTAATGCAAGCGAGCAGCTGGACACGAGGAGGAGCGAATACTGTGTCACCAATCAGATCTCCATGGAGAGCAATGGGAGAACTGCCGACCTTGGGCATGTGTAGATGAAACGGGGGCCCAAAACAGAAGCGGGGGGTTTTAAAAAACACCGCTTCAATTTAGGGCTGATTAAACCCCTGTGTTGTGCACACACCATATTGACTTACCTGCCTCTTCAGCAGGGAGGGGAGGGCGAGCTGCCGGCGGGTGGGGTGGTCCCTGGGCTGTGGCAGGGGTTGGTGCTTCCCTCCGCGGAAGTGGCAGCCTCCCCACCACGTGGCACCTGCCTGCAGGCACCTGGCTCGGGTGGTCCTGGGGGGCACCGCAGCTGTGGAGGGGAGCACTGGGCCCCCACGCAGCTCAGGCAGACAGGAAAGCTCCGGGGGAAAAAAAAGATCAGGCTTTTTTTGGGCAGAGCCTGCCTTCCCAGGCTGTTGCCAGGCTGCCTGCAGGACTTCCTGCAGAGCCGCGGAGCTGCACGGAGCCCAGTGCTTTGCTCCGCGGCTGTAGGGCAGCAAACTAAAACTCCTCAGAGAAGTTTTAGTTTGCTGTGCCCCAAGTCATTTAAGGTGCATTATACCACCAAATTTCCTACAGCAGCTGGAATTAATGCACAATATGCCACCAAGACGTGCAAATACCAACACCATTAAAGCAGTGCAAAAGCATTTAACCCGCTTCAAAGTGCCGTGCTCACACGCCTCTCGTTTCGTCTACACCGTGTTCTAGAGAAAAACCCACTGCATAGGACTTCACCAGGCCTGTGAGCCATTCAGTCCTTTCTTCTTCCCCGTGTGTGCGTGTTGTGTTTTATCTCCTGCATTTAGCACTTCGGAGGCTATTGACCACAAGATGGCATCTGGTTTCATCATCTTCCTTAAGAATAGCACATTTTTCCTGTCTTGAAGCAGTAAGGCTCCGTTCTCTTGCAGCCGGTTATGCTTGCTATCTCCCTTCTCCACTGTAGGTCAACCCTTGAGAAGAGAGCAATGTGTCATGCTCTCTCCCTTCCTATGTCTGAAGAAATCCCCCTGATGGTTTCTGCAGTGATGACCCCAGTTAATGATGCTCTTCATGGATACTCTCTGCAACATCCTCCATGGTCTTCCCTGATCTTAGCAATTCCACATATGTTGCAGTTGCTTCCTTTCCATTAACAGAGATGTCCATGGAGATTCAGCTCTCTGCCTGTAGGAACTGGGCCAAAGCCAACTGAAGCCAATGGGTTATTCCCACTAGTTTCAAGGGGACCTGGATCAGGTAATTGTTTAACAGTGCCCTAACTCTAATCCAGCTCCTTAAGCATTGGCCCATCCTGCTTCTTCCTTTCTCAGCTCCAAGGGATCTTCCTTGGGACTGAGCCCAAGGAGGGAGAAGATACTTGGGGGTAGCAGAACAGCAATGGGTCTAGCAGCGTCTTTCCCATGCTGTAAATCCTGACTTCACTGGCTAGGCAGGCATAGAGGAGGGAGGGAATGAAGACTTTCCAGCCAGATCAGAGAGACAGAGTGGACTGGGAGGAATGAAGCCAGAGCAGGGTTGGGTCTCTCAGCTGGGATGATGGGGAGAGTTCTGTGGAGAGAGAGTGGGTAAATTGGATTAAGCCTGGGTTTTAAGTTGCAAATGGCTGTATTGTGCAAGGGAATTTGAGGTGGAACTGCCTACAGATCAATGGTACCATGGGTGGATGTAGGATTCTTGAAACACGGGGTGCAGATGGTGTGGCGCATCATCACATATAACACAACACATGTTTCTCCCGCTAAAAAGAAACTAGATGTGTTACTAATTTGCTACTATTGTTTAAGATCAAAGCAAAAACAAATACACATATACTGGAAAGTGTACCAATTTGTTAGATTACATCTATAGTTTTAAAATCCAACAAACAAGGCAAAAATAGTAAAAAAGATATTGTTTCATTAGTCTCATAGTCATTACGGTTAAATGTAAATCTCTTATTTAGACTTGGAAAGCAAGATCTGGCCTTCTTGAGCATCTTGACAGTGTCCCCAAGACTTCACACTCAGTCATTTCTATATCTGAGTTCATATCACCACCCGTGTGTTAAGGTTTTTAGCAAGAGCTAAAAAACAGTTTCCGGGGTGGGGAAATAGAAGACAGACATTAGCAGGAATGGCTAACAGACAGCAAAACTGAAGAAGAAAGGATCATTTGAATAGTGGAACGTCAAGACCATTAAAAAGGAGAGAGGGTCATTAATACCTGTGGAAGAGAGATTACCAGGAATCAAGTAGAATATAATAAGACATGAAGTTAACTGACTCCCTCAGTACTGTCTAAGTAGAAATGCCACTGCCACTGCCAGGCAGTGGGACTTGAAGTTTGGATGGAGCCAGAATCAAAGAGGGTGCAACTGCACCATTGCACCCTCTGGGTCCACCCCTGAATAGCACTGTCCAGTCCTTTAGTACACCAACGTTGCACCAGTTGTAAACCACTTGCTGTCCCACATGGGATAGCAGTGATTCGGCTTTTGATTTACCTTAAACAAATACAATCATTGTAAAATGCTCCCCAAAACATATTCTAAAGCCTAACAGGTCTTAACATGTTCCATGCCAGCTTCAGAAGCCTTTCTCATGTGTCCAGACGTTAAACTGCCTATCCTTCAGCTTCATCTACATTGGTGCCCCCCAAAGTTTGCCCCAATGTTTACTCCCCCTTTTAATGGTGCTTCTCATAGATCTGCACCACCCCATCCCCACTGTGCAGGCCACAAGCCCTGGTGTGAGGTCACGCGGACCGTTTTCTCTGCCATTTTTAGTACACATCTCTGCATCAATTACAGCAATTACTCGCCTGGCTTCTCTGAGGAAGTAACTGCAAAGTACCAAACACAATTTTAGCTATTTTGAATGCAGTGTAGTAGCTGGGGGGAAAGGGAGAAGAATCCTGCACCATGTGAGCAGTTGGCTGTCTGCAGCCAACCTGCAAGCGCTTTGCACATCAGCAAAGGTCCAAGGGGAGTAGTTTGGGAACTGCTGGTTTGTCTCAGTCAACTGATATCCCTATTAGGTGGTAGAAACCAAGTGGGAGCTCTTGGTGGAATGGAGACCAGCCCCTGTCAAATGATGGCAGCACAGACATTGGTTTAAAACTCCCTCCTTTTTTCAAATTCCCTATTAGGATAGCTCTGCATCTTTGGGCTCTCTGGGGCATCTGTCTACCTACAGGTGAACAGAAGGGTCTTGGCACTCTGATACCAAGTAGGACACCAGGGCTAGAGACAGAAGTTACACCTAAAAGTGATCAGAAATTGGTTTAAATCTGTAACAGAAGTTCAGTGCACATAAACCAGTTTCAAAATGGCTGAAACTGATTTAGGATAAATCTGGTTGAATGTAATATCAGACTTAACTGATTTGGGTCAAACAGGTTTCTGAAATTTCTGTCCCAGGCCCCTTCTTGGTTCAAGTTACATCACAGTCCCCCAGCATCCCAGCATGCACTCCAGCCCTGGACTGGGCTTTACTGTCTGCTTCAGAGAGCAGGGCTGGCCCTGCTCTCTGCTCCCTAGCCAGAGCAATGAGGGCTGGCTGACAAGGGGTGGGGGGCAAGCTCAGCTCAGCTGAGGATGCAGCCCAGTCTATGGGGGCAGGAGTTGCTGTCCCCCAGCAAACCCTGGCTGGGGCCTGGGGCCTGGGGCCAGGGAGGGGGGTTAACCCCCCCCCCCCTTCAAGTTTACTGCTGGCTGCAACTGTGGACTACAAATTCCAGAGGCACCTGGAAGCAGGAAGAGGAAGTAATGAGCAACCCTGCAGAGTCCTGCTGCTGCAATTCTGGACTGCAAATCCCAGAGACCTCAGGGGCATCAGGAAGAGGAAGCAAATGCACATCCAGAGAGCTGTGTTCTAGCACCCCCCGGCTTCTGGTTTGAGCCACTGCAGGCCTGTGGCTGCAGTTCCTGAATCAAAGGTAAATGTCTGTTCACTTCTGTTTCAATTTAATCTGTGCAGTTTAGACTAACCTGCGAAGACTGGATCGATTCAGCCTCAGGCATCTGATTGTCTGCACCTAGCCCAGCTACACTATGCTGCTGGTCCAATCTTTCTGCAATCGGCTGTAACAACAACGCGCTCTGATTTCAGTGTGTTTAAACCACAACTCCTGCTTGATTAACCTCTGAGTTATTTTAAATCTGTGTTTACAGTTTTCAGGCAGCCAATTTTTGGAAGCTTCCTGCTTGCATAAGGGTTGTTGGCATATTTTTGAATAAAATATTGCTTTGCAGGGCTGCTGCTTCTGAGTCTGTTTTGGTGTTTGTGATGCTGGTTGGTCAATACCATCCCTAAGACTTGCACCTTCCAGTTAGCTAATGTTCATGCAGTGCTTTGAAAACAGAGGAGTCAATGCAGGTGGTGTGTTATGTTGCACCGTGTGGTGTCTGTTCAGGTATTACTGAATCCCAGGCAGGAGGGTGCTCGTACATTAGTAAGGTACTCAGGTTGTGTAGCCCTATTGGTCTAGAGTCACCTTCAAGTCTCCTATGAAATATGAACTTTCATTTCTAGCCAGGAGAATTTTTACAATCTTTTCTCCTATGCCTGAGGAACGGTATTTGTGCCCGAAAGCTTGCAATTAAAGCCTTTTTTTTGCAAAAATCTGTTGGTTTAATAAAAGATATCACCTCTACCATGACTCCTGATTCCAGAGATCAGTAAGCTTTTTTAAAGACAGAAAGGAGCATTTAGGTCACTAGTCTGACCCCAATGCAAACAACTCCAGCATGCTTTGGTGCTGGTTTGGGATCAAGTGGCGAGTAGAGCAAGGAAGACGCTTTCTGTCTTTCCCGATTTACCACTAGTTGGTACCATCTGTGACCTTCAGCAAAGCAAGTGATCTTGCAGTTGCTTTACCTGTGAACTGGGCTTAATAATATCTGTCTGCCCTTTGGTAAAGCACCAGGGCCAGGTCTCTGGCACCTTTAGAAAAGAGCATTGCTTAACGTTTAAACCTTGTGCTCATCCAGTCAATGCATTTTGATTGCTTGCCCCGTCAGAAACCTACTTTCTCCTCCTCTTCCACTGAGGTATGGGGGGGGGCGGTGTTGCCTAAGCAGCAAAAGCGGGAGACCTGGTTGACAAAGCGAATCATTTCAGATCAGGGTATTGTCCTAAGGATAAATGAGTTAACCCATCGCTGCAAACACTGTGCTGGCAGATTTCAATGCAATTAGCTCCGCAAATACCAAGACATGCAGTCTGCAACCAGACTAAAAGGTCTCCTACACAATTAGGGGACCACGGCCCCATGGACCCCTGTCATGCACATTAATGTCAGCATCCTTAGCGAAGGGGACGCGTGTGCTTTGATGCCGGGGGGCCTGAAGAAGGGTGTTTGTGCCCAAAAGCTTGCAAAGCTACATGGAACAACTTTTTCCAACTATTTCGTTGGTCCAATTTTTCCAGCTGTTTAGTTGGAAATTTTTTCCAGCTATTTGGTTGGTCTAATAAAACATATCACATCTACCCAAAGACCCTTGTCTACCTTTGATGCTGGGAGAACTCAGATTTCAATTCTGTCCCACGAACGTCGTCCCTCCGTGGGTCTCGCCCTATTGATTGCACAGTATTTTATTTACGAGATCTAACGGCAGCTAGTCAATAGGCAGGTACGGGTTGAATGGAAGGGCTAGCATGAGCTTAATTACTGCCACTCTCTGCCTTGCCTTTTGTTATGTACATCATGGATACTTGACATCATTAACATTCCTGGAATTGTATCTGGTCATCCTTTGTAAAAGGATTGAATGCTACACATTAGTTCAGGCTCGTGGGGCATTTGTGTCTCCAACAACAGCTTAATTATGGACATTGTTTACTAATCAGTATTAAACTGACAGACGACGAGGGCTAATCTGCCGATTAACACAATAGTTTGTTTTCATTTTGTTCTTCTAGCGGTTTATTGAGTTCAGGATTTAAAACAAGACCCCTTTATGATCCTTTCCTTCCACCTCATGGTTTGGGTGCCTGCTGTGTGTGTGGACACGCATACGCACACAGATCTGTAGCTTTCCGTCCTATAATTCGGTACCGGAGCACAATGGCTTTGCTTAATAAATAACAACACTCATAAATGCCACGCTGTGTTACATGCCATTAAATATCAGAGGAATAACATTTCCTTTCTGTAGGATCAGCACTTCCAGAAAGCCTTCAGCTGCATGTAGGCTCTCTAAGGGTATGAGCTTCGCCTCTTTGTTTGGTATTGCGAGCGCGGTGATGGCACGAGTGATAAATCACAAAAAGAGCAAGTGATACTTGTGCAGCGAGTATGTTTGATATCGGTGTGTGCTGACTCTTTGTGCGGCCTCAGACCCGTGTTCATTTTGGGTCCCTCAGCCCATGCCAACACTTGGCACCTGCTAGGTAGATGTGTACTTGTTTGGTGTCTCAGAGAATCCTATTTTTTCACATGGGGACATCTGGTCATGCTAGTTTGCTGGGCAGTTAGTTTGCCCTTTGACTGCATGGAGTGAGAGCAGGGGCTGGTTTCATGGCAGTGTGGTTTGGGTGCACGAAGAGGAGAGAAAGGGGATTGCTGAGCTAGAAAGTAGAGCCCTTGATGTGCAGAATGGGAATGTCATCCCATGTAGGGATGGCGCCTGTGGGACAGACTTGAGCCCTGGGAGTGCAGAGAACAGCCTTCTTTGCACCCAGATGCAGGGACATCCCCTCTTGCTGCAGCCTTTGGGATTTATCATTGCTTTGGTGTCCTGGCAGATCCCGTGCTCCGGTCTGCAGGGTACAGAGGTGTCCCGTCACAGTTGTACAGTCCCTTTGCAGGAAGAGTTCTTCTGACTGCCCGAAGTGCCTTCAATTCACAGTGTATTTGAGAATTTGAGAACTCTGTGTATTTGAGAACTGACTTAAGGGATCATTGTTAATCAAATCAAAACGCATTTTGAATGCCTAGGTGATTGTCTCCTGTTTCCTCTTGTTCTTAGCAAGTGCTGTGGGTTTGGGCTGCAGGGAGCCAGTCTTAACAGCGCTGATGGGAGTGGTATAGGAGGCTGGTCACCGTCACTGCCTCCTTTCCCCATCACTGCACTTTTCCTGAGCAAAAGATCTTGTTCCGCGGACCTTTCCTTCTGACTTTAAGTCACTCTGCAGCAGCAGTTGCCAAACTAGGTTTCAGGACTCCAAGTAACATCTCAGCACTTAGGAGTGGGGCTCACAAGCCTGCCAGAAATTGCCTCTACAAAGGGGCATTGAATTCAGAAGTGAGGCCATGAACCTCAACATGGGGTCGCCACCAGAAATGTCGGAGTTCTGCTAGTCTAGATGGTGATTTCGGGCCCTGCTACACATTCAGATGAAGCTGGATAGAAACCAGCTATAGGGTTGTTACACATTGTCGAGCACCAACTTTATAGCTGGTTGGCTCTTTTTGCAGCCGCAGCATCCTTTTTGTGATGTGATAATTACTTTACACACGTAGCCAGTGTAAATTGATTATGCAGTTAACCCATTAATTGCATCCTATATGCAATGTGTAGTAGGGGCCTTGGAGAGAGCCTGGGCTGGAGGGAGTGCTCTGGGCCTTGTTGCAGTGAGTTGCTACCAGACACATTTTGGTTTTTTTGCATGTGATCCATGTGCTATAATGCAGGCTGACAGGAGGAGAAGTCTATATTTATGAGGTCATTTGAATTTAGTGTAAACAATAAAGTGCTAATTGGTTAAAATGGTGTGACGCATCAAGATGGATTTTCAAGCGCTGTGCAATGGGGATGAGAGTCTACCAGGTATCCGTCGTATGCAGAGCAACCTCCAAGCCAGGGCACCTTCAGGGAAGACAAGGTCTAATGGTCACAAATTCAGGGAAGACCGTTTTAGGCTGCACATAAGAAAAAAACTTCTTTACCGTCCAAGCTCCCAGAATCTGGAACAGCACCCCCCTCCCCCCCGAAGTGGTGCAAGCACCTACTGTGGACACCTTCAAAATACATTTGGATGCTAATCTTGCTGGGATCATATGACCCCAAAAGACTTCCTGCCCCTGGGGCAGGGGGCTGGATGTGATAATCTTGCAAGGTCTCTTTCAGCCCTAATGTCTACAAAACCTATGAAGCCAATCCGCATGAAGAGGAGCTAACACACTGCCTTGTTGACCTTAAAAACAACCCGTTCTTAGAGATAATGCACCTTATTCTTGAGTTGTTATGCCTGTTTCTTATTTTTTTCAAATCTGATATGGCAGCTCTTTGCTTTACTGTTGAATCTGAAAAGCTAAGAAAGTTGAAGACTAATGGGGGGTCCGGGGGAGGGGAAGACATGTTAGCCAAGATATTAAAAAATGCCAAGTAGGTTTGTATGCCTCAAATGTTGAGTGTCCAAGTTGAGACTCCTCAAAGGAGCTTGATTTTTCAGGAAGTTCTGAGTGCTCGTTCTGGGATGCTGCGGCCCTTTGAAAATGTCTCCAAACTGGCATTCAACCATGAAAGCACCCCAAAATCACTGATCACTTTTGACAACTCAGTCATTGCTTCGTGGAGCAGTGTCACGTCATCCCGTACAACCACTGCTCCCTCGGTCTCTTTCTGTTTGCTCGTTCACACAGGAGAAACTGGGTTTTTTTCCAGTACAGAGATGGCACAAAACAGGGTTGGGTGGCACCTTAGAGACTAACTAGTCCAGAGAGGCATAAGTTAGGGTGCCACTCTACCCTGCCCTCTGCCTCTCTTCAATCCACATGGCGAACTGCCTGTCTCCAAGCACAGAGTTGTACACTATCTTCATAGCTGTGGGGGTATATTGATAAAACCGGTATTTTAATGACTACAACGTCGGTGAGAAGCTCTGCACACCTGGCCTAACCTTTTGGAAAGACTTGAGTCCTTTTTTTTTTCAGTAAGGTTTTTTTTTTTAAAGTTGGGTATTCGTGAAACAAGCACACAGGATTTTTTGGGGGGGAGGCGGCAACTTTGGCAGGTTGAGCTGATACGGTTGAGCCTGTTATGTCGGGCTGAAGATCAGTTGACACCTCAGCTTTTAAAGAAGTCCTTTATTTGCTTTAAGAAGTCCCTGCTCCCTGCTCCCTATGTTTGAAGGATCATTATGATTATCCTGTATACACGGGCTGCGGACTTTTTCCCAGAAGCTGGGGTAAAGCACGCCTTTTAGCAAGCTATCTTGTCTCATTTCCAGCCTGTGATCAATGGGAGGTCTGGTGCCTCCCCACCTAAGCTGTTTTAATGACCCGCTGCGGCAAGAGAGAGCATTGTTTTACTCCTTCTTTATGACAGCTATTCAAATATTTGAAAACCGCTAACATGGCCCCTCTTTTTCATCCTCTTTCCTCCAAACTAAACATACCTAATTTCTTCAGTCGTTCTTTGTTCCAGTTGCTTTCCAGCTTGTTCATCATCGCTGCCATTCACCGCTGGATCCTCTTCAGGTTTTTCTGCATCCTTCTTAAAATGTGGTGCCTCGACCTCGGCACAGCACCTTGGCTGAAAACCGATCGGTGCCAAGCAGAGTGGTACTAGCACCTCTCAGGTCTGGCAAAGCAGGGTTCCCTTAATGCACCACAAACCTGCATTTGCTTTATTTTAGGTTGTTGGTCTAATCAAAGATATCACATCTACCCAAAGCAGCTTGTCTGCTCTTTGCTTTAGTCATTTGTTTAGCCACGGCGTCATAATGCTTCCTCCTACTGAGTCTGTGATCCACCGTAACTCCTAGATCTTCTTGGCAGTGCTGCTGCCAAGGCAGCTATCCCTTCCTCTGTATTTGTATATGTGTTTTTTCTCCTTTAGATGTAACATTGTCCTTGTTGAGATTGTTGCCTGGGATGACCTTTTAAAGCCTTCTCTGAATCACTGCTTTCAAAGTTGGGCTTCCTTTCCCGTAGAGATAACGTGCATTTTTTGTCTCGGGATGCACTAAACTTGATTGTGCTGGATTGCGGGCGTTCAACTGCAAGATTCAGATTTGTTGCTGATAAACTCCCAAATTAACGATATTATTAGTGTGTCCAGGAGTGCCACCCATCTAACTGGTAGATGGTTAGATCTTTCCTTGAGCTCTTTTTAAATGTTGGACAGAGGTTGGCACTCCTTGACTCCTTCAGAGTTTTTTCCAAGATGTGTTAAAAATCAACATTGATAGTTCAAATAATTCTTCAGCTCGCTAATATAAGACTCTTTTCCTGGACTATTCATTTGAAAATATTTAATTTTAGTCCTTGCTGCCTCACATTCACACTTGTATTTGGGAATTTTTTTATTCCAGCCTTGTTCTCCTGTTTCTTTTTTAATACAGACAAGCGGGGCTGGATACAGGTATGGGTGAATTGGGCGGCTGCCCTGGGCCTGGACAGAAAGGGGGCCCCAAAGTGGTAATTTTATTATCATCATCATCATCATCATCTCTGGCAAGGGGGCCCCGATACTAAAAGTTTGCCCAGGGCTGCCAGGAGTCTAGGTACGGTGCTGTAGATGAGAACTATCTACTAAACATTTTTACCTTTTTTACATAACATTTTATGATTGTATTATGTCTGCATGGAAACAGGTCCACGCCTGAGCTAATTTTTGTTCCTAACATGTTTAAAACTTTCTTCTTGTTGCTGTTTAACCCCTTCAGCCATTGATACTTTGATTCCTTTACCTTCCTTTACCAGTTGCCTGCATATTTTTAAATGATAACTTTTATTCATTGCCATTCAGTCCCCCTTTTCCTTGTTCTGTATATTAGTAGTTCTCAACCTTTTCAGGCTTCAGGCATCCCTTGTTAAATTCAACACACCCCTGCTTAGACTCCACGGCGCCCCTTGGAAAAAGCCAGCTCTTCTACTTTATTTTTTTTTGACTGCCGAAAACTGATAGAGCAAATCTTCTGTTACAGAGAACTCAGAAAGACTCCCAGAAGGCAGGTTTCTGGCACCATGACATCATATTTGAAATCTCTCAGCTTATCTTGTGAATCTTGTTTGCAACCTAACAATGATAACACTGTGTGGTACCCCGGAGCACCCTTGAAAGGATGTCAAGGCACCCCAGGGTGCTGCAGCTCCCTAGTTGAGAATCACTGCTCTACTATATATAGTTTTATGCTTTGTTGTTACTTTCACCTATTTTTTTTAGCCAACATGTTTGTTTGGACCAGCTTAACATTTTTTATGGTTTTACTATGACTTCTAGGGCGTCCAAAAGGATGTGCTTGGACAATTACTGATTTCTTTTACCTTCACACTAAGTTTGTGATGCCTTGTAAAAATGACTGTTTTAAAGTTCCTTGCACATCCGCTGCTGAGTGATCAGCACTGTGCTGTAGTTGTTTTATGCAAATAGATTCAGACCATGAAGACTGGCATGCTGACAACCATTGCTGATGCTGATGAACTCTTCTTGGTCTATCAGGACATGGTCCAATACTGGGTAGGCCCATTTGGGGCACAGGACTTATTTTACTAAGGAATTATTTACAATTTTTAGAAACTCGAAGAAAGTTTTACTACTGGCTGCAAGAGATGTCCAGCAAACAGCCCCCAGATTAAAGCCATCTGCAATAACACAGCAGCTTCTCTTCCATATTATAGAGGGAAGTTTGCTCTCTAGTGCAATTTGTGGCTCGTAACAGATGCTAGTTAGAGCTTTAATCCATGCAAAGTCCTATAATCCTGAATCATCTACCACCGTGTAACAAGTAACATGGTTTTTGATGTGAAGTGCCACACTGCCCTCCCTTTTCCCGTTCTAATCTTGTGGAGCCAGTTGTGACTGCTGGTTTTCGTATTTTAGTCATCCGAGTCATCCGATCAGGTTTCAGTAATACTAGTAATACAGTAAAGTCACCCAATCAGGTTTCAGTAATACGCTATATCTCTTTCCATACATGCGCACCACCAGTTTCCTTTTTTTTATTACCTGGGCTCCTAGCATTAGTATATAGGGACCTATAAAAAATGTTCTGCATGTGTCCCCTTGTGCTTGCAGTTGTCCTCTTTATAATGCCGTAGAGCTGGCCTGTTTGGAGGTCTATGTCACGACTGCCCCATTATGGCCCTCCGACTTCCCTAGCTAGTTTGTCACGTAGGAGGTTGGCTGCCTTGCTACTGAGATGGGGCCGTCACAACCATGCAACGCTCCCACTCCCAGCAGCAGTTGCCTCGTTGTTCTACAAAACTAAAGCTTTCCCCTCCATCCCACTTACAGGCTCGGCAGTGCTACACTTGCCAGCACCACAACCGGAAGAGACCTGGGGGTCTTGATAGACCATACAATAAACACGAGCCACCAATGCAATGCCGCGGCTGGCAAAGCAAGCAGAAAACTGGTGTGCATCTACCGATGCATCGCAACCAAGACTAAAAACGTCATCTTCCTGCTTTACTTGGCCTTGGTGAGTACTGAGTCCAGTTCTGGGCACTGCACTTCAGGAAGGATGTGGAGAAGCTAGAGAGAGTCCAAAGGAGGGCTATGCAGTTGGTTAAAGGTCTGGAGAGCACGCCATACAAGGAGAGGCTGAGAGACATGGGTCTGATCAGCCTGGAGAAGAGAAGACTCAGAGGGGACTTGGTGGCAGCCTGTCAATATATAAGGGGCATGCATCAGGGGCTGGGAGAATGGCTTTTCACCAGGGCTTCCCAGGGGAAAACTAGAACTAATGGTCATAAATTGCTAGAAGACTTCTTTAGATTAGACATAAGGAAAAACTTCTTTATGACTCGAGTGTCCAGGGTTTGGAATAAACACCCCCCTGGAAGTGGTACAAGCACCTACTCTGGAGATCTTCAGAAAATGCCTGGATGCTCACCTTGCTCAGGTCGCCTGACCCCAGCAGTCTTTCCTGCCCAAGCGCACGGGGGCTGGACCTGATGATCTCGTGAGGTCCCTTCCAGCCCCTCACATCTATGAATCTAATTGATCTCCAATACCTTTTGCCTTGTCTTGTCTCTGATGAGGGACAAGGAGGGTTCGTGCGAAGATCATCTGGATAGTCCTGTCCCATTCCCTTCCCAGTTCTTTGGAGTTTTCCACGGTCTGCTGTGGTGTCAGTCTGGGTTATAGCTCAGAGTCTGCCCTGATGAGTTTTGAATTCTCTCTACTCATGTGACGATATCCTTCATCTTTATTCCTGTATCTTCAAACCTGTGGTTTTCTTTGCTCTGCCATAAAAAGGATCTCTAATGAAAATTAGAAAGATGATCTTGAGAGAGTCACAGAAAATAGGGCTGG
>NW_017728958.1:629831-630713 GCF_001723915.1 Gavialis gangeticus
TGGAAGGCAGCAAATCATCCTGTTGTTCTTCTGTTCCTTGTGCAATGTCCAGTTGCCTCTTCTTAGCACACCCTTCTCCCTTGTGTACAGTTCCTCTTCTTCAGTTGGTTCTTGCTGGTAACTTCAGCCCCTGGGGTGGAGATATCTTTTGAGTTTTCTTCTGGACGGGACAAGTTTTGTCATTTTTGTTTCCTTGTCTCCCCATGTCACTTCAGTCCCTTACCTCCCCATGTGGGATTCTTTGGGGTCTTGGATGGATATGGGTATCCAGAAGTTCCTCTTCTCCAAGGAGGTCAGCTGTTCACCTAAATCCTAAACTTGTCTTTCATGAGAGCTGTCAGCGTACACTTCATCGCTCCATGCAGATACCGTCTTTTCTCTTTTGAGGCAGGAAGCAGAACATGGCACATCCATTGCACACTACAACATCTGATGTTTCTTTATCAGGACTTAGATCATGAAGGCCTTCTTTGGGTCACAATGCACACACAAGGCCAGCACTATACATTACACAGTGCTTTTGGGGAACTATGCCTCAAAAAGTCTCCCTCAGCTATCAGATACTCCCTCATGTGTGTGGTTTAGGGTTGGGTATTTGACTGGTCAAGTAAAGTTTGGTCAATTGATCTGTCAAATATTGGTCAAAAATGGTAAAAAATTGCCAATAGGTCCAAATAATATACAAAGAACAAATTTTCCATTAAGCAATGTTTCAAAAACAATAAAAAGTTCATATTTCTGTCAAGAAAACTACAAAAAAGTGTGTGTATATGTGTAAATATATATGTGTGTGTGTATGTGTGTATATGTGTGTGTGTGTATATGGATGTATGGATGTATGTGTGTGTGTGTGTGTGTGTGTGTTTTGTAAAATGCTAAAAT
>NW_017728958.1:630724-633911 GCF_001723915.1 Gavialis gangeticus
AGCTTTGTCATCTTTTTTCTGGATTCCCAATCCTAAAAATCTACTAATAAAAGTCAATCTGAGTTTGTTCAGTATTTGTAGAAAATAGGCCCTTGTTTTCTAAAATACAGGCAACAATAAAACAAGATAAAAATGCCTTCTCCACGAAGGCCTTGCTAATATGCACCGGAGGCACATTTCTTTTTGGCACCCAGATTGTTGGAGAGATGGCTATGCTTGAAATGACCTGTTTGGCATGCCCTTTGGAACCCGCCCATCAAATGGAAACAAGTACACTGTCAGTGTTGAATTCCAACAAAGCTGTTAACACCATTAGAGATTCAATGGGCCATATTCTGATTTCAGAATAGACTTTATTGTGTTGACATTAATGTAATTAAGACCTAGGGTTACTGTACATTTGGGTTCTCCTGGACATGTCCTCTTTTTGGGTTCCCCAAACTCCGTCTAGATGGTTTTTAAAAATATGAACAAAGATCCAGGATTTGGGTCCACTCAGATTGCAGATTTCCCTGGCAGTTTCCAAATTTCCCTTGCAAGGAGCTGCTTGGGGCTGGGGAGGGGGATTGGAGGCAGGGGGTGCCATGTGCTTTTGTTGTGCACACATGCACGTGGCCAGCATGCAGCCAGGCAGGGTGGTAGAAGCAGCCCCCGGCAACTGAATGCAGGTAAGTCTATGGGAAGTAGGGGCTGGAGGGCCAGGGCTTGGGGACTGCCCAGGGGCCTGGGGGTTAAGGCACATGAGTCTGTGTGTGTGGCATGGGTGTGTGTTTTGTAAAATGCTAAAATCTTTGACTGGTCAAAAAAATTGCAGTCAATTGACAGTATTTGACCCGTCAATTGACCGGCTTGCCAACCTTAGTTTGGTTAGAGCATCTTTCAGGGTTAATAACATAGCTACTGGTAGAAAGGATGGTGGGACTCCTGTGGTGAGACTATTTACGTGTCAAATGGCTCATCAGCGTGAGAAGGGGACCACGGTCTGGCCCGGGAAGCTGCTCACAGTCCCCCATTTCTTACTCCTCTCTCTTAGCTCAAAAGGTAAATTACATTGAAGTGCAGGTTGGGTCAAACCTCCTTCACTTACGGTATGTCAGTATGTACCTGTCCAATGGTGCTTCCTTCAAGTCACTGCCTTTGTGTTTAATGAACGGCTGTCAGGAGAGGGCCAGCAACTGGCCCGTGTTAATTGGAGGCTGGCCCATGACTTTTCCCCGTGACAAGCGGCCCTGCCAGTGGGCAGTCGCAACGCACCAGTAACTCCCCATTCTCCTCTGCCGCTGCCTCCCAGGGAGCTAAGAGGGGTGGAGGGGAAGCATGGCGGGGAGGACATGGAGCTGAAGAGCCTCAAGTGGTTTCAGGTTCACTATCTCGCTGCCAGCTATCTGGGGCAGTTCACATCTCTTTTCTGCAAGCGAGGCCTGAAACACAAGGTTGAGACCTCTGTAATTGTAATGCTGTTTTCTGGGATTCCTCTAGCAAAGACTCTTCAAATTATGAACAGCTTCACCTCCAAATTTAGCGGGGCATGTGACATGAGCCCTGAGCAAGGGCTGGTGACAGGTTATACTAGATATTATAGCTGGAACAATATATACATCTCTCCATAGCCAGATGAGTTACTTGTAGATACTTAGTTCCACCTGTCTGGGTGACTTAGAAGCCGGTTTTGGCTTTTAAATGCTATTTATTTTATGCAATCCGTTTCTGAACGCATTTTCAGGTTCGGCTGTATGTCTTGGCTTTCATCCTGAGTCAGCAAAGCACTTAAGCATGTGCTTATATCCCCTGGGCTTCAATGGGACGCAGGTTTGTGCTCCAAGATAACCACATGCTTAAATGTTTTGCTGAATAGGAATGGAGTTAAGTACTTGCTTAAAGTTAAGCACATCCCAAATTCTTTGCTGAATCAGGGCTTTTAGGGTTAGGGGAAAGAGATGAACTGAGCTGGGAGCCTGGCTTAAAGGATCTCCTTTGAGCATCTGTTAAAGCTGGTTTGGGTCAGCTGTGCATCATGCGAAGGGAGACAGATACCCGATGTGAAATCTTTTGCACACCAAATTTCTCGTTGATGCAAGCTTTGTTTTTATGGCCATAAGGCAGTTTAAAGCCTTGGATATTGGGGTCTGTAATGGGAGTGCTGTTGGCATAATCATAGCTGTTGAAATGAATGGTGACTTGGAAAGAACAACACTTGATAACAGCTGTGTTTGCACTGAACATTTTTAGAGTCCAGTTCAGAGAGCAGTTCTGCACCATATATGTCGACTTTTTATGCAGCATTTTGCATACAGCAAGCAAAAAATGCTCTTGACTGGGTAAATTCTTTGCCTCTGCTATTTATTACGCTCCCCCTTTTCCCCTGGGCACCAGTGGCTGCATGGGATTTGAGTTAGTCGGGAAAACAGGTGTGCCTGGTCAGAGGAATAAAAAGCATGCAGTCAAGGGAAAAGCTGGGGTTTGATTTCACATCAGATGCATAACCCAGTCCTGCCTTTGCATCAGTCTGAGCGTCTCCTTGGTGAGCCTGGGTTCAGGCATGGACTTTATAAGCCTGTGCCCTCAGCTCCTGGAGTCACTTGACTGCCTTAGAGTTTCACTGCCGTTAAAAACGGGAGCAGTTGTAAAGAGCCGAGAGTATTCGTGCATCTGCCTGACTCTCTTGATAGCTCTGAGTAAACCTCTGAGAGGGGTGACCCAGCCCAGGGGACCCTAAAAACTACCCAGGAGAGCAGGAGACTGCAGTGGACCTACTGTAGTGACCTATGAAATTGTGGTGGGAGAAGGGCTCACCCTGCTACTGCCCGTGGCTTTCTGCCTGGGACAGGAGGCCGCTCTCCTGCTGCCGCTCCAGGTAGGGGCTGCAGGATGTTCTACATGCATAGACATGTTAAGGTAGCACGTTTTGGTGCTACCTTAACATGTCTGTGCCTCTTGCATTGGTCTTCTTGGTGCATGACTTCTTAACATTTTTTAAGATTTCACAGACTTTAGGGCTGGAAGGGACCTCGAAGATCATCGTCTAGCCCCCTTAAATAGATAGGACCTGTTAGCTCCGGCTCTTGGGGCTCATTTCACTCCTTACCAGGTTATGCCTCACTTGGGACTGGGACACGCTACATCTGCATGCAGATGATTTCTCCAGTGCAGTGTATTGTCCTGCTCCCTGACCAGAGTAGCTGGAGAT
>NW_017728958.1:638911-655561 GCF_001723915.1 Gavialis gangeticus
GCTCATTTCACTCCTTACCAGGTTATGCCTCACTTGGGACTGGGACACGCTACATCTGCATGCAGATGATTTCTCCAGTGCAGTGTATTGTCCTGCTCCCTGACCAGAGTAGCTGGAGATGTGGCTCGCAGAATTATGCTTCAGGCATCTGCTCGCCTCTGGGGGGGCACAGGTCCAGCAAACAGATATTTGGCCAAGATGCTGCGGTTCATGCCCTTGGGCTTTCCAGGAAGTGCTGGCAGCTGTCTAAGGACCACAGGCAGCCAGGCCTGAGTGCTGTTGTGTCCTGTGAAAGACGGTGTGCCCGGCAGCGTGCTGGCCCTAACACCACTTCGAGCCCCTGGCTCTGCAGGACGACTATGATCAAATACATCGGCAATGTCACTTCTTGCAGGAGCGAGGTGCTCCTCGGAGGTCCCTCGGGTTCAACCGTGGCCTGATCCCACCTGACTCCACCTGGACGGGAGAAGATGGTACGGCTAATTGATTATACACCATGCCTGGTGAGAGCTGCACTGTTTTTTCTTTTGGATGGAGAGACAAGATATACAGCACCAGCTATAGTTAGCGCTGTGTGCATCTCTGCTCTGATGGTCAGTTCATTGTCCAGTTTTTCACTGGTGTTAGGAATGAAGATGAAATACTTTCCTCCCAATGTAGCCGATCCCCTTCTTATCCAAAGAAGGATGACTAAGGGGGTATATTTTATCACTGACATTTTGTATAAAACTCTTGTGAAAATGCCTAGCTAGGTTCAGTAGATAAGGAACAAAATGGGAACTGAAATGGTCTTGTTATGGGTATGCCATCTACTCACTGTCTACCCAATTGCCTATGCTTACATTTCCAGCCATGGCCACTGATTCTCACTTGCTTCATTTTGGTGTGGGGCAGCCCGAGGAACCTCAACATTTTCTGTTTCAGCCCCAAGAGCTAAGACATCCACAATCAGCGGTGGTCTCTTGAAAAATGTGCACTGAAATTCCAGCTGTCAGCTATTTACATTGTTTTATTTCTTTGCCACCTAGGATCTTGGAAGGACCGCAATTACTGAGATAGGTCTAAGTCAGACCGCACATCATTGCATTTCGAATGTTATCAACTTCCTTAGTATTGTACAGGTATTCTCACCTGCTGAGCTGTCTGAAGGACGGTGGTTTTATAACAGGGCCAGTTTCCAGTTTAGGAAGTGCTGTCGTGGTCCCCCTTTCATGAAAATTCAACATACCCCAAACCACTTGGTTTTACGCTTTTATGCCTGGATTTTCCTCAGTTCCTGTTATAGTGAATCATCTTTGTCAATCTTTTCTTGATGTTTCAAGTGCACGCGTGCACGCGTGTGTGTGTATATGCGTATGAATGTAAAGGTGTGTGTGTGTGTATATATATGTATGTGTGTGTGTGTGTGTGTGTGTGTACACACATGCAGTATACATACACATTCAACTGATATTTCAATTGAACAGTCTCAAGAGAAGTCCATAATGACGTATTCTTCCTTCGTGTTTATAAACACCACATCTGGCCTCCTAGCATAAACCTCCTTGGTAATGACTGAAAAATCCCCTTACGTTTTTAGGTATCCAGGTTGTAGCCGTATTGATCTAGAGGCAAAAGGATTCGGAACTCGTGGAAGAGGTGGTATCTTTTATTTGACCAACTAGTTATTTGCAAACAAATAAAATAATTCATTTGCAAATATGTGGTTGGTCTAATCAAAGATATCACATCTTCCAAGAGTTTTGGTTCCTTATGTTTTGACACCTGCTTAGTCTCTACAACTTTCTGCAGCCCACAGTGTTAATACTTCTCTCTTATTTCTTGTCCGTACTTCTCGCTGAGTGCCCAGTACACAAGACTCCTGGCTGTGCCATGCCAGGCGCTGTATGCTCACATATAACTCGGTGCATTCACATATAACATGACTGACGGTTTCTAGAGCCTGGCTGCTCATCCTGCAGGGACTCGGTGCCTTCAGGTACTCCCGCTTCTTGGGACTACCGTCTTCTCCACTGTCTGTCTGCATTAGTGCATCTGCTGTGAATAGCCTTCTGCTGAGTGGCCACCAGGAGCCCTTCCCAACCCACCTGTGAGAAGCCACCTATAATCTGCCACTTTCTGTTTGTGAGTTTGTCTGAAAGACTCAACATTAGGTCTTTGTTCCAGCCATTCCTATTTACAGATCTGTTGTTGCCCTTGTCTCTCCAGGGACTCACTCTCTGCAGAAGTATATTCCCCCTTTAGGTCTGGAAAACAATCCAGGATTCGGTCATTGCAGCCTCTCTCTCGTTGAGTTTGCTTTTTGCTTTCCCTTGACATCTTCAATTGCTCTCAGCCCTTTTCCACCATGTGTGTGTGTGTGTGTGTGTGTGTGTGTGTGTGTGTGTGTGTGTGTATTAAAATGCCATGATACTTATATTATAATACAATAATACTTAATATAATATTTTGTAAAATGTCAACGTAAAGCCTGTCCACTTCTGACTTCATTGGCACACAGTAGTAGATGGTGCCTGCCCCAAGGAGCTTACTAAGTAACCGGACAGCTTACATACAGGACAGAGGCAGGGGCAGAACCAGAATGTGCCTTTGGAGTGAGCTATGCATTGGCAGCAAGGTCCATGTTAGTGCTACCGTGGTGGTGGGTGGGGGCAGTTTGGGATTTTGTTATTAGGGTATCAGCTAAATGGAAATAAAGAGGAAAGGGTAAAGGGCGAGGAGGAGGGTAATAGAGATGGGTGTAGATGGGAGCTGTGAAGAGGTGGAGGTGGGATAGTAGGAAGTTCTCTGAAATCCCAGAGACCCCTGCTTTCCTGCTTCGGTTCCTACTAGCCAGAGACTCTGGCTTGCACACTTCTTCAGTCTTCACACAAGGCCACCTAGCAGGGTGGATCCTAATGGCCCCAAGGGGCAGGGTCTCCATACCACGCAGATGATCACAGCGTATAAGCAGAGCAAGGGCAAACTCCCAATCCTTTCCTCTTGTTTGGTTTGGGCCCGAGACGGTGTTTGAACAAGGCCCTTTGTATGCAGTGGACGAAAGGCTGCATTCTTTGAATGTAAAGGCTCACGGCTGAAGTGGGCAGATCTGAAAGTGTCGTTCTTTCTTGCTACCAACAGTGTTGATTTCTTAGTGGGAGGAGGCTTGTAATCTGGAAGGACCAGAGACTCGATGGGTAGGACACCTGCACCTTCTCTCCCTTCATTGTACCCTCTCCTGCTCCCCGAGTTATTAGCATTGTTTTCAGATTACAGCCTCCTTGGGTAAGGGGCACCGAGCTGTTTCAACCTATTGCCAGGGTGATGGTGGAATATCATAGGTGGGGGGTGTTTCCTTATAGTACTGTTGGGATTGTTTGTTCAGGTTTCCGTCCTGCAGCAGAGTCTGACAGCGCCCACCCATCCAGCCTCAGCAGGACTCTGGCTGTGAGGGTGCTCCTGTAGGACCAGAGCCTTCAATGCTGCTTCCCACTTAAAATCACAACCCTTCCCTGCCATTATAGCTTGGCAATGTAGCTAGCCCGATGAGCTGCAGGGTAAGAATCTACAGCTCTATATGGATTGAGAGGCAATTGAGAGAGACTGAGTGCATCTACACATGCACACTTACTGCACAGTAATTTAGGTTACTGTGCAGTAACCCAAAATGGCTGTGTAGCACGGGCACATGTCTACATGTGCACGCTTGTACTGTGCAATAACTATGGTGACTTACACCAACTTGGGTGTAAATTTGATACCTGCATGATGCAGGTATCAAATTTAGCCTTATTAGTTACTGTGCAGTCACACATGTGTATATGCCTTACTGCGCAGGAACAGTGTGTGTGTGGACTGACTTGGGACTAACTTTAGTCCCAAGGCAGTCGACACACTGTAACTGTGCTTTAAGGGCTGCACGTGTAGACACCAGCCTAAAAACCACTTACTGCACAGTAACTTACTCTTACCAATAAGTTACTGCACTGTAAATGCACGTGTAGACGCACCCACTATATACTTTCTATTAGGAGTCAGTATTACATACTGTAATGCCCAAATTCAGTAAGAGCCATGAGAAGAAATGAATAGGAAAGCACCCTGATGGCTTCCAGAATAAAATCACCTAAGTTTATACTAGGAAGCAGAGAGGCTTCAAGAGTCCTGGCTGCATACCTTGTTTTACCAAAGGAGACTAAGAAGTTAAAAAAATCACCGCAAGAGGGAAAAGTGGGGTAAGATACTACTCCGAAGCTGCTTGGGGAGATATTTGATACCAAGAGATCTTGGAGGGAGTTAAATAATTGGTCTTCCCTGATCACAGGAATGGTAATCCTCAGGGAAAAGCTGGATGGGGATGCAGCTTGATTTAAAAAAAAAAAAAATTTTCCTTGGAATACATTGCTCTAACAAGTGGTGGGATGTCTTTCACTCATTAGTTATTTCTGTTGTGGCCATGGAGTGAAAGGAACGGTGGGTCTAGGCCAGGGGCGGGCAATTATTTTGGGTAGAGGGCCACTTACTGAGTTTTGGCCAGCCATTGAGCGCCGCATGACAGGCAGCCAGGGGCAGATCAATATTAATTTTCTAAATTTTTTTAGGGGCCCCGCGGGCCGGAGAGAATGGCCTGGCGGGCCGCATCTGGCCCACGGACTGCATTTTGCCCACCCCTGGTCTAGGCCTGTCAGAGATACCAAGGGATCACTGCTGGTATACAACTAAATGCCACCCAGCACCCAGCCTGAGACCAGGAGAGCAGATGGAGATGGCAGCTAGAGAGCTAGAGGGGATGCTGGTGGAGAAGCCAAGAGGGAGCAGAGGCGCAGCCTGCCTGGGGACTGGGGCACGCAGCACAGCAAACCCTGCAGACTGTGGGGATTTATTAGGCTGCTGTCACTCCACAGGTCATGCCCTGTAGAGCTGAAGGATAAATTAAACCAATTGACTGCAAGTATTAGTCAGCACCGCTTGTCATGCCTTTGCAGAGAGTGGATGTGTGCATGCAAGCCCGTGCGTGTACGTGGGTACGTGTGGCCAAACAGTTTCTTATAACCTTTCAACAAATGTACCCAGCAACCAGCTTTTCTTGAAATTGCAGCCTGTTCCCCACCTCCGCATACAGTTCCTCTGTTGAAAACTGGCAGAAGTCGTAGGCTCAGCATAAGCTCCTTGCAGCTGGGACTGACATTTAATCTGAGTGTGTACAACACCTGGTGCAATTTGGCCCTAAATGCATTGGCTTCTTGGCACTATCGCTGAATAAATGTGAAGTAATTACCATAGCAGTCAGCCTGCATATGTTTTTTCTTGTAGAAACAGTATTGCTATCCCTCCTGCTGCTCTTCTGTGTCTGGAGGAGAAAGACTTGTGCATTCTGAAAATCATTTGGCTTATTAAGAAATGTGACATATCTTTATTAAATGGGACCATGGACTTATGGGGCTGGAGGGGACTTTTGGGGTCTGAAGGGACTTTTGGGGTCATCTCATCCAACTCCCTGTGCAGTTGCAGGATTTGCTCTCTCTAACCCATTCCAGGCTGCCCACCTAACGTCTGCTTGCAAACTTCCAGTGAAGGAGCGTCCACAACTTTCACAGCTTGTCCTTTGGCTTTAAGGAGGTAATGTTTGGTTGGCAAAGGACAAACTGGTCGTGTCTACCGAGATGCTGACTATGTAGTCTTTCCCGTGCCGTCATTTAGTATTTGTATAAATAAGTACTAAATGACTGCGCCATAACATTGCTGAATGGCTTTTTTGTGATGGTGACTGCACAGTAGCTCGTTCCTCCTGCGCAATAGCATTGCATCATGCTGCCGGACAGTAGTCATGGGCTACTAAGTCAGTGTTTCACGTAGACATGGCCAGCATCCCCAGCTTTTGATAAGGACATAATTGGAGGAGAAAGGTAGAGTCCTCCAAGGGCATTTGCTGGCTTAGGGAATGAAAAAGGAAGAGGATTTCTTAAGGCCTTCACATACACTGCTGAAGTTGTATCCAAGCTTTGGGTAGGAAGAAAGCATTTTCCCAAATTAAGAAACTCTTTCTGCAACCAGAATGAACTATATTTCCTGGCGTGAACGACCTGGATATTATTTTCCCTTAAATGTGCAGTTCCATTTATGCTGTTCATAATTCAATCAGGAAACACTCCCTCCCCTTTCAAGATGCCAAGGAGAACAGTTAATTGGTAACAAGCAATAGCTCTGCATTTTGAAAGGCGTCAGACTGCATTTCAGTTGTCATGCAATGAAAGGAATAAAGTCACCTGGAAGGACCCAATGAATTAAAGTGCTGGTAATATCTCTTAGTTTTTATCAGTAGCCTGCTGGGTCGAGTCTAGACTGTTATGGTCCGAGAGGGAAGTTGTTACGGATCGTTTTACGGGTAGGCTTTGTGAGCTGAGTTTGGTGATCCCAGTCTAGCTGAACAAATGTCGGCCTCACAAACGTGTCACCAAGAGTTTGGCTTGTGCTGCCTAAAACTCAAGGGTCTGGGACTGGGTGGGCACAAAGCTTGCACATAAAACAGTCAGTGATGACTTTCCCTCTGATCCCTCGGGAGCAGTGAGGCACGGGGGGTGGAGGGGCAAAAAGCTCACCGTGCTCCGGGGCTGCGCCCTTACCCCGCGGCTGAGCAAACAGGGCTGGCTTTCAGGGATCTTGCTGACACACTTTTCTCTAGCATTAAATACACACAGGTACCGGTGAGCTCACATGTAAAGAAGACGATCCTCCGTGGGCGCAGAGGGCCCTAGGGCAGCAGAATTGATGCCATTCAATGAGACAACAAGGAGACGGGATAGGACTTCAGGGTGGGTGTAACGGGGAGGGGAAGGGGCATAACCAGAGGAGGCATCACTAGGAGGTTGCTCTAGTCCTGAGGTTCATAGTCGTGCGGTTGGACACACACCTCGCAGGGGTTATTTGACCCCAGCAGTCGCTCCTGCCTCCCGCGGTGATCTCACGAGATCCCTTCCAGCCCTAAACTTCTGGGAATCTGTTACTAACCCCCGGGGCACTTGCTTTTGCCCTGCAAAGAGCTTGATAGTCTGAAGGTGTCGACTCCTCCTTTTTAAAAGAACATTTTTACCAAATGCACAATAAAAGTCCACAATGAAGTGTTCTTCCTTCTTGGCTATAAACACCGCATTTGACCTTCTAGCATAAACCTCCTGATCAGCAACGACACAACAGTCCCATTATGTTTTTACACTTCCTTATTCTGTACAACCCGACATTCAAGATTACATTCGAGACTTTCAGTCGCAACTTTTCCCAGGTGCCTCTTGCTGCCCAGGGCAGACGGCTCATACCCCAGAAGGGGAGTGACCCTCCCTGCTAAGATGTGACCCGTTCTCTAGCAAAAGCTTGAAGTCCCCTGCGGCAGTTCTGCCATCCAGGCTAGGGACAGAAATGCCACACAAACCAGTATAAAAGCGATCAGAAGCCAGTTCAAACCTGTAGCACAGCAGAAGTTCAGTGCATGTAAATCACTTTCAAAATGGCCCAAAGCAGTTTAAGATGAACCCGGATGGATGTATTATCAGAATGAACTGATTTAGATTAAATCGGTTTATTGAATTTCTGTCTCAGATCCCAATGGTGGCGGGAGGGGACCGGGAATGTGGAGAATAGCTTCCCACCTAATGAAGAAGCTGCTCCATTAAGCATAAAATATGCACCAGTGAAGTGCTGTGTGGGCTGGAAAGGCTTCCTTCCCTTCTGGGGATCTGGAGATCTTCAGGGTCCAGCCAGGTGGTCAAAGACAGCCGGCCCACTCCTGCTTATTGCTAGCAGCCCTATAATGTGTGCGCCTCTGATCCAAGGAGATGTGGCACCAGCGAGAAAGCATTCTGCTTGAGCTTTGTTTCATGCAGCCTCTGCAGTTATTAAGGGAACAGCCTCGAGGAATTTAAGGAATCGAAGATATTCTGGGGGAAAAAAAAATCTGTTGGCTTGAAATGACTGGATAGCAGCAGAAAAGAATGATCCAGCCTCTCAGCTTCAAGTGTCTGCTAAATCCATCATTTATTTTGAGTGGGCAGGCAAGATTGCATCGAATGGGGGCAACGTTCTCAGTTTTCTCTTCGACTGTCAAGATGCCTTTTGTGTGAAACCAAAATGTTATTATTTTGGGTTTAATCCTGAGATATTTGTCCAGCTCATTTTCAGTGATAATGTGAGGAAAAGCATATAAAGTATTGCACAACACTTTCTTCTCTGGGATTTTCTAAGCACTGCAGAAGGGTTTATGGCATCTCTTCTTCAATGCATCCAAACAGTTGTATTTTCTACCATGCTAATTAATCTGCTGTTTACTCTGAGACTAGAGCCCGGGCCTGCGTTTAGTTGCTACAAAATTATTTAGGAATACAAGTAATATTTTTGTCTCAAGTTAATATTTGCAATGCTTCTAACAAACAGCGAAGCATGGAGGCCTCACAGCTCCTGGAGGAGATAACGGGCGCAGTCTATACACATTGGTGACGTGTAGGGGGTGCAGGCGGGTGCACATGCACCCCCTGAGTGCGGTGGTGCACCCCCTGTGAAAAGGCGGCATGCACCCCACCATGCAGAAGGTGAGTGGGCCCTTCCTTCTCCTTGCTGCTTTCTTACGATTCAGCTCGATGGGGCAGATGATGGAGCCACCATGGAAGCAGGGGCAGTAATTGGTTTCCATGGGCTGAACAGAGGAGAATCAAATTGCCTGTAGGCACTGAAGTCCCCTCCTGAGCCTGGGCAGGCTGAGCCCGCTATTCTTCCTGTCTCATGCAAAAACCTAGGTTTTGACCAAGCAACAGGT
This sequence comes from Gavialis gangeticus, assembly GCF_001723915.1. NCBI lineage: Eukaryota > Metazoa > Chordata > Crocodylia > Gavialidae > Gavialis > Gavialis gangeticus. The sequence goes on from NW_017728958.1 coordinate 647,694, forward strand.
GTAGCAGCCGTCTGCAGAACAGGGAGACTTTCCAGTGTAAAGCTAAGTGCCTGGAAATGGGGAACGACACTGCGTGCGTGGGTATGTGGCGATGGGATCACTGGGGAGCAGTTTGGAAATGCACTTTTTCTCCTCCAGACATACTTTATTTTCCGTATTGCTGTGCAGTCTTTCAGGACAACGGAGCGGGGGGCTGTGAAGGTGGCCCACAAGTGAGCCGGGCCCGAGACATCCAGAATACAACTCCAACGAGGCACCAGCATGGCACTGCACGCACACGTCCCAGTCAAACATATTTCGCTTTCAGGTTTCTGCCAAAAATTTTCAGCGGGGCTTCCATGTATACCCTCTGATAATCTGTAGTACTGAACCCGGATGAAAAACCAGGCTCCATGGGTTTGTATTTTCTAGATACAAAATATTATAAGAGCTAGGAGCCCATTTTAGGTGCTATCAAATGATGTAGGTATGCACACCTGTATACATATGTATTTATACATGCAGCCGAAAGAGATGGTTAGGGTCATATAACCTGATTTCTAGCATTACTCAGGCCATCACCTTCACTTGGCAAGTCCTATATTGAAATCATAACCCCTTGATGAACTAGACTGCATCTTTTAGGAAGACGATTCATCTTGATTTAAGGACTTCCAGCAAGAAAGAATCAACCATGTTCTGAGATGAGCTATTCCAGAGATTTAAGTGGCTTCACTGTTCAAAACGTGCACCTTATTTTTAGTTGGAAACGGTCTAGCTTCAGCTTTCACTGTTACATTTGTTTCTTTCTTTCTTTTGTTTTTATTTTGTGCTAGATCAAAAAAAAAATCCTCTACTCAGTAATCTTTTTTCTGTGTATACACTGTGATCACACTCTCTTTTCAGCGTCTCTTGGATGCACCGACTAAGCTGAGTTTCTCTATTGCAGCAGTTCTCAGCCTTTTTCGCCCCATGGCACGCCTCCATACCTTTTTGGAGTTTGGTGGCACCCTGTTGAGAATCACTGAGCTAAATTTTAGTCGGTGAGGGTGGTGGGTGCAGGACTGTACCCCACAGTGCCCTGTTTTTTCCACTGTCCGCCCTCTCCCTGCCTCTAGTCTGTGTTTGCAGGGGCATGTGTGGCCTCTGCCACTGTGGCTGCTCCCGGGGGGGTTCACACATGAGCTACCAGGACTACATACAACTGTGGCCCCAGGAGCTGTAAGGGGGAAGAGCTGGGCTGAAGAGCTCACCCTGCATCTGCCCATCCACGTGTGCACACAGCAGAGTGCTGCTAGGAGCGCAGGGACAGCTGGGATGAGCTGCTGAGGGTGGGACTGGCTGTGGGCATCGCTTATCTGCCACATGCTGGGGCACCTGGTGCCAGGCAGGGAGAGAAGGGATTTTTTTCCTTCTGGCATTGGCTGAGCACTGTGGTACTCTTGGAAGGGTCTCGCAGCACCCCGGGGTGCCATGGCACTCCAACTCGAATCACCGTTTTAGCGTCTCTCTGCAAAGCAGGGTTTTCATACCTCCTGCCCCTCTCTTCTAGACCACTTCCAATGTTTCTATAGCCTTTTTGAAGTGCGGAGACAGGAACTGGACACAGTATTGTAAGAATGGGTGCACCAATGCTGTATTTGGTGAAAATACTGCCACTCTCTCTACTCAGTATCTCCTCGCTTTATCTCAGTAACTTTCACTACATTGCACCGGAAGCACATGTTAATTTGGGGAAATCCCATGATGCCACAGCAGCTTTCGGATTGATGGCTGTCCGAAGTGGAGTGCCTCAGCCCGCAAGTGTGAGCTGCGTTCATGATTCCCAAATTCGTTCATGGTCTTGCAGTTGATTGTATTAAAATACCCTGTTCAAAGCTGCTCAGCTCACCAAGCAAACCCCATTGCCCTGCAGAAGTGACCCGCTCCTATCACTCTTTATGCCATAACCACTTTTGTATCACCTGTAAGCTTTATCAGCGTTGACTACTATGTTGTTGATAAAGCCATTGAACAGAAGTCACACTACATTAGTCTTCACAGGTTTTTTTTTTTATAGGAAACAAATTTGTAGTAAACAAAAACGCACATTGCTTGTCAAGGCTTATATTCAATAAAACCATGTCAAGTAAAACTTGACATAAATCTTGCTCTAATTCTTTGTCGACAACATCCCATATAAGCCTCCCCATGATTTTGCTTGGGACTGATGTCAGGCTAACCAGCTTATAAGTACCCAGAGCATCCAGGTTACATTTTAAAAAATATTGGCACACTAGTTTCTCTCTGCTTCTCTGTAACTTCCCTTATATACCATATTTTGTCAGTGGAAAAATAATCCTTGGCTAACTCTTTTAAAACTCTTGAGTTCAACGTGTATAGATGGTTAGATCTAGATATATAACGAATCTGTGTGTGTGTGTATATATAGCTATAGATCTATCTATCTATCTATATTTATAGATATATATAATATTATATCTGTCTATAATATATATAGATATGTATGTGTGTATATGTATGTATGTATTGCATGTATCATGTTATTTGTTGTCATGCATGCATGTCCCCTGTTACCATGATAATCACAGAAGGCGCCCACTACGTGCTAAACTCCTAGCTTTCACAGCAGGAGGATGTAACTGGCCTTATCCTGCCTTTGTGGGGTTAGTTCAGCAGGCTGGGCAATGGTGGCATTGCAGGGGCTGCTATGAACTGTGTAGGAGCTCAACCACGAGCTGCTCTGAACGGCTGTGGCAGCGCACGCACAGCCCAGCTCCATGTCCCTGAGCTCTAGGGATTGAAACAAGCCATGCACTGACCTGGCTGTGGCTGTCCTAGACAGATTTGCAAGGCATTCAGAGGCAAATTAGCTGTAGGGCAGGGGGCCATGGTGGGAGAGAGAATCCCTTCCATGGTACTTATTTTGTTCCTTTGCACTGTTTACCTGTATTTACTTTGTACCCACAGGAAATAAGGGAGAACTTTGGCTATTTTGCAGGTTGCCTTCCCCCCCCGCACAATAAGTAATACATTAATCCCCAAACCATTAATCCATATTTAGGAGAAATGATTAAGATACTGGCACGATTTTCGGAGAAGTAAAAAGCCCATTCAGCAATTGCTTTTCAAGACAAATAGGCTTTTTGCCAAAGCAGCTAAAAATTATATCAATTGTCGTCAGCCACAATTTGCATCTTGCTGTCTCGGTTTGTGCTAATGCCCGTTTTTAAGCCTTTAGGTAAAGCTCCAAACATATCTTTCACAGAGTGACTCGGGAGAGCTTTGATGCATGGCCTGTGCTCAGGGTTTCCTGATCTCCACCGTAATTGCACCTGTTCTTATTTATGCAAGCTTTCGTTTTATGCGACGGCACGCTTCTAGACCAAACCCTTTTCTAGACCGGTAGGAAGCAGGCGGAAAAAGAAAGAAGGTAGACAGTAAAATATAAATTGCAAAAAATAGAAGTATAAGATATAGTGAACTGTATAAAATTAAAAGTGCTATTTACATTCACTATAGTGTGATGGGAGAAAGCTGTTTCCTGCCTGTGCACTTTTCTTTTCTTGCTTTCTCCCTCTGTCTGTGTTGGGCTCGTTGGCATTTGTCGTTAAAATCTGTATCAAATGAGCTGCAGTGTGCTGCAGCACAGAAGGGTTTCAAAGCAACAATTCCTCTATTATTTCAGCAGAGATTACCTGTTTGAAATGAAACCTACACTGAATCCTTTCTGACCTGGTCCTTATTGTGGTCCTGATAACAAGCCACACTTTCCAGCCTTTATCTTACCTCCTGCAGGGTAATCTTTTCTTTTGGATCTTAATTCTGCTAATAGCACCCTTGACTGGTTGCCAGACAACAAACACGGGCAGGTGAAAAATGCCTGGCTCCAGTCTGACCACTGATAACTACTAAAGACTTTTTCGTCTCGCAGCTCCCTCCGAAACACCCAAGACGACTAGTGGCAGTCGCATTCCGTGTGCGTGTCTCTCTCTTCCAGGTTGTTTCTTTTTTTAAAATAAATGGTGATGATTTTTCTATAGTTGCCGATTCCCCCTTTCAGAACAACAGCAAATGGTGCAACCTCCCTTTGGGTTGAGCTGGTTAATGCACAAGAGCGTATGCTCATCTCATTCTTCGGCGCTAAATGGCAACGACAGGATGGAAATGGGTAAAACGGATGCGAAGCGAGCGCGTTGCCAAATAGCTTGAAGCTGTAAAGTATGTTCCCCACCTCCCCTCCCTTATTTACTGTCCATGGAAATTAATTAAAGACTTGCGAAGAAAACGGAAGATTTGCATTGCTAAACTCAATCTGCTGCTTTCTGGGGGACTTGAACTCTGCAAAGTGCTGAAAAAAGATCAGTGCTTTCCACTGGTAGTCTTGCTGTTTGAACCAAGTAGGAGAGACAACGGCACACAGGGCCCCGCTTCTTCGGTCCCAAACCCAACCTGAGGCTGCACGTTGCCGACCTGCTCCAAGAGGCACGATCAGGAGCGGGTGTAAATTGGCATGGCAGAACCGAGGTCCGTGGCGCTGCACCGATTTTCACCAGGGCGGGTGCAGGCTCATTAGGTTTCCCTGGGGTGATTTTGTCTTTAACATTTGAGCATATGATTATAAGGTAACGAGCTAGTGCTAAAGGGGAGTATGGTTGGCTTTGCTGGAAAATATAAAAGTATCAACTGTTCCTTCAGGGAAATCATTTTAATAGATAACAGCATGTTGTACAATGTTTCATCAGTGATATTTAGATCTAAATTAAGAGCAGTTGTGAGATGGGTTGCCGATTTTCTTGTGATAAAAGGGAAATAGTTCAAGAAATATAGACCAGATGTTATCTTAATCCAATCCTCATGTACAAATGCACACTACGAGACAGTAATAATAGTCCATTCTACCTGTTTCTAATTTTCCTGCTCTCAAGCACCCCCTGTGAAAAATAGATTAAACCAACACATCATTTATGAATCGGCGCTAGGAGGGTTGCGTTTGCATGGAAAGCCACGCGTGCGGCGCAGATTGGAGGGTGCAGCCATTACGGTTTTGATGTATGTTTAAAAACGCACCTTTGACAGTACCATTTAAGAGAGTGGCTCTTAGTGATTTAAAAGGATAGCAGCCTGTTTGGGTTTGAATCAGGCTCTTGGTTCAGCATATCCCTACACAGTTACAAATTTGTCATCAGCCCTTCTAGTTATACTGCCCGAGACAGACCAAAAGGAGAAGGCCCGATTCTCAGCTGCTGTGAATCAGCCTAGATCCACTGACATGAACAAGACACACTGATTTACACCCGCTCGAAGTACCGCCCAAAGCACACCAAACTTAACAACTGAAAACCTTCCCTTCACAACAAAGTATTTGCTCACAGTCGCAGTGGACGGAGACAATTTTTTTTTTCTAACCCCCCACAAAGTTTAATAAAGTTTAAACCTTGATAAAGTCAAGTGCTTGCATCATTTCCTACTTGCATAGGTTGTTGAAACATTTCTCTGTCTTTTGGCACGAGACGTTGAGCACTGCGTGTTTGCAATACTGGGGACAACTCTTTCCCTAAGAGCCCGTCTGAAATGAACTGCTGCACGTGTCGACAGGCCTTTGCATGCCAAGCAGACATTTTAGGAGCTAAATAGACACACAGGAGGATATCATAGACAGCATAGAAAAGCAGGGGTGGAAGGGACCTCCGGGGGCCATCTAGTCCAACCCTATTGAAATCTATTGTCTAACTTATTAGCAAAACTTTGCATTCAACCCTGACACAACCACAAGACATGACACTTTAATCTGCCACAAGTAAAGCAAGGGGACCACATTGGCCAACGTCCTGCTGCTGCAAAGGTTGTTAAAAGATGCTTGAGTGAGCCAAGGAAGAGGGCCACGTCCCCTGCTACCGAGGAAGACGACTCCTTTGTCCCAAGTCTGTACCAATCTGACCATGGGTAAAATTCCTGCCTGACCCAAAATATGGCGATTGGCCATACCCTAAGCAGAGGGGCCAGACCCTCTTGCCTCCGGGTTTAAGTCCCAGAAGGAGTCCTGGGACGCCCCAGTCAAAATCCCCAGCCTTGGCTGCAGCCACTGCTCAGTGCTTCTGCAGAAGGTGAAAGACCTTATTATCCTCCGTGGAAGGCAGTAGTATAAAAATGCAGCTTCTAATTAGAATTACGTGGAGGTTTTGGGAACTGGTTTTGTTTTGCATAGTCCCCTCACTGGACATAAGAACAGCATTGTAGCTCAAGATGGTGTTAATAACAATAATCCAACGATGGGGTAAGTGCCTTCACAGTTTTGACTCCTCCAAGCCATTTTTCAATCAGTGAGAAGTTCTGTTTTCCAAATCGGATATTTCCATATTTCTGTGAAGAGAGGAAATAAGAGCCGGCAATGAGACAATTAATCTTCAGAGACTTCCCACACAGCTGGCCCTTGTGCTACAAGCCTGGTCCAGAGGCAGAACTGAAACTTTCTAAAATCAATTCTTCATTCTTCCATTATATTTTTTTAATTTGTAGCCCTGACAATGCATGTCTTGCTCTTGTCGTATTTTGCAACTTCTTTAACAATAAGGAAGGAAGATTTTGCTGGTCAGAAGGTCTGCTAGGGGCCAGAGTTTGTGTGCCCTTGACCCTGTTGGGTCGGGGCATCGTAAGGAATCCCATAAGGGATGTATAGTCTGGTCTGTGTCTAAATTACAGTGCAATACGTCAGTGCACTTGAGCCACGACGTTTTATGCAGGACAGTATTTTCTTGCACGTTAGCGTATTAGGCAATCCGGCAATTCTTATTTATGTTGTGGCTGTGCTTAGAAATCCTGATGCTGGTATCCGGGATGGGTTGCACTTTGCATTGTACAAACGTGAGCACTAAACCACTCCTGGTGAAAGGTTATAGCAAGAGGTGACAGGTAGCTGCACACAACCCGGAGTGGACTGGGGGAGCCGGCTACCGGAGGAAATGGGAGCAGAGCGCAGTGCAGACATGGGGAGACCCCTTTTGGGATTGAATCCAAAGCCAGTTCAAAGCACTGGAGAAGATGAGGCTGACATCAGTGCAGTTTGTAAAGAGCATATATGTGATACTCGGGGCCAGATTTTCCACCCCACCTATTAGAAGTGCAAGTAGATTTGGGTGCCTAAGTGAGATTCTAGTCTATCAGGCTCGAGACCTTGAAAAACTGTTAATGCAAAAGGTAGCTTGGTCGTCCTCTTCTTTGCTGCTTTTTTGTGACTCAGTCTTAAGGGTCGGGTGGCTGTGTTTTTCAAAAGGAAATGCATTAATGGGCTTTCAGGGCCATAAACAGGGTGGAGTAGAAGTGCACATGGGCATCTAAGTGCACTTGGGCACCTAACACATGCCCAAATGCACCTGGTCCTTCCTGGATTCAAATGACTAATATGAGGGGAAACAATGAACTAAAAAAGGAAAGGACAAAAAAGGGGTAGCGGGGAAAGATGCGAGTGGAAGAATGGTAATGAATTCTGCAGATGGACATCCGTATCAAGAGAACTTAATTGGGGCACTTGGGATTCATATTTGTGACTAAATAAGCTAAACTTAGTTTCATAGTTTCATAGTGTCTAGGGTCAGAAGGGACCTGAGCAGATCATCAAGTCCGACGCCCTGCCATGGCAGGAAAGAGCACTGGGGTCAAACGACCCCAGCAAGGTGTTCATCCAGCCTCCTCTTAAAGCCCCCCAGGGTAGGAGCCAGCACCACTTCTCTTGGAAGTTGGCTCCAGATCCTAGCCGCCCTGACCATGAAGTGGCGCCTCCTGATGTCTAGCCTGAATCTCCCCTCTGCCAGGTTGTGACCGTTATTCCTGGTCACTCCTGGCAGTGCTCGGGGGAACAGGGACTCCCCCAGTGCCTGCTGGTCCCCTCT
>NW_017728958.1:660561-663441 GCF_001723915.1 Gavialis gangeticus
GACCCCAGGATCCTTTTCTGCCTCTGCACTGATGAGAAGGCAGTTCCCCAGCCTGTAGGTATGCTGCTGGTTCTTCCTTCCAGGTGCAGCACCTTGCACTTGTCAGTGTTGAATCCCATCCTGTTCTCATCCGCCCACCCTTGTAACCTGTCTAGGTCCGACTGCAGCCTATTCCTCCCTTCTAGCGTGCCCACATCCCCCCACACCTTAGTGTCATCAGCAAATTTGAGCAGGGTGCTTTTTACCCCCTCGTCCAAGTCACTGATGAAGATGTTGAGCAGCGCGGGCCCGAGGACCGAGCCCTGGGGGACCCCACTGCCCACATCCCTCCCTTGAAGTGCCAGTTGAAAATCTCAATCCTGAAAATGCACTGGTGGTGGTGGTGGTAAGGGTGTGTAGGTTAATACTGAAAGCATGTTATTAGTAATGACCAAAGACCTTTCGCCTCCTGTCCGAAATTCTTTTTTACTGTATAGGACGGGAAAATAAACTCTATCATGTTGGGCTATTTAGTAACCTATTAGTGCATTCATCTTTTCATCATTTGACAGGTGGAAGTAGTAGTCCAGCTTTTAGTTTTAATTATAAGGGATTCCAGATGTAGAATAGGACATAAATTAAAACCAGATCTACTCATATGTCTTTTCAAAGTAAGCCAACTTCAAGGTATCTGCTTTTCATTTCAAAATGTTATTAAAGCTATTACCAAGAAATTCATAGTCTTAGCATGCTCCAATAATTGACACCTTTAAAGTGACTAAACAGATTTAGAGTGTGCAGAAAAGTAAATTTGTCTTAGAGAATGACTCTAATCATCCATTTGCATATAATGGACAAATCGGTGTCTGGGCGAGCAGTCTGTGGGGATGGCTCTGGATGTCTGTGGGTCCCCTTGGCCCCTCCTTACCTTGAATCTGGGATGTCGGGATGTTTTCATGCTTATGCTACATTGCTACCGGAGGTAAAAATTGAAGGCCTGGTCTGAAACCCCTGCAAGTCTAAGGGAGTCTTTTGATGAGCGATCCGTCAAACCCTCCTGTCTTGCGTTGACTTGAGCTGTGTTACATTACGTCGGGAATGGATGCTTTCTTCCCCCCCGACCCCCTGGAAAATTAAATCCAGAACCTTTTTTGGTGTGGTGGTTAAATCCCTGGCTGTGTAAAGAAACCTGCAGGATTTTTTCCAAAAACCCTCTTTTTCTGGCCCCCCTCCCGTCTATCTAGCGCTAGGTTGAAGCCACGCAAATACGACTGCGCGCATCCGACTTCGCGAAGCGCCCCAAGTTTCCCGTCATTAGAATGATAGCTGGCAAGTCTGATAAATTAGAGAAATAACTTGTTTGGTGTAAACTGAGCCTGTTTCTGAGGCAGAAATGTTAGGCTTTTATCCTCTGGAGTGTGATTGAAAGGGTGAGAAGTTAATTTGGCAGCTTCGCTTCTATGGTTTCATAATGTTTCTCCTCCCCGCCCCCCCGCCCCCTCGGCTTCGGCGAAGGGCTGTGATTTCAGTGCTTTGCGCCTGCCCTCATACAAGGCAAGAGCATGACCCGAAACGAAACCCCTCTCCCCAGGGCACATCCTGAGCGGCAACAGCTTGGCTCAAGTGTTTCTTATGAACAGCCGTCCAGAGCACTTGATCTAAATCATGCCATTTCCTTCACAGTATGGCACAGTTAACAAGTCAGTGCATCAACACAATCTGCAGATGGCAGTTCAAAAGGTGCACGTTCCCCAGCAAGATAAAGGGCAACGAGTTCCCCGGGTAAGCTCATTACTTGGATTCAGGCAGGGGCTCCGGAGGGGTGCGAGGGAGGGAAAGGGGCAGGCCGGCGTTGGGAATGCACGTCCACGCAAAGAGAGTCGGCGTGGCGGGGAGCGCGTTATTGCAGCGAAGTGCCAGCAGCTTCCCGGGAGAGGCTGCCTTCGTCCCCTAAAAGCCGGAGGGGCGGGGGGTGGGGGGGAAGGGAGCGAAACCGGTGACAATGTGCAGCATCGCCCCTGCTGCCTTTATCTGCTAGGCCTGGCAAATATAATGCCATTTCCTGAGCAACGTCCTCAAGATCAAAAGGGGTTAGGGAAGCGATCAGCAAAGGCAAGAGGCTCTCTGCCGGCTTCTGGAGTGCTGCAGAGGGGCTTCCAGCGAGCGGCTTGCTCTCGCTGCACAAATTATATTAGAGCTCAACGTCCAGCGAAGAATCTGCGAGACATATTGGCCCTTTAGACTTCAAAACACGCTTAAATTGGAACCACATTGCTGGAATGCTTCTTAGTTAACATTTATATTACTTCAGTTACCAAATCCAGACTAAGTCCCAGGACTCGGCAGGGGAGGACATAATATATTAGGAAGTAAGATGGGGGTGTGCACTTCTGGCCTCCCTTTTTTTATATACATGTACAAAAAGTTTCCTCGCACTCCCAAGGAAATGACTACAAGACCCTAAAACGCTGACTTCCAGAGGCAAACGAGGGAAGTCCACCGCCCCTGCTCTGCCCCCTCCCCTTCCCTGGCCCTTTCTGTGCGTGCCGTGCCTTTGGGGATAGTTTGGATTACTTGCTGTAAGGCCGTTGCATAGAAGCTCAGGTATCAGAGCAGATAATTAGACACATATAGGTAGATACAGCAAAGGTCTCAGTGAATTGTCGGAGGATGAGATACATCTCGGGAGACCAAACAAGCCTCCCCTCTACTGATCTTTGTAAATGAATCTCTTTGGGAACTATCAAGATGGTGCTTTACCACGAATTTCATTGCTCGCAAAAAAGGGACTCTTCAGAGCTGCTCATTTCTAGGTCGCCTCAAAAGCTGGCAAGTGCAAATGTTTTCTTTCTGCACTTGCCTGAGCGCGAAGGTCTCAGAAGCGGGGGGGGGGGGGGGGGG
>NW_017728958.1:663704-665708 GCF_001723915.1 Gavialis gangeticus
GGGGGGGGGGGGGGGGGGGGTGGTATCCCCAGCAGGCAAGGCGTGATGGATTTGAAGAGGGATTTTTTTAAAAGAAGGAAAACTTGGATGTGCACAGGCCACCTTTGCAGTGAGATCCCCGGCCTCCTCTGCAGGCGGCTGAGGGGTGGTGGACCGCTGGTATCAGTGGAGTTAATACCAGAGGGAAATGGAGCCTGGGGATTTTAGGGCAGCACATCATGCTGCTTTCTTGAATGTAATCTAACAGGTGCAGAGAAGCAGCATCTTGCAGAGCCTCTGAGTCAAGTCTTGTGCCAACTTTTTGCTGGTATCTTTCCAGTGGGCACCAGGTTATGAACCAAGTCAGGGTCTTTGGAGGGACTCATTAGGAGCTGGAGGCATCTAGCACCTTTCACTAGGTCCTGGTTGCAGTGCTCACCACTCCGAGTGGTGCCCAGCGCCCCATGTAACCGCTGCTTCCTCTTAGCCCGGTGGGATGCATTCGGGATGGAGCACCATGAACTTTCCCTTCAAGCTCTCACCGCCTTTTGTGAGTCTAACCATCCACCACCTGCCAGAGAGGCTGGTTCGAGTGTTGCTTTGCGGTCTAATGCCCATTGCAGAGGAGCTGTTTTAGCTGCTGTGCGGATGCTTCGGAGACCCTGGAAGCTCCCGGTGTGAGAGTTGGCCAGGTGGGCTGCAGTCCTCAGCGAGGCTGTCCACCACCCCCTTGCAAAACATGATGGATCTAGGCCACCTTCCCAGGTGCATGCTTGTTGGACCATCATTACCCCTCTGCAGCCAGTCATCTCAATACACATGTAAGCATTTTGTCTTGACATAAGCATCATATTTCCTGCTCCCCCGTCAAACGTGGCCTTCAAGCTGTGCTCTGCGGACCACTGGTGGCAATTTCCCCAGAGGCTGGTTTCTTCCTCTTAGGCGCATCAGCGGGGACTCAGAGGCATCTCCGTGCCCCAGCAGAAGCTCAGAGATGTTGTGTTCCCACGTGTCCAGGGGCAGCGAGATGATCCTTCTGCGGCCATCACCCTAACCTCCAAAGGCAACCCTGGTGCTTAGGCTGGGTCTCGTGAATGGGCCAAAACCTGTGCTCCCTCCATCATCTGAGCATCCACGCAGGAGCAGACCACACACGGGTGGAAAGCACCACCTAAACAGAGCTCAATTTCCATAACACATTGTTTTACCTACCAAGTCATCTGCAAGGCATGCAACCCTGGAACGAAAATCCCAGCCAGACTCATCTCTTACATTCCTGCATTTCAGTGCTGTGTTTGCTACACCGTCAGAAGAACCATTGTGGGAATTACTTCTGGGCAGGTGTTTCTGGTTTTCTGGACGATGTTGCTTTTTTATTGGAGGGGCTCCAGCTTAAAGTGGAAGACAGCTTCAGGCTCAGAAGTACTGCAGGCAAATACGCGTGGTCTGTGCTGCGACGGGCGCTGTGCAAGATGACACCTCCGTTCAGGCAGCTGTCGCTAAACTACCGCAGAAGTGTCCAGCAACTTCCCGTTTTAAGGGCTGTCGAACGGCACGTTCTCTTATTACCTTTGTTTTTTGGGAAACATTTCTAATCATTAATAGCACTGTATTCTGAGAGCCACCAGCTGAGATCAGGGGCCTGGTGTGCAAGATGGTCATTTATATAGTATGAGAGAGTCTTGCCCCAGACAGCTGGTTGCCTAAATACCCAAGACAAACAAAGCTTGGGGGAGAGTTGAATCATAGACAATGAGGGTTGAAGGGACCTCAGGAGGTCACATCTAGTCCAACCCCTGCTCCAAGCAGGACCAGCCCCAACTACATCATCCCAGCCAGAGCTTTGTCTAGTTGGGTCTTAAACACCTCCAAGGATGGAGACTGCACCACCTCTCTGGAGAGCTTGTTCCAATACTTTACTACCCTCCTCATGAGAGAGTTTTTCCTAATATCCAACTTCAACTGCCCTTGCTGCAACTGGAGCCCATTGCTCCTTGTCCTGTCATCTGCCCCCACTGAGACCGG
>NW_017728958.1:665752-690338 GCF_001723915.1 Gavialis gangeticus
TGGGTGACCTGTTCCAGTGTTTTACTACCTTCCTAGTGGAGAGTTTTTCCTAATATCCAACCTCAACTTCCCTTGCTGCAACTGGAGCCCATTGCTCCTTGTCCTGTCATCTGCCCCCACTGAGACCAGCTCAGCTCCATCCTCTTTGCAGCCCCCCTGCAGGGAATTGAAGGCTGCTATTAAAATCCCCCCTCAAACTTCTCTTCTCAAGACTCAATGAGCCCAGTCCCTTCAGCCACTCCTCATAAGTCCTATGCCCCAGCCCACAAACCATTTTCATTGCCCTCCGCCAGACTCTCTCCAACTTGTCCACATCCTTTCTGTAGTGGGGGCCCACTATTGGACCCGCATTGCACAGGGTAGGAGGCTTTGGCACAGAGGGACAACGTGACTTGCTCCAGGTCAGAGGAATTTAGCAGCAGAGCTAGACGCTGGAGCCAGGTCTCCTGAGCCCCAGTCCTGTACCTCACTGGCCATTTGCTTAACCTGGCCCGTCAGTCTCTAGGCTGTGGTCTTAGTACTGCAAAGCCGAGGCAGCTACTCAACCGGGACTTCTACCGATTGTGCCCTCTTCTCTGTGGCACCTCTGAAGCTGAGCTGGAGGTCCTTGAAAGGACTTTCACTGGCTGCACTGGGCATCGGAGGAGTCAGAAGGGCTCTTGACAAGGCACTTCTCCAAAGAAGCCATCGTTTTCACGGGCTCTGAAGAAGACCAAGGTTACATTCCCCAGAAGGTCCTGGAGGTAGACAGGAGGTGGGAGCAGAGTTGCCACCTGTATTATTATTTAATGCCTATGGGTCATGTGTTTAGTATTAATGACATGCAAAGGGAGCCTGGAGCTTTGTGCAGGTGTCTTAATTATGCACATCCAAATAAACACATGTAAAATGATCCGCAGAATGCAAAGAGCTGGAAAGCCACTGGGACAGCTTAGGTTATACATAGTTGGTAAAATGCTCTGAGATTTTTATGTGAAAGGTCCTGGATGAAGGCTGAGTCTTATTGTCACTGATGTTGTAATAGGGATTAAGCATCCTGCTGTCTACCAGCAGGAACGGCGGGTAGTTCTCAGCCCCGTTGGTGGACGGACTCTCGGCATTGCTTCCTTGAACTGAGAGAGGCAGTCAGCCGTGTTCGCCGTAGGACATAACAGGGCCGAGACCAACTGAATTCTGTAGAAAGCAATGAGAGGAAGATGTTCCTCCTATGGAAATCCATGGGGTGGTTCGTAAAACCGGTAGAAGGGATTTCTGAACAATTCCATTGATTTCTACGGGATGGCTGGAAACATCTGCCGGACGATCCTCTTTTTCCCTTACCTTCTCCAGGACCCCTCCATGCAGAATACAAGCGTGCATTTTGAAGGGCCATGTGAAGACAGGAGCCCGTGCACTTCTTGCAGTACAATTCACTCCCTAGACAAGCTTCCATCTTTTTGGTCCCGCTGATTTCCTGAACTGCACAACCACATACAGAGCCATTTTATTGAAAATAAATGTCAAGTAATTTTTGCAGAATCTCAGAGCAGACTTTGAGCTGACTTTTTTTTCTATTTCTTTAAATGGCTTTATAGAAATGACTAGTTTGCTCCTGAACCCTGCAGGCCAGTGTTTAAAAAAAGAAAGAAAAGAGACCTCATTGCAGTTGTGGCTCTTCTTCATTGTGAACTCGATTGAGATGAGCCTGATGCAGCTGTGAGTGCAAATAAGAAGCTCCCGCCCAGCTCAGCAGTGGGAGGGTCTCTGCCTCGTCTGGGTGTGGCAGGAAGCTCAGGCTGCGCCTTCACCGTTTCCCTTGCTGAGCAGGCAGGAGGCAGGCAGGGCCGTTGGGCAAGTGTGGGGCGAAGTAAGCTGCCCCAGGGAAGGGCTGCAGCCAGTGGGTGCATCTACACGTGCCATTAGGGGGCAGCAATAAACTGTGGAGCATATTGCTCTGCAGTTCATTGCTCCTGGGCGTGTGGTTTACATGTGTGCCTGGACTGCAGCACACTGAGCTGGGTCGCAGCAGCCCCGGCTGGCAGGGGGCCTGGCATGAATGATGTGTGTCCCTGGAGGCTGGGGGGACACCGTGACTGCCCACAGGCGGCGGTGGTGGCAATGGTAGTGGTAGCGGCAGGGGTGTGGTGACGGCAAGTGGGGAGCTCCTGCAGGTGGCTACAGCGGTGTCAGTGGTGGGGGGAGAGGGTGGTGACCATCCGCAGACACTGCTGCCAGTGTCGGCGGTGGCCAGCAGCAATCAGTGACCACCAGCAGATGCCACCAGCGGTGTCGGTGATGGGGATGGGAGCTGCAAGCAGCGACCGCGTGCAGGCACTGCTGGCAGCATCAGCAGTGGCCAATTGCAGGGGGTGCACCACCCATTTCAGAGGCTGGGTTGCACCCCCTAAGCATCACCTGTGGGACCTGGGGTGTCAGCTCAGAAGCCCAGGATTGCTTTGACCAGGCTCAGTGTGCTGCGGAGGGGCTGGCTGGGCCGTCAGGGTGCTTCAGCATGAGGCTAGGTGGTAGGCAGCCCCAGCACTGAAGCACCCTTGTCCCCACCCAGCTGGGTCAGCATCTACACATGTGCTGCTGAGGACAAAAAAACTCTGCAGCAGGGTAGGATTTGTATTTACTTGTCCTATGCAAGTCCAATATCCAGCGTAGGACTTGTCCAATACAAGTCCTACCCTGCTGCAGAGCTTATTCATTTCATGTGCCCAAATAGGGGTGCACGTGTAGATGCTGAGATGTTTACTGCATAGTTAATCAACTGCACAGTAAATGTCTTGTGTAGATGTGCCCGGTTATTCTCCACCCCAGGAGCACATGGTGAACAGGGAAGGAATCGTGACCAAGTCATAGTTTCATAGTTCCTAGGGTCGGAAGGGACCTGAGCAGATCATCTAGTCCGACCCCCTGCCATGGCAGGAAAGAGTAATGGGGTCAAACGACCCCAGCAAGGTGTTCATCCAGACTCCTCTTAAAGCCCCCCAGGGCAGGAGCCAGCACCACTTCTCTTGGAAGCTGGTCCCAGATCCTAGCCGCCCTGACCGTGAAGTCGCACCTCCTGATATCTAGCCTGAATCTCCCCTCTGCCAGCTTGTGACCGTTATTCCTGGTCACTCCTGGCAGTGCTCGGGGGAACAGTGACTCCCCCAGTGCCTGCTAATCCCCCCTGACTAGTTTATAACAGGCCACTAGATCCCCCCTCAGCCTTCTCTTGTGGAGGCTGAACAGGTTCAGGTCCCGTCGCCTCTCTTCTCCTCATAGGGCCTGCCCTGCTGCCCCCAACCATGCGAGTGGCCTCCTCTGGACCCTCTCCATGCTGTCCACATCCCTCTTGAATTGCGGCGCCCAGACCTGGACGCAGTACTCCAGCTGCAGCCTGACCAGTGCTGCATAGAGGGGGAGGATCACCTCCTTGGACCTGCTCGAGATGCATCTGTGGATGCATGACAAGGTACGGTTGGCCTTCCTGACCACGTCCCCACACTGCCGGCCCATGTTCATCTTGGAGTCAGTGATGACTCCAAGATCCTTTTCTGCCTCTGCACTGATGAGAAGGGAGTTCCCCAGACTGTAGCTATGGTGCCAGTTCTTCCTCCCCAGGTGCAGCACCTTGCACTTTAGGCAGGGTACATTTGTACTTTGTAGACTGACCAGAGAGTGTGTGTGTGTGTATGTATATGTATATGTGTATGTATATATATGTGTATGTGTGTGTGTGTGTGTGTGTGTGTGTGTATGTATATGTATGTGTGTGTGTGTGTGTGTACACAGACACCCCAGGGATGGCGCCATGCTCAGTCTAGTGGAAGTGGCAGAGACAACGGGGCACGCTGCCAGGAGCCCCCGTGAAAACAAGCCGTGATTCAGACTCACAATATATAGCACAAGCTCTAGTGAGCCGAAGCAGCTCACTTCACCAGATGCTGTCACATCCACTAGACCCACGTTTTCCTCCATTCCTATACAGAGCTGCTCTTTCTGGTGGCCTGTAAGCACAGCAGTGTGGTCTTGGATGTAACATGGGCAAGTTAAGCAGGTTTGGATCTGCTCTGTGTCTGGATGGGAGGAAGCGGTGATAGTCATTCTCCTCTCTGTGTCAGCACAGACCCCAGGGCCTTTGGGGAGCTCTCCTGCTACTGGAGGTATGATCTGTTAGTGCGAGATAAAAAACAAGGCTGCAACATTTGCCTAAGAATACCCCTGTGTCGTGTCCAGGTTTCACAGTGGATAATGACATCCTGTTTACTACAGTTTTTCTCCTGTAAGTTCACTTGGGGAGAATTATCTTTTCCGGGTCTTGTCCTGTCCTCAAGTGGATGAGTGAAGCGAACATGCCTGTGCACTGTCAATCAGCTGCTGCTTTTCATCCCAGAGGTGGCAGCATTTTAGCAGTAGATGACTGATGTCTGCATTTAGCCCGCTTTACCTGCACGAGCAAATTCAAGGAAGTCTCACCATTATTTCCGAGTCTGGCTGGGTGCATTTATACTAGGTGAGACGTGCCATATGACAGAGTACCCCTGCGTGCTTGTTGCAGAAGTGCAGGCATAGTTGGAAGAGGGGAGTTTCGCAGCTGTGGATCTTGATTTCAGCACCAGTCCGTGCAGCCGGGTTGTGGTCAGCCGTATGAAATCTAATTTTACAGGCCCTTGGTACACAATGTGAAGTGCAGCAGCTGACTCTGTTTTCAAGGGTTGGGGGGTGAGAAGAGGACACCAGAGGCTCTGGTTGGACAGTGATCCTGCTTGTGGCAATGAGACAGGCTGGAAAAAGCAACGCAAAGCTTTCCCAGTTCTCCCGTGCAGCTGTCATCGTTAGCACAAACAGGCCGGCGCTGCCAGAGCTGCTGTGCTACCCTGTGCTCAGAGTTATTCAACCCAGCCCGGCTGCCCTGCCCTTCTGCTGAAGGGTGATGCCTTGCCATGGCGCTGCGTAGTGGGGCCGCTCGGTCCTCGCAGCAGCTTATTCCAGGGCGCGACCGAGTTGGGAGATGAGACTGAGAGGCCTGAAGAGACCTCCTTTCCGGTTCACGGCTGTGGGGTCTAGCACAGCACGTCATCACGGGACTGGATTGTGTGGGTCCATTCGTGGACCTGTGGCACAGTAAGACCACAAAGAATAGTTTTGTAACAAGGAGGCCTTTCAGAGAGGGAGGATGCTCTGGCAATCAAGGCAGTAGCATGGGACTCAGGTGCTATGAGTTCACGGACTCCGCCACAGACCTCCTGTGTGACCCTGGGAATGACACTTGGGCCACATCTATGCTGGTGAAGTACCTAAAGAGTGACGCAGGTCCCAAAGTGTGATGCAAATCAGCTTTACTCCAGTACCTACATTTCTTCCAAGCCTATGTTTGTGGCTCGAAAAGATCCCACAATGCCCAAACTTGGGCACTGAGTATGTGCAGCACAGCCCCCAATCCTGTCAGAGGAGCTGGGCAAGCTGAAAACCACCCTGGCACAGCGCTGGGAAGCAGGGTTTCCTCTCCTAAGTGAGTGCCCTCTTCACTGGGCTCCAGAGTTAGGTTCCCACATGCCTGTTGTCCTTCCAGGCCCACGTCCCTTGCTGTCTCGGCTGCCCAGCGGTGGCAGGTGGGGAGCTGAGCAGAAACAGAGGGTGCTCCCATCCAGGCTGCTCTGTAGTCCGCGGTTTGGGGCAGTCTCCTAGCAGGTGGGGCAGGTGGTTTGAATCATTTCAGGCTGAAGAAGGTCTCGAACTGAGGTTCCCACTTCCTGGATGAATGCTCTAACCACTAGGCTGGGCCTCAAAGGAGGCACCGCTGCCACCTGGAAGTGAGCCCTGCTTGGTTAAGCGCCTAGCCTTAAAGTGCTCCGGGCTTTCAGTGGCTGGAAACGCCTCCTGTGCAGCCCCCAAGTCCAGCACCTCAGCTCTGCGGAGGGGCAGGAGGGCAAACATGCCCCTGTGTTTGCTGAGATCCATTTAAGAGGGAAAATCCCACTTCTCTCCAAAATCCACTTTCAAAATAAGCACGTTTTGACACGTGGGCAACATCCCCTCCCCTGGGAAAGAGGGCACAGGTTCACCGTGAGCTCGGGATTACTCTAGGGAAGGCTGCTCTCTGAACGGGTGTCGGGGCACATCTTCCCTGGCGCAACTGGGACCTGGAGATTTTCACATTTTGCACATTTCTTATGGGGACTTCTAAAGTCTGGGGCCTTGTCCCCATAGGGTGACCCAACAGCCAGAGTTAGGCCCCTAGGATTTCAGTACAGTGCATAGAGAGACAGCCTCGGAAATGCAGCCTGCCAGCTCTTCTAGGTCTCATTAAACATGACCCCAGGCACCGAGCAGGAGGGCTCTCTTGGCTTCTGTCATGTACGTGCCTTGTTAGTCCAGGCTGTGCTTGAGACCATTCAGAGATTCATACATGTCAGGGGCTGGAAGGGACCTCAGGCGATCATCGGGTCTGGCCCCCTGCACCAAGCAGGAAAGACAACTGGGGGTAGGTGACCCCGGCAAGGTGACCGTCCAGTCTCCTCTTGAAGATCTCCAGGGTAGGCGATTGCACCGCCTCTGGAGGGAGCTTATTTCACAGTCTGGACACTAACTGTGAAGAAGTTTTTCCTAATGTTGAGCCTGAATCGATCTTGCAGGAGTTTGTGGCCATTACTCCTGGTTTTCCCCTCGTGTGCCCTGGAGAGCAGTTGCCCACCGAACCCTTGATGTGCTCCCCTGACGTAGCTACCAGGTCCCCTCTCTGCCTTCTCTTCCTCAGGCTGAGGAGTCCCAGGTCCCTCCACCTTTCCTCATATGGCTTGCTGTGTAAGACTGATCATACGGGTGGCTCTTCTTTGGACTCTCTCAGGCTTGCCCACGTCCTTTTGCAGTGCCCAGAGCTGGATGCAGTCCTCCGGCTGTGGTCGCACCAGCACTGAGTAGAGCGGAAGAATCGCCTCCTTGGCTTTGCTGGCGACGCATCGACTGATGCATGCCAGAGTGGTATTTGCCCTCCTGGCTGGAGCATCGCACTGCTGGCTCGTATTCATGCTGTGGCCTGTTATTAACCCCACGTCCCTTTCAGTCGCGGTGCTGGCCAGTTTGGTGTCACCAAGCCTGTAGGTGTGTTGGGGGTTGCTCGCCCCAAGGTGGAGACTTTACACTTCTCAACGTTGAACTCCCAACTTTTGCCAGCTTGTCTAGGTCCACCTGTATCTGTAGACCATCTTCAAGTGTGACCACACTTCCCCATAACTTGGTGTCATCCATGAACTTGGCCAGGGAGCTCTTCACCCCCACGTCCAAATCATTAATAAAGATGTTGAAAAGTACTGGACCATGCACCCACCCCTGCAGGAACCATTGCCCACTTCTTGCCAGGATGACACAGATCCGCTCACTATGACTCTCTGGGTCCTATCCAGCAGCCAGTTTCTCACCTACCTGACAGTCCCAGAGTTATGCCCACAATCCTCCAGTTTTCTTGCAAGGACATCATGGGATACTCGATTTATCGTGGGACATCATGGGATACTGGACCATTTGGAAGTCTAGGTATACGAGGTCAACCTGCTCTCTCGTGTCCAGGTGACGAGTTACCTTGTCATAGAAGGAGATGAGGTTGGGAAGGCAAGACCTGCCCACCATGAAGCCATGCTGGCTGTTGTTCACAATTGTACCTTCAGCAAGCTTATTGCAGATAGACTCCTTAATCAACTTTTCTAGGATTTTCCCTAGGATTGAAGTTAGGCTGATTGGCCTATAGTTACCCAGGCCCTCCCTTCTGCCCTTCTTGTGGATGGGCACAACACTGGCCCTCTTCCAGTCCTTGGGGACTTCTCCAGAGCACCACGAGTTGTGGAAGAGTTTCACCAGGGGTTCTGCAATGACTTTGACCAGCTCCTTCAGCACTCTCAAATGAAGATCACCTGCTCTTGCTGACTTGTGTATGTCTAATTTTATTAATTGGTCATACACCAGTCCTATGGCAGTAGTAGGAAGGTGATTACTCCTACTGTGCTCATCCTGTACTCTACCTGGCGTGGTTTTCCCCTTGGTTCGGTGAAAGACCGAGGCAAAGTAGTCATTCAGGAGATCAGCTTTCTCCTCGGTGCCAGTAACCAGCTCTCCTGCGTTGTTGAGCAGTGGCCCCACACTCCCATTTGTTTTCGTCCAGTTCCCTATGTACCTAAAGAAGGACTTCTTCTTGTCCTTGATTCCCATTGCTAATCTAGTTCGGTTGCCACTTTAGCCCGTCTTATCTGTTCCCTGCAAATGCGGCCATCGTGGAATAGTCCTCCTTGGGGCCCGCCCTGTGCTTCCATTGTTTATAAGACTTTTTCTTCTTTCTTAAGAGGACCCTGATTTCCCTGTTTAGCCAAGAGGCCTTCCCAGCCCTTCTGTTACCTTTTCTCCGCATGGGAATGGACTTCCTTTGTGCTTCAAGGATTGCGTCCTTAAGGTACAACCACTCTTCATGCACACCTTTCGCCTTCGGCCCCTGGTCCCACGGCACTTGCCCTACTAGCAACCTAAGCTTGTTGAAATTTGCATTTTTGAAGTCCAAGACTTCAATCCTGCTATCAGATTTGTCCGCCTTATGTCAGACAGTGAACACGATGGTTTCATGGTCACTGTCACCCAGACTTCCCTCTATATTTAAGCCAGTCACCAGGTCTTTGGCCTATGGCTGCTGGCGAGCATCACTGAAAATTCATGGTGATGGGGGAGGTTCTGGATGATTAGAAAAGGGCAAACATAGTGCCCATCTTTAAGAAAGGGAAGGAAGGGGGTCCAGGGAACTACAGACCAGTCAGCCTCACCTCAGTCCCTGGAGAAATCATGGAGCAGATCCTCAAGGAATCCATTTCTAAGCACTGGGAGGAGGAGGAGGCATGGATTCACCAAGGGCAAGTCATGCCTGACCAACCTGATTGCCTTCGATGACAAGACGACTGGCTCTGTGGATGTTGGGAGACCAGTGGATGTGATATACCTTGACTTGAGCAAGGCTTTTGATACCATCTCCCATAGCATTCTTGCAAGAAAGCTTAGGAAGTACGGGTTGAATGAATGGACCTTAAGGTGGATAGAAAACTGGCTGGTGCATCCAGCTCAGAGGGTAGTAATCAATGGCTTGATGTCTAGTTGGCAGCTGGTCTCACGTGGAGTGCCCCAGGGGCTGGTCCTGGGGCTGGTTTTGTTCAATATCTTTATTAATGACTTGGAAGATGGCATGGAGCGCACCCTCAGCAAGTTTCCAGACACCAAGCTGGGGGGAGTAGTAGATACACTGGAGGGCAGGGCTAGGATTCAGAGTGACCTAGACACATTAGAGGATTGGGCCAAAAGACATCTTATGAGGTTCGACAAAGTCCTGCACTGAGGAGGGAGCAATCCCATGCACTGGTGCAGGCTGGGGGTGACAGGCTGGGCAGCAGCTCTGCAGAAAACGACCTGGCAGTGCTGGGGGACAACAAGCTGAACAGGAGCCAGCAGTGTGCCCTTGGTGCCAAGAGGGCTGATGGCATCCTGGGCTGCATTGGTAGGAACATTGCCCGCAGATCGAGGGCACTGATTCTTCCCCTCTATTCAGCACTGTTATGGCCACATCTGGAGTCCTGTGTCCAGTTCTGGGGCCCCCACTACAGAAAGGATGTGGACAAATTGGAGAGTCAAGCAGAGGGCAATGAAAATGGTTTGGGAGCTGGGGCACATGACTGGTGAGGAGAGGCTGAGGAAACTGGGCTGATTTAGTCTGGAGAAGTAAAGACTGGGGAGGGTGGGGATTGAATAGCAACTTCACCTCCCTGCAGGGGGGCTGCAAAGAGGATGGAGCTGGGCTGTTCTCAGTGGGGGCAGATGACAGGACAAGGAGCAATGGGTTCAAGCTGCAGCAAGGGAAGTTGAGGTTGGATATTGGGAAAAACTTTCTGGGCAGCAAAGCACTAAGTGTTCCCATATTCAGACCACACGTTCTTTCACAACCCACTCAGCCATCAAGTAACCAACAACTTTCACCAGATCCAGTCCCTGTTCATGCAGGTGGGTATGAAGATAGGTAAAAAAAAGGGGACCAACATTTCTGCTTTCTGCACGGGGTGTAGAGCCCGGGTTCTCTAACTGGCATGTTTCTGTTTCCCTGACGTTTGAAAGTGCCCATTTGCTCCAATCCCATTAGCTGCCGTCGTGATCAGAAGGTCGAAACAAGAGCATCCCAGAGTGATTCTGATAAGCCTGGCTTGGTTGACACGGTACTGGCTCTCCAACGTGTAACACCTCTCTGCCCATCCTCTGACAATATTGCCCCTCACCCAGGCCAGATTCTGCACCCCAACCCACAAAGTTTCCATCCGGCAGCTTGGATAATGTGTGGCTAATTGCACCACAAGTATACAATCCATCCTAATCACTAGAAGGAAGATAGTCATAAATATTACTAAATGGAAGAGCTTTTAGCTTGGCTAAATGGAAGGGATTGGCCACCCGAGCCTTATAACACCTAGTGTCTCTATCCAGACTGCAGACTCTAGAATAATTACCGCAACTAAATGACACAGGCCTCTTAAACGAGCTTAATGCACATTGACTTGGAAACCCAGGGGTAGGCCCCCCCAGCACTTGTACCAGAGCATGGCATTTTGCTTGGCACGCAGGATGGATGGTGGGGAAGGGGCTGGGGCTGCGCTGCCACAACAAGGATCAGTCCCCTGCCATCTGCTTCTGGCACTCCATCTTACGAGTTGAGGTTGCGGGTGTTTTTGGCTATGTCACCAGCCCCTGGTGTACCCTCTTGTGGGAGGGTGATGGGTGTGCTCACCCTCCATGGCAGAGGGCTTTGTAAAAGATTTAAAGGGTTTACCTGCCTGGAGAAGAACTGGTTCCTTTGCGGCGATAGCCTCTTGCTTACTTTTTTCCTTGTCTGCCACAGCCGCGTTTTTTAGCAGCGATAACATCAGCCAGGAGGGTGGGAGAGCTGCAGTCTTTAATGGCAGGTCTCCCATACACGCTTTTCCACAAAGATAAAGTTTCATTAAGACTTCACCCTAAATTCCTGCCCAAGGTGGTCTCAGATTTCCATCTGAATCTGGTAATGCACCAGTTGCTTTTCTTGCTGAAGCTTCATAAGCACAAGGATGAGGAGATGCTTCCTAAGCTGGATGTGCACAGGATGCTTTCACTTAATCCTGGGAGGTCTCCATAATTTAGGTCTTCTTTGAGAGTCTTTCTAGCTAATGCAGAAAGGCAGCAGGGACAAGAATCTCCATCTGGATTTCCACCAGTATTAAATAGTTAAATAGTTCATGGCCAGAGAAAACTGTCCCAAAAAATTGCCAGCTTGGGCAATCTTGGCAGGTTTTAGGTGGACAATTCTCATTTGCCAAGCAGCAACGTAAACCTCAGTTCACACCAGTCTGCAGCGCCCTACCATCTTCCAAGCATCTCGACCTGACACAAACTTTGGAAAGAAACATTTCACCAACTGCCTCCACCCAAGAGCTCATCCAGGCCACTGTCCGTCTGGGTGCTGTGGCTTCTCCTGGGAAGCTTGCCTTCACGTAAACCCTGTCGGCCTGGCACGCAGGGCATTCATACCGCTATTGCAGCCGCGTGCTGATATACCACTGCAGCACTGCAGAGAGAGCATTATCGTTTCGACTGAACCAACAGGCTGTTTAGCTGTGGCATTCATGTCTTCCGAACCAAATTTGCAGGGTGGATGGTTGTAGCTGTGTTGGTCTAAGGACGCAGGCAGGCAAGGTCCTTTGGGTAGATGTGGGCTCTTTTACTCGACCAGTGGAGTAGTTGGAAAAAAGTTCTTTGCAAGCTTTCGGGCACAAGCGCCCTTCTTCAGGTCCCTGTGCCTGCAGAAGGGTGATCGTGCCTGAAAGCTTGCGAAGAACTTTTATCCAACGACTCCCTTGGTCTAATGCAAGACGTCACATCTACCCAAAGACACTTGCCTGCTTTCTGAACCAAATCACACCCATGGCTCTACATCTGCCCAGCCTTCAAAACACCTTGGCCAGGCAACTCAGCAGGAAGTTCTCAGATCGCTACAGAGTCAGTCAAAGTTTCAGGAGCCGGGTGGGGATCTCAGAGCGGGGACTCCAAGAAACGAATGTTTCCTGTGAGATACCAGAACTGATGTCAGGCAATTTTTCCAGTGGGGGCTCCAGTCCAAGCTCCCTGCTGTATACCTTTCTCATTCTCTGGACATGCGGGTTGATGTACGCCTTTATGCCCGTGCCGTGACTCCAAGGGCTCTGAGGAGGCAGAGGCAAGACACAGGACTAATACTTGATAGGTTGTGGCTACCTTACAATGACAGTGGTTCTGTGAGATGTGTTGTCCACCTGGATTCCCAAACCTGCCCTTATTTCCTGCTACCTCAGAGATGTTCTCTGATGGGATTTGAAGGTGGTTTTGTCCCTCTTTGCTTTTCGTGCCTTTGGGCTGGGAGGGTGTGAGTATATTTACAGCACAGGGGCAGCCCCAGTAGGGACTGCCGGCCAAGAGGGACCCCTCTTGCTCGAAGGGGACTTGTGTGAACCAAGGGAAGAGTCCAAGGAGGTCACACATCTTGACCTATAGTCACTATACAGAAAGTAACTGGTCTTTTTTTGTGAGGGATCCTGTCCTTATCTTAGTGTAGTGCTGGCAAACCTAATGGATGCACCAGAGGCGTATCGAGTCCCACCCCAATTGCACTACTAGGGTGCACGTCTGGGGAGTATTCTCTTTCCTACCTGCCACTGAAGGCACCTTCCTTATTGTGTTAACCTTGCCAGAAGATGCAAAGGAGTTTTAGGCTTTGACAGCTGGTTTTCCCATCACTGCGTTCCACAGAGACATCTTATGCCCCTCTAGGGAGTTGCCCTCCACCATCAGCCAAAGGATTTACTTAAACTAGAGGATTAATCTCCAAGCCTTCCTTCTGCATCCCTGTTCTCTTGAGAGGGAAGTTTAGGATCCACACCCTAGCAAGGAAAGGGCTTTGAAGGTTGTTTTGGACAAAGCTAAGGTGATAAGGGGATGACTACAAATTTTTTGCACCTCTGGCAATCATGGGAATGCCATTTCTATGATATGCCCAGCTAAATTGGATCGGACTGAGCATCAAGACATGCTATGTTTTAGCAAGGATGTCGACATCGTAAGTTTTGGAGCTGACCGGAGGTCTATGAGGGTTGCCATTAAGGAAACTGGCCAGGAATTTTGTCCTATCCTTGCTGTTGGGAGGACAGCTCTCCAGTCCTTGTTTAATTAAACTTCTTGGCCCACAGTTGACAAAGGACACTGAAAAATTAGAGAGAGTGCAGAGGAAAGCCAAAAGAAATGTTACCTGACCCCAGCGCTCTTTCCTGCCCAGAGCAGGGGGTCGGACTCGATGATCAAATAGATCCCTTCCGACCCTAGAAATCTATGAAATCTATGAATGATTCAAGGGCTGGAGAAAATACTTTACAGTGGGAAACTTGATTATTTCCATGTATTTATATTCTCAACAGGAAAAGGGAGAGGTGACTTGACTAGAGTAGAAGTATTTTGAGGTAAGAAAATACTGGGTGCATCTACATGTTCATTCATGAACTTTTGCTAATGCACATTCAATTTAGGACCTCCATTATACAGTACTAGAAAAAGGTGCATTAGCCTATTTTAATGTGCATTAGCAAAAGCACACAGGCTTTTTTTGTGATGCTTAAATACACATTAAAATAGGCTAGTGCACATGTAGACATGCCCAGCACTAATGGGTTTTTTAGTCAAGCAGAAAAGGCATCGCAAGACCCAAGGGATGGCAGCTGAAACCAGACAAATTCAACTGGGAAATCAGGCACGAGTTTTTAAACGTGAGGATGGCTACCCACTAGCCAAGCTGTCGAGGGAAATGGTGGACTCTCCTTCTCTCTGTCTTCAGGACTGGATGCCTTTTGGAAGGTGGTCTTTAGCCACCTGCAAGCTATGCTTTAGTCATACACGAGTTGCCAGGTTTGGTATGGGGGTACGTGACTGGGTTTTGATGTCCCGTGATATACAGGATGTCAGGACAGTTGTCCTAATGGTTCCTTCTGGTCCTCCACCGTATGAATCTCTGAATCTGAATTCTGTGGGATTCATAGAAAGTTAGGGTTGGAAGGGACCTCAGGAGGTCATTCGACTCCAGGATTGAAAGGTTAATTTGACTTTTGAAAGTGGGACCAGACAGATGCAGTTTCAAAGGGAGACGGGCAGTGTGTTTCCCTGGTTCTTTAAGAGGGTTGCCTCTGCCCATTCATGCTACCAACCCACAGTCTCTCTGGGTTTTATTTTCTTCTGGTCTGTGGGTTTTGGTGGAAGGAGCTAGGGCAGTTGGGAGCCGCATGGCCTCTGATAACCTCAGGTGCATTCACACGACCTCCGTAGCACTGAGTTCCTGGGTCCCAGCAGGCGTTGGGGGGCACCATCCAAGAGGGAACATGCAGAGAAACAGTGTGGGGTAAGTTATTTCTCCTTGTGAGGGACAGTGAAACGATGTGCTCCGATTCAGTTAAATGCTGCTTTGAGTATGGATAGCATACAGCCCTCTTGAATTTGGCTGGTGTGTGTGTGAGAGAGAGGGGGAGGTTAGAGGCTGGCTATTGGGCAAGAAAATGCTGCTTCTGGTTGTTTATCAAATTAGCATTTTTTCCCAAGTTAATTTCTTGAAATTCGGCACCAAAACCATTCTGCAACAGCCTGCGTTTCACCCGACACTGATTTCCTCCCCGGGCCGCCTCTCTGCATTTCTGCAGATGATGTTGTTTTCATTTTGTTTGCAGTCTGGTGGGAGCATTGGCCTTAAAAAAAGGCAAGAAACTGAAAACAACTGACGTGAAATATTTTTATTTTTATTTTTTCAATCAGGGTTTCAGGGATGTTGGCATCGGGCGAGGAAGGAAAAAAAAAAACAAAAAACCGAGACGACGCAGTCAGGCTATTTTAGAAAGAAAAATGGCCAAATTGGGAGGCCAGCTTGGAGGAGGCTGGGAACGCTCCGTGTGTTTACGGGCTCGGGTTATCCACACCTGCAGGTTAGAAATGCTGTCATCTGAGGAGTGGCCCATATTACAAGAAGGTCAAGCACCAAGCAGACCTAATTAAAAGCTCATTACAAGAGACAATCTCCATTAGCATGCCAAGCCTCATGCAAATCCATTAGCACCAGGGCTCTCTTCGGAAGCTTTAAATTCCAGCCCTGTGCCCCAGGGACTGGAAACTGCGGCCGGTTAATTTGCCATTCTCAGTCTGCAAACATTAGGCACAGTCCTCTTACTTTCTGGATTATTTCACATTCCAGCAAATTAGTTTTATCCGTTCTGAGAACATTTTAACAAAGAAAGTGCTTTTGGAATCTCCTGGATAAAATAACGAGGGATAAAAGAACGAGCAGCTCGCCCAATCAGGAACACACAACTTCAAATCTCTCCTGAAAATGCAGCCTTTCCTGTTATTTGCCCCCTCCCTTTTGCTTATCTTTCGACAGTCTGATTTTTTAATTATGTTTCTGCAGCCAGTTCCCCCCCCCCTTCTATGATAGTGTTCTCAAGAGTCATGTTTTTCTGCCCCCCCGCCCTTTATTTCATTGTAGGAGAACTTGACCAAAGATCTCCAAACTTGTTAAGTATAACATTGGTAAATGATACTATTGTTTGAGTTGGGGGGGGCAGTTTATCGGGGGGGGGGGCAGGTTTAAAAAAAAAAAAGGAAAGGAAAAAGGGCTCAAATGAACTGAAATGGATCAAAGTAAACAGAGACATCTAAAAGCTTTTGTAAGTTAAAAGTGGCTATCTGTTGCAAGTCCTACCCCATTAACTACTGATAGAAGCACTGCCCTGGCCTCCTGAGATATCTAACACCCGCTGCCTATAACGAGATGAACTCTGGGTTATTCCCCGCGTTGCTGTGCACGACTGCTTAACCTCAACCTCTTTGCAAATGTTTATCCTCTCTGCTAGGCCAAGTGATGGGGGGACTCCTTGCCCAGGCTCTGGGAAGGAAACCTTAGCTCTGCCGGGGTGGGGAGAGGTGCGCAGGCGGCGGGGGAGCCAAGCGCTTTCTCCCCTGGGTTTTCGACTTTAGCACCATTTCCGTCGGCCTTTTTTGAGACGTGAATGGGGCGGGAGATGGAGATCGCCCTCCGTGTGCCGGGTTACAGGATCTCCCGTCCTGTCCCCAGCGCCATTCAGTTGGGGAAAGCGAGCTGAAACTGAGAGGCTTGTCTAGAGAAACCGGGAGAATGGGGAAGTTTGGGGGGCAGGAAGGGGGAGGGGGGCGCAAGGGCTCTTTGACTAGGACCAGATAGGTCTCTGTGCAGAGTAATATTACAGCTTGCTCTCTCATAAACAAGCTGCATGCCTGCTTCTAAAGAGCCCATCTGGCATAGCTTTGAGAATGGCAATAATTACAAGCTGATGATGGACATGGAAAAAAAAGCAAAAAAAAAAAAAAAAAGCCCCGCTGAGCAAGCTCATAAGGAAGTACAGGCCAGGGCTGTAGGGAAATTACAGGCTAAAACCCTTTCTAGTTTAGGCCTTTTGGTGTTCTTAATCACAGACTTTCAATGTTGTAATAAACACTGTTGCATTTTATTGACCCACTCCCATGACAGGCAAATCTTTTTTATTTGATTTTATTTTTACCATTTGTTAGTTTTAGCAAGCAGCTCGAGAAGGATGGTTCCACCAGAGCAAGTCTGGAGATTTACTGCTACTGATGAAAGGGCTGGAAGAAAGAGGGATGGGGGGGGGAGAGGGGTTGCAGCTTCAGAGCAGCTCTTTAGGAGCTCCACTTCTACCTGTGTGGCACAAGGTCACTGTCCTCGGTGGTTTTTTTGGAGATCATTCTTCGGCAAGGAGCGAAAAGAAAGAAGAGGATTCCCTGCGGGTTTTCAGGCAGAACTCCCCCTGACTTCACTGGGGTCAGGGATTCACCCAGCAACCAGATCCAGCCTTCCCCTAGCTCCTCGAAGGCAACGGCACCGCTCTCTGTGACTTCAGTCATGCAGGACAGGCCCTAAAATATCCTGGGTGGAAGCTGCTTGGCCTAAGCTGCCCCTACGTGCTTGCTCAACGCAGCATTTTTAAATGAAGAGGAAGATTATAAAGGCTCGTTCAAGTGGTGGCAGTGCTGGGGGTCTTGCTGCAGCACCTCTCTGTGCAGAAGACAGGGACCTGCATTTCCAGGTCCCAACTTGGGGTATCCTAAAGGGTCTGAGTGTCAGGTTGGGCACCAAAAATTGCACATCACAGTTGCAAATGCCATTGCTATGTCTCTTTCTCATTCTCCATCTTGATTTACATGCACATGTAAATGGACGTCTATACACATACGCAGATATGTTTGATGGATGATCAAACTGTTCTGCAGTACATACGCACATACGGATGGCAATATAGAGATAGATCAGTATACAGAGATAGAGGAAACAATAATGTCCTCAACTGGAGTATGCGGTTAATAGCTCCATTCAAGCTATGACCAATTGCACCCGAAGAGCTTTATCTCCGGAGTTCAACCTTTCCATCCCTCCCCCACCAGGACGAATTCGATCCTCCTTTTCATTCTGCCGGGCCCAGAAGATCAAGAGCTAAACCAGCCTGGGAGTTTTATGTGCCCTGAATGCAATAAATGTCCCAGGGTGACTGACAGACAGATAACTCACAAAATCTGTTCAGTACTTCTTGTGTCAAATCAGCAGCGAATCCCGCACTTCACCCGGTTTTAAATGACGCTGTTGTGATGGTGTGTGGTTTGTTGCAATTCAACATGTGCAGGCAGTTTCTCTGGAAGAAAATCTACATTTATTTTTCACAGATTTTTTACATTTTAAGAACCTCAACTCCGCATTCGAAATGCCGTGAGATGCAGGAGCTTGGGGTTACCGATCCCACTGAATCCTGGAAACGGGTCCTTGGTTTTGTAGGTCACATTCTTTTTTAAGTGTCCCAAGCAGCAGAATAACTAGGGTGTAGATATTGGTCTAGAGGCAAAAGGAAGCAAAACTCTTGGACGAGGTGATAGCTTTTATTAGATCAACTAGATATTTGCAAGCAAATTATTGGTTGCAAACATCTAGTTGGTCTCATAAAAGCGATCGCCTCTTCCACAAGTTTTGCTTCTTCTGTTTCTCCTGGAAGAAGCGCTCTCTTTTATGAGACCAGCTGGATGTTTGCAACCAAGAATTTGCGTGCGGGTATCTAGTTGGTCTCAGAAAAGCTATCACCTCTTCCACGAGTTTTGCTGCTTTCGTTTCTCCTGGAAGAAGCGCTTTCTTTTATGAGACCAGCTAGAAGTTTGCAAACAAGAATTTGTGTGAGGGTATCTAGTTGGTCTCAGAAAAGAGATGGCCTCTTCCATGAGTTTTGATCCCAAATGGCAGAACGCTCTTCTGTGTCTGTAGGTAAATGTTTGCCTGCCGGCACAGCTTGGCGTTTGGAAGTCACGTTTCACGTTGCTCCAGTCCCTGCTGCAAATGTTCTTGCATAAGGAGTGAGACCATGGGGTGATGGAAATTTCCCAATCCAAATGCAGATTGTTTTCCTTTCAGAAACTTCCTTTGCCTTCCTTGCCCGAAGCTAGCTCGTCAGAGTGACACAATTTCTTTATATTTAACCATCCCTTTCCAATACAGACCAGAATTGTTCCTAACAAAAGAAGCACGAATCGGTGGAAACTATATATTAAATGCAAGGCTATTTGTCTAGTTTTCATTAGGTTGCTGAGTGAAAAGCCCAAACGCCTCTTTTCCCAAGGTACTCGGATATCCGCGAGGTGCCTTCAGTCCCCAGCCTTGTTTCTTCTCCCGGTAAACCCGGTTTCCAAAGGAATGCTACGCTCTTTGCTCTTTCTACTGTCAGCGGTGACAGCAACCAGCAATGCTGACATCTCTTATTGTTTACAAGGGATGAGCACCAACAAGGCTTCCCAGATCATTTGATAAACCCTTCCAACCCTCTCCCCCCCGCCCCCCGGCCCTCTATGCCGCTGACCAAACGAACCTTTTCATGGTACGCTGCCTATAATTGCCAGTGAAAGACGCTAACCAGAGAGGATCCAAACTTTTATCTCAACACAAACAAACCAGCCAAACAGCTATGAAAATAAACCGCTTACAACTAGCCTGGCTTTGCAAACTGTGTAGCCCGGTTGCAACCAAGTAGCTGGGAGGGAAGACAAAAAAATAAATAAATAAATAAAAAATCTAAGCTTAAATTCCTTACGTGCGTGTATTTTTCATATGAATTTTAAAATTGCTTGAAAAAAATCCTAGAATAGCATTAAAACAGCCTTAGTGTTTATTATCCTAATCCTGTGTATTTAATATCCTTTTTCCCCTTTAGCTTCCCCCATCCCTGCAGAAACCCCAGCCAACGCTGTGGTCAAACAGAGTTCATAGTTCCTTATAATGAGCCCAGGACGAATGCCTACCCAGCCATCAGTTATTCTTCAGATATTGCATTCATTCATGCTGGGGGTATTTCTCTTTTTCCCCCCTCCCGCTTCTAGTTTGATGAGCAGAAAACGCGGGGTTCTTTCTATGTGAGAAGCAAGGGGGTTTTGGTGCTGTCTTTCATGGACCCAACAGAGAGGTGGCAGAGAGAGAGGTTAGAAAAGCTTCTGGGCCCCACGTGCCCTTCCACCCTTCGAAACCCTATTTCTTTTCTTGGGACCGGGAAGCACCCGACTTGAGCGCCCTCCTTCTCTCCCCGACCTTGGTGAGAGGCTAGGGGTGAATTGGGGAAGGGGGTCCTGTTAACGGGGGCTGGTTTGCCGGGAGCTGGATCTGCACAAGTCCATACACTGCACGGGTCCATACGTTCTGCCCCGCTGGCGTTTGAACCTGGTGCTTCCCTTTCAACCCTGATTTATCTTAATCATGAATGTGCCTGGTGAGCAGAAATAGGGACGCTCATTCTGGTAGCAAGGGACTAGCCATCCTCTGTCCAGGAGAGGGTGAACTTTTCACTCCCCTTCCACCTTTTCCCGTAGCATCGGTATGTGGATCCCTTCTCCTGCAAGGATCCCCTGCCGCACCGGTAATGGGGGAGCACGGCAGGGGAGAAATAGCAAGAGCGGCCTCAGATCTCAAGCAGCATCAAACTTGGAGTTTTAATGCGAGCCCTTGTGTTGGGTCAAGGAAGGACTCGGTAGCAGGAGGCGGCATTTTGCCTCTTTGGTGGACCTTCTCATCCTCTTTGCACGGTTAGAAATGCTGCTTCCTGAGCGTCCTCATACAGTCTGCTCTCAGCAGGGACTCGGTCTTTGCAGCCGTGAAGCAACACTTGTTAACTTGCTCCTCTTCCAGCGGTGTCACTAATGGGATGGCATCACTGGATAGTTAATGAAGCATCACTGCGTGCAAGCAAGCAGTGCTTTTGGGCTGGTTATGCCAGTACCTGGATGCTGGAAACACCTGAGAGGGCTCTGTTAATTTTTTCTTTCTAATGCTACCAGGTGACACCATCCTTTGATGTATGACATGGGATGTTGTTCCTCTTCCTGGAGTCCCGATCCTTGCCTTTAGGTGCTAGTGTCAGACATCATAATCTGGTGCTAAATTGGAAACAGCCTGGTCTGAATTTTCAGGGCTTCTGTGATCATGCGGTGTGTCCTGGGCCCTTTTTCACTTGGATCGAAAAGGGTTGAGGACAGGCATTATGATTTTCCTTTTATCTTGACGTTGATGTCCGCATGTCGGGGTGCATTCTTGGGCTCTGAGCTAGGTCGGGTGGGTTTCACAACACGGTCAGACCAGCGTGGTATTTTTAAAGGGTGCGAGTGGCCAAATCTTCCCAATCACCTGAACAGGTTTGAAAATGGCATTCAATCTATTCCTCAGTTTGCCCAGTCCACCACCATGCTTCCCCTTCCAAAAGAAAATGGCCAAAGGGGCTGCTGTCCATCTTCCAGGCCCACAGGACATTTTGTAATCGGGTTGTTCTGACTTCTTGCGTTCTGGCAACATTCAGAGTGAAAAGCATCCGTTGCCCTGAAATGTCATGAAAAAGCAAAATTTTCCCAGGGACGCAGAGAAATGGCGTGCGTGCATGTGACTGTGTGTCTGTCTGCATGAATGTCCGTATTTCCTCCAGGCTTTTCATGTTCCGAGAGATGTGCTCAAGGGAATCTGTTTTCTCCTTTTAGTCTTGTAATAACAGCGAATCCTGGCAGCAGCGCTGCATGCAGCTTAGGCCTCCTCTACACGTTGCATGTATTGCTCCATTACCTGGGTCACCTGGAGACCGGCTACACGTGCAAAGTAGCTATCGCACAATAAAGAGCTCCAGCCAGCTGTAACGT
Organism: Gavialis gangeticus; assembly: GCF_001723915.1. Taxonomy (NCBI): domain Eukaryota; kingdom Metazoa; phylum Chordata; order Crocodylia; family Gavialidae; genus Gavialis; species Gavialis gangeticus. The sequence goes on from NW_017728958.1 coordinate 687,026, forward strand.
TAGACCTCAAAATGTGTGCTAACGTCACAGCAGGTTGCTACCGAGCTTTCATTTGCATGTGTAGCCAGGTCTTTCAGCTGCAGCTGCAGGGGCTCACCATTCCCAGTGAAGAACCCCCAAGGCCTAGGGATCTCGGGTGCGGGGTGCACGAAACCCCAGGGTGAGGGGATCACTGCAGTGGGGATCCTCCAGCCCTGGGCATGCGTGGGGCACTCCTGCTGCTGGGGGTGCGTGTGGCTCCCAGCTGCGGGCCCCTGCTTCTTGCTGGTGCAGGGATTGGGTTCCTCCTGTATTGGCAACCAGGCATGACGGGCTCTAATGCACGATCCCACAGTCACACAATGGATCCCATCGCGCCTTTCCCGGCACGTGTAGAGGGGGGCAGAGCCGCACATAGTGAAGATGCATTGGCTTTGGTGAAACTGTGCCGGGTCACATTAGGCGGTCGTTAATGCTCTGCAGAAACATCAGAACGTATCCAATCTGCACCTTCAAGGCCAAACTCTTTTGGAGATGGGACACGCCGCGAAAAGCTTGCAGGGGCTCCAAAATTCCACCGAGACGTAATGTTTTTTATACAAAGCCCACAGCCAAGGAAAATGCCCCTTGCGTTTGGCCAAAAATCCCCGCCTTGGCCGCAGAGCACAGATGCTAAATGTAAAGCAGAAAGAATTCCTTAATTTTTTTTTCCTTTTTTGGGTTGAATGTAAATCTGCCTTATCGTAGAGTGTTCTTAGCTATAGGGGGGGAAATCTGCTTCCTTTCCATAAACACTGGAAGGATTCATTGATTCTCAGGCCAGAAGGGGCCGGCATGAAACTGCTTTTTTAATGAGTGCCATCTTGGCCAGCGCTGGGGCCTCGGCGAGCTGAAAGGAGAGTGTAGCGTGAGCTAAAGAACAGCGTGCCGGACCCAGGGTCTGTAACAGACTTCCTCGATCGGCTGTAGATGGGGACGTATAGTGTGGAGTACATGTTCACTGCAAGCCACCCTCTCACTGTCCTTTTCCTGGCCAGAAACTTAAGGAGCAACTTGGTGTTTTATCACTCCTTTCTTTCACATTTCCACGATTTGCTCTCACCTTTATGCAGATGTATCAGTTCTTGGCTAGTGAATCACTTGCCATTACTTTGGTAAGTGGGCAAGACTGGATGGATGGGTCCTGGCCCATCTTGAATAATGTGCTGTTTCAGGACCTTTGGCCTAGGACCTGGGATAGCCCGGGGACTCCTTGCAGCTGTAGCACGCGATTTGCAAAGCCAGGAGTCCATGCGAGGTGAAACCGGACAAAGCATGGGCGAGCGGTGCCTCCCGATCGCTGACAGAGGGGGGTCCCCCGGCGGCCGATTGCCGAGCCAGTGGTGAAACCGGCAGTGCACTTCCGTTTTCATGGCTGGTGCTTCCTGGGGGTGCACGGCCAGTCTCTGACACCCACGTGCACCCCCTATGTGGCACCAATGGGACAATGAATATGCAAAGCAGACAAATGCGCTTTTAATTGTACTGTGTGCTCGCACACGCCTCTAGCCCGATAATCCCGAGCGGTCCCATGCATTAAGATGATGCAGAAATGCCACTGAGGCATTAGTGTACTGCAGTAATGTTGCGGGGCTGAACTGAGATGGTGCAAGTAAGTTTTACTTCCTGATGTGATTCCTTTCAGAAGCAATTGACTTAGGAAATACTGGGGAGAAACGCACGGGTCCCAGATGAGAGAGAGGAGTTTGGGAACTCAAGTCTTCTTTGCACTTCATTTGCTTCATTCACTCTAGGCCACGTTATGACCGGCTTTCCAGGGGAGTCGGTCCAAATAATGAGCTATTTGCTTTCTTAGGGCGTGACCCAAAGCCTGTTGAGTTCAATGAAAAGACTCCTGTTGACTTCAGATCAGACCTTGTATGTTCTTAGGGCTGATGACTGCTTGGGGCTCTTGGTTGTCCCTCCCTCTGTTTAAAACGGGGCGGTAAAACCGTGAGCGCAGTTTTGGTGGTGTAAATGCATCAGAGCAGCCCTACTCACAGAGCTGCCAGTGCCTATATAGCGTACATGTCCTGTATGACAGCATTGCCCTTGGGTTTTCTGTCTGATCCTTTGTCAGGCAGGGTTAGTGCTTCCCTGGATATGGGATGAAGCTGACATCGGTGCTTTTCTACCCATAGCTGATTTTTGCTTTGTTATGGTTGCACGTCCCTCATATTTAGTCACAAACGGCGAGGCCTTTTTTGGAGCATTTTTCTCCCTCGTTTGTCTCTCTCCACACGTGCCTCTTTTGCTCCTTTCCATTCTTCTTGGTCTGGCAATATTGCTCACTTGACTCGTGCCCAGAAGTGTTGCTCTGTTTTATCCATGTACAGCAGCTGCCTCTAGGCTATTTTATTGAGGTGCAGCAATGCACCTCTACACTTCACCGCCCATCCACATCTCCTAGAAGAACTCCCCGGCACAGTGGATCGAACACACGTGGTGTGAGACGCCAGTTTATTAAGGCGTCCTCCCTGGACCAGACGGCTCGGCAGCTCTGCAGAAATGATCAGCTGGTTAAAGTGATAGTGTTTTTCATTTCAGCCTAAGGGCTCCCAAAGTGGCCGTGCCGAGGACTTGCGGGCATGGCCAACCATTGTCTTGGTCATCGCTGGGACTGACGTCATGCTCTGTGCGAGGAGGAGCACCAGGTCTTCGTCTGAGTCCTCTGTTGGGCAGGGACAGATGGAAACCCGTTCTGAATCACAGCTTAGACCAGCTGAGGCTGAAGCTGGACTAGGCTGCCTCAATATGGATGTTCATCAGTAAGTAACCAGCCTTTCTGCCCGAGGAAACACCCTGAGAAAGTGGGAAAGCAAATGACTCCCAGAAAGTCTTCCTGGGGCATGTCTGCTGGCTCCTTTTTGTACGGACAAGGGGGCACAGAGCTGCTCTTGCTGGTTCTTGCCACCTCGTGGAGGCAGGATTGGGAGCGGTGGTCGGATCGGCTCCCGGCTCTGAACTAGGTCTCATCAGGCAGTTGTTACCCTTGGGGTCATTGCTCTCTTGCTTTGGGGGCATTGCTCCAGGTTTCCATCGTTGCCTAAGGGGCATCTCTGGCAGCCAAGGGGGGTCTCTAGGATGTAGAAATGCATTGTCTAGACATGTTTCCCTAGGGAGTTCTGGACACATCCTTCACTGATGAAGTTGTCCAACAGATCCAGTGGTGGGACTTACTGCAGGGAGCCTGTCTACAAGCTCGGCTGTTGGGCTGCCTCTCGCTCTGACGGAGGAGGGGATAGCCATATCCGCTGTAGGCAGGCAGAGCTTCAGCTCTGTTTCTTCCCCCATT
>NW_017728958.1:695338-696982 GCF_001723915.1 Gavialis gangeticus
GACACATCCTTCACTGATGAAGTTGTCCAACAGATCCAGTGGTGGGACTTACTGCAGGGAGCCTGTCTACAAGCTCGGCTGTTGGGCTGCCTCTCGCTCTGACGGAGGAGGGGATAGCCATATCCGCTGTAGGCAGGCAGAGCTTCAGCTCTGTTTCTTCACCCATTCCCTGCCGAGACATTACGGCGCAGAGGTCCGGGGCTGTTAGAAGTCATTGCGAGGGGGAAGCAGATCTAGGGGTTGCCACTGAGCCCCTGGGGCTGCTTCATTTTGTGCTGCAACTTTGCTGTGGAAAAGCAGGCCAGCTGGCTGCGTGCTTTGTAGACAGTCCCCTGCTCCAGCTGGACCCAGCTTCCTCCGCTGCGGATGTTTGATCTTTCAGAAAGCCCCCATCCACTTTTCCACCCTTTGGTAGAGAGCGGAGCAAGCGCGGCAGCAGAGAGCAAAGCCTCCATCCAACACAGCGGTGCAAAGAGCGGTTACTACTGGACTTACAGTGTTTGGAGCTGCCGGGATTTGTAAAGGCAGCTCAAAGTCAAGTTTACTGGTGTTGTGTAAAACTTTGTCTTAAATCTACTGTAAATATGTTTCAGAATCTGCCAAACATGCATTAAAATATTTTGCTCCAGTTATGCCTATGTCTAACCTTTGGGTTTCTAAGAGCTTTAATCAGTAATCTTCAAGTAGGAAGTTATTCATCTTTATTGCCAGTCAGTTCTCAGTGGTGGTCGTGGCAACAATCTTTTCATTGCTTCTGTGTTTAGTTGTTCTTTGACATGATAGAAGTCAGCTGCAGTTCAATGAGATCACTATTTGTGCAACTTAATTGCTTGCTTCCTTTAATATGTACTCAATTTTTCCTTTTATGAGCAGGGTTGTTGGAAAAATTAAGCTTAAGGATATAGCCATCCACTGTTAATTAACCTCCTTCCCAAACACATTAGGAAAGCGGGTCAAATAACTGTTGAGTGTTAAGTGTACCATTACTAAGGTATTTCTCAGCTGGAAAGTGAACCTTGTATTGGATAAGGAGGCTGGGAAAGGTAGGTGTCCAGCTACTACTGACATGCGCTTAGAAATACGTGCTGAGCTCCCCTATGCTGAATTTTATCAAAGGTCTTAAATGAACATATTAACTCATTTTAAGTCTGGGAGTGTCAAAAGAAGATAGCATTAAAAGCAGACTAAAAATATTCCCCTTTGTAATCTTTCCATTAAACTAAGTAGTGTCTTGAAGAAACTTTCCTCCATTATTTTAGGATGTGGATGGTCTTTTTCTTATTATTTTCGCAGGAGCAAGTCAGATTAGAGAATCAGTTTCTTATAAGGCATTTGTACTTTGTCATTAATAAGGATGCCAAATCTATTGGCTCTTTCAAGAGTGACTAATATTATTATTCAGATTTGAAATTCTTAGAATAGCTCTGATACGTGAGGATGTATAAATGTGTGCGATGAGTATAAAATTTGCTCAGTGAGGGACCTGATCTATCAAAACAGCTTTATACAGTGATAGTATAATTTCTTTCCATGTCAGAGATATGTTCAGATGGAAAAATCACTTTAATTGTGGTGGTGAGAGGCTGCTTGGAGATTTGCCAGTTCCACAAGAAAAAAAATATGCCCGCGCGCACCCCCCCCCCC
>NW_017728958.1:697115-699907 GCF_001723915.1 Gavialis gangeticus
CCCCCCCCCCCCGTATGTACGGATAGAAATGGCTTGGATTCAGCTGAGATGAACACGTTGTTTAGTTTGGGTTTTACTAGATTATTTTTTTTTTACAAAGGTTAAATAAAAATCAAAGTTGGAGGAATTCCCACGGAGAGATAAAAGCCTCTGTCCTGCTAAGCCTTGAGGCATACCCTGTCAAGCCAATGGGACTTCTCATATGTGTAAACTCTTCTCATCCAAGTATTATTGTCATTAGGAATGACAATGGTGCCTACCTGTCCTGTTATCGAACAAGGAGCTGTGCATACCGATGGTCAGAAGCGGTCCCTGCCCGAAGCTGGAGAGGTGAATGGTGGACAAATGAAGTATTCTTCTCCTATGGGCAAGGAGCTGAAGGACTGACAGACCAAGTGACTTGCCCCCGGCTGCCCCATGAGTCCATGCAAGAGCAGGGTTCACCAGAGTCCCAATTTAGTGCCTTTCATCTCAAGTCCCTCCGTGCTTGGTATAGCCTCACCTGCCTTAGACATTACCTGCAAACGTAGGAACCTGCAAACACAGGAGTGAACATGACGGGACCCTACATGGGTTTCAGCTCTGCAGAAACGGACCTGGGGGACAGTGCACAATGAGCTGAACAGGAGCCAGCAGCGTGCCCTTGGTGCCAGGAAGGCAAATGGCATCCAGGGCTGCATTGGGAGGAGCGCTGCCAGCAGATCGAGGGCAGTGATTCTTCTCTCTATTCAGCACTGGGGAGGCCACATCTGGAGTCCTGTGTCCAGCTGTGGGCCCCCCACTGCAGAAAGGATGTGGGCATGTTGGAGAGAGTCCAGCGGAGGGCAATGAAAATGGTTGGGAGGCTGGGGCATAGGACTTGTGAGGAGAGGCTGAGGGAACTGGGCTGATTTAGCCTGAAGAAGAGAAGACGGAGGGGGATTGAATAGCATCTATCAACTCCCCGCAGGGGGGCTGCAAAGAGGATGGAGTTGGACTGATCTCAGCAGGGGCAGATGACAGGACAAGGAGCAATGGGCTCCAATTGCAGCAAGAAAAGTTTAGGTTGGATATTAGGAAGAATTTTCTCATGAGGAGGGCAGTAAAACACTGGAACAGGTCACCCAGAGAGGTGGTGGACTCTCCATCCTTGGAGTTTTTCAAAACCTGGCTAGACAAAGCCTTGGCTGGGATGCTCTAGTTGGGGCTGGCCCTGCTTTGAGCAGGGGGTTGGACTCGATGCGACCTCCTGAGGTCCTGTCTAACCCTCAATTTCTGTGATTCTCTGGCAAATGCAGGCAATGGGGAGGTTTTCTTCTTCAGCACTAAGAGTTCATAGCTGGTTCCCCTGGTGCACTGAAAGCATTGCCACGGGGCTGTGTTGTAGCAAGAATATGCAGAAGGAACTGTGCTGGAGCCAGCCAGCAGCCTTCCCGGAGGATCCCAGGGAGAACATATCATACAAGGATCCTGCCTACTCTGTATACTCCCCACTTCCAGTTAGCTAGCCAACAGAGAGTACTAGATGCATGTGGATCTCACCATTTCTTCCCATCCCAATGAAGGCAACAGCAAGACTTTCACAAGCCTCCACGATGCAGGGCAGGGCACCAGGATGCCAAGAGCCTTATTTATGTAGAGAGGACGACCCTCTCCATGCAAGCCACATTTGTTCCACGTGGCTGAAACCTGCTGAGGAGCTCTGTCAAGCACGGCCAGTTTTAGTGCAAAATAATGGGAAGAATGAATACCATGCTGCCGTGAATGGCATCTGGACCTACAAGGAGGCATTAACCGTGCTAATACCAAATGAGTGATGGCTCCACACTAGAGCCTTTTAAATGTTACCATTGCATTCAATTTGCTCTTCTGCCTTGCTGCACATTGTAAGGCTACGAAAACACCCAGCACACACAAGAATTGAAGTACCGGAAGGGGTCCTTGTGCTTGCATACCGAGCTGCGTGGCAGTACGGTCATGGAGCAATGCTTCTGTTGCAAAGATCTCAGAAAGACATCAGTGGAGCAGACGATGGGTTCCTGATCTGGGTTTATCTTGTACATTGTGTTAGGACACCTGACACCGCTGATGTTGCATGGCACCTCGCAGCAACCTGGAAAGGGTCTCGAGGCAAGCTGGGGTGCTGCGGCACCCTGGTTGAGAATCACTGTTCTAGATCCTGGGATGCCGGCCCAAGCAAGGGGAGCAGGGAGTTAGAAGTTACTCTGTCACTTATGTACCTTTCTTTGGGGATGAAGAAACCGTGAAGAGTCCTGATCGAACGGTACTTGAGAAATGACTGGACCTTTGCAGGGCTACGGCACAGGGCGAGCTAGGGTCCGCTGTTTGTGATGGGGCATCCCCGTGCTCATTGCTGGAGCGTGACCTGCTGGAGTAGAGCAGACCTAAAACTGAACAGTTGCTGTTTTGATGGCTTATTAAAAAAAAAAGAGCTAGTGCCTGTGTTTCGTGCGGCTACCCCACCCAGCCCCATTCGAGACAAGCAAGCACGTTAGCGGATTTGCCTTGTAGTCTCTCCGTGGGGCAGCTGGTATTGATGTTTTAATGTACTGGACCCAGCAGGTGGCACTGTGGATACTGCCTTGGAGAAGCCCACGTCTGACAGGAGCAAAAGATGAAGTGGGGGAAATATTGGGATAATAAGCTGACATAGACTGCCTTGCATGGAAGGCTGTCAGGGATCTGGGAGAGTCCTGAGACAAGCCGCATGAATGTGCCAGGTTAAACAAATCAGGTGGCAGAGGGGATGTCTTGTATTAGACCAACTAGATATTTGCAAAAAAAAAAAAAAA
>NW_017728958.1:700118-761787 GCF_001723915.1 Gavialis gangeticus
TTTTGCAAGTTTTTGGGTGCACTCACCCTTCCTCAGGCATAGGAGAATGGAAAGGTTGTAAAATTCCTCCTAGGTGGAAATGAAAATTCATATTTCACAGGAGAGCTGGAGGTACTATAAGATCTCCTGGCTGGAATAGCCTGCATTTTCCTGGACACAGGTTGCAATTTTATCACTGAGCTTCAGCTTGCAAGGGTTTTATTCTTTCACCTCCAAAGTAAAATTATGCAGAAACTGTGGGGGGTTATTAGACATTGCAAATGTGAGAGCGATCCAGGAGGAGATTTGCAAGGCTGGGCTGAGTGTCCGGCAGTCCCGGGCTGGTTAATGGCTTTGGGGAAGATGGAAAACTCGGTGGATTTGACCTGCAAACAGGCAGTGCTTCTGCATTTCAGCCCCTCCCAGCTTGGCTGCCAGACCTCTGACCTTGTAGTGCTGGGAGAAAATGTTATTTGCTGCAGGTCCTTCTATGAGTAACCAAGTCTCATTTTTGCTGGTGTCCGTTCAGTATAGGAGGGGCAAATAGGCAGATAAGCCAAGACTGCCCAAGGAGAGGACAGATCTGGGGGGGAGAACCCAATATGAATTTTCCAAAGGGACTGGCTCGGACACCAAGCAGGGGTAGCCCCAGAACAAGAGAGACTCCTTACCTATCCATCCCTTTCCCTGGAAGCCTCCTGTTATTTTGAGGCCTCCTTCATGCACAGGAGGATTCGGGTTTTGCAGGATCGCACCCCTCGTTTGCAGGAAAAGACTTTGCTCCAAAGCACTGGTGTGACCTCCCGGGTAAAGAAGCCGCCCTCCCCTCGTTCTGCTTTTTTCTGCCCTTGTGGATACTGAACCTGGCTGACGCTCGCGCGGCCCCAGAGCTCACGCATTTCCTGTCGCTTCGCTCCTGGCAGGTCTTGTCTGCAGACACTGGCTTTCGTACCCCGTAATTACTTTTTCACATTTTTTAATATAGTAACACATGGCTGGGTTTGTGGTAGAGCGCCAAGTGGTGTCTTTGGGCCCCGAGGGCTATAAATAAGCGAAGGGGCCATTTTATTTGGATATGGAAGGAAGAGGCTCGTTTGTAAGTAAGGGCACCTACTGAACAAACAAAAATCCCAAAGCACATAAAGAGCGGTTCTTCCTCCCCTGGGCAGGGGGAGATACCTAGGAGCTGAGCAAAGCAAAGGAATAGCCCACCAGTGCCACACACAGATGCTTATAATCACTTTATTTTAATTACGGCAGCTATTGTGCTTTTGTTAGAAATACCATTCTAAACTCATTGGAGCAAGGGCCGCCTCTTAAAATAAATACATACGCTAGTGCCAAGCACTGCAGGCTTGGCTTTGGCCTGGGGACTCTAAGCACTGCCACAACACACATAATACAGAGCTGCTAGTGTACAGCTTCAGTGCAGCAAGACCTGGCTTTGCAGAGCAGCCTCCTGACACCACTTCTGCAGCGACACCCGGACTGCGCACTGCCAGTGCTCAGGGCCACCCCCAAAATCCATGTCATGGGAAGCGGGCATTGGCTGAGTAGGGGATTGATGTTGGGGTGATGGCTGGTAGAGCATCTGCTCTGAGATTGCTGCCATCCTGAGCTGGCTTATTTGAAGAAACCGGCTCTTTGAGCTCTGGTGAACTGATAACAGGCCAGGAGGAGGTTTTGAACTGCTCCAGAAAAAATGGAGGCACACATTCGATGTGGTTCCTTATGGACCTGTGCCTCATGCAGTCAGAAAGGGAGCAGTTTAAACTCAGTGTAAATGGGCGCGTCTACACGTGCAATTAGTGCGACGCAATAAAATCCGGTGCATATTGCACCAGAGTTTATTGCTCCTGGGCACCACAGTTACACGTGTCTGGGACTGCAGCGTGTTGAGCTGGGTTGGCGCAACCCTGGCTGGCAGTGGGCCCAGGGGGGTGAGCCTGCCAACCTAGGGCTGCTCTAACCTGGCTCAACGTGCTACAAAGGGACTGGCTGGGGCATTAAGGTGCTCCAGTGCAGGGGTAGCCAGCAGGCAGCCCCCGCACTGAAGCACCCTTGTGCCCCAGCCAACCCTGTTAGTGTCTACATGTGCATTGTAGTGGAGTACTTTACTCCACTGCAGAATAGCACTTGTATATACAAGTGGAGTAAATGAGTTTACTCCGGCCTAATAGCATTTCATATGTAGATACTGAGACTTTACTGTGGAGCTAATTAGCTCTGCAGTAAATGTCTTGTGGATGCATCCACTGGCTCCAAGAACTGAAGCATCAAGGAGAATTGGCTCCTCTATTTTGAACTGAAGTATCCATGAACATGAACTCTTTGTAACTGAGAAGTAGGAAGGGAATGGGGGTACAAGAATACATCTGCTGGAAAGCTTTGGCATTGGTAGCCATTGGTATCAGCACGCGGGCTCCGAACAAAAGAGGAGCAGCATAAACCAATATGCAAGGGGGCTTCCACAGCTTTGCAGCAGGTATTTGCATTCCCCCATTGAAAGAATAACACCGAGTTAGACTTTGCCACCCTTCTGCAAAGAGCAGTTTGAAGTCAGTTCGCCGATGACCACACGAATGATGAATGTATATTTGACCTGACAATCGACACGTCATTGATCCACTTTGCAGATTATTTACTCCTGATGGATGATCAAACTGCTCAGAGAAGAACTAGACCTAAGGCTTTGGGTCTACCTTGCCCACCAGTTGCAGCATGTCCCCAGAGGCAAAGCACCATTTGTACCATTGCACTGTTACAAAGAGGCTATAGTTTCATTATTGTCCTCCATAAATGGGGCTGTTGGAGAATTTCTATTTTTTTTTTAAATATGCACTGCAGGGCAGTGAATCTGATAGTGTGTATGTTTTGATGTGGTGCATTGACAGCAACAATGTCTGTCAAGAAGAACAATGACAGATTAAATAGCAGGGTGCTCTTCTATCAGGATGGGACAGTTACTGGGAAAAAGCTTGCATTGTTTTCCAGGCTATATCAACTGAGCCTGTAACAAGGCTCTGTTGATTAAATGAACTGGCAGCTGGACAGCAAGCTCTTGTTAACCATCCATGCCAAAAAGCCCCTAACACAAACAATCCCTATTATAAATTAGGCCTTTTACAAACAATATTTCAAGAAAATACTTGTCCGTATTCCCTGCCATTCCCCAGTTTGGGGATGATTACATACTTCTGCTGGGTAATGGCGCATTGCCAGAGGCAAAATGGAGTTTCATGGAGACTCATTCTGAAGTTTAAAGGATTTTTTTTTCTTTTTTCTTTACCCCCTATTCCTACTCCCTAGAAGGAAAAAGCCACTCACAGATAAAGCGTGTGATAGAATAACATTGCTTTAGATAAACAGGAGCATTGCTTCCGAAATGATAAGGACTTGGTGTTGTCCTTTCCTAATCACAGAGGCCTCTTTCAGTCTTTTAATAGGAAGTGGTGGCAGTTCTGAAGACCTCTTGATTGCTTGGACCCTGCCGGGGCGCAAACCTGCCACACTGATAAAAGTCAGAGCAACTTTACTTATCAGAACGGCTATTAAAGGAGGAAGCTTTCTCTCCAGGTGCTGCCTAAGCCAGGCCCTTCTTGCAAGAGCTGCTGTGCAATGCTGTTCCATTATAAAGCTTTCCCCTTTCCTACGCAAGGTGACAGTAACTGGGCCCTGGCACACATCAGGACTCGTTGCAATATGCAATACCAGGCCTTCAGATCCAGGGTGTTCAGGGCTTGATCCTGCCAAATGCTGAACAACATCTGGAGGGGTTGAACCCCTGCTTCCCTCTGAAGTGCCCAGCACCTCTGGGGAGATACTCCATACCTTCCAGGGCAGGGCTGTTTATGAGGATGGAGAGCAAAAGGGAGATAGTGTTCAAGGGTTCGTTTAAGGTTGAGGGTTAAGAGAAAGCATGGGCTTGTTTCAGCACTGGGCTGGTACTCAAGAAACCTGGCTGCCTGCCAGCTTCTCTTCAAGCTTCCTTGGGCCCTTGCATGAATTTAGTTGTGCATTGCTTTCCTGTTTGTAAAATGGGCATGGAAGTATTTCCTTCTTCCCTTCTGAATCATGGACTATCTTTATCTTTCTGGTATATTCAGGGTATGAGCTTTCAAGGCAGGAACTCTCTCTTGCCCCATGGCAGCTACGGTGGTGGAGCACTGATTTCAGCTGAGCCCTTTGTTAAAATTATAGCTATATGGCTCAGCCATGTTCACCCATTTCTCTTCCTCCATCACTACTTCATCAAAGGGGCTACAAATACAGTAACTAGCTGGCCCTGAGAACAAAGGTCCTGATTCGTGCAAGCTTGTAGCAATCCATTAGACTCATGGAGCAATTATGGTTAAGTTGTTGATTCCAGGATTTCATTCTGGTTATTAACAAGAAAACCCTTTGCGCTTTTATGGTTGGAGATCTCAAGGTACTTCACAAATATTAATTAAAGCTTTGCAGCACCCCTGTAAGGCAAGTCAGTGCTATTGCTAACCTTCAGTCAGGGAGTGGAAGGGTTAAATGAGCTACCCAGATAACATGTTCAGTCTGTGGAAGTGGCAGGAATGAGCTCATTGGCTCTTATCCTAACAGGGCTGCAAATGGGACAGAGATCAAGGTGGAGGTTACCTCTGCATGGAGTGGCATTGAACCGGTGTAACCAGGTGTTCCTACACGCCAGGTTTTTTTGCCCTTTCTTGCACTACAATAGCACGACTCTTTGCATGAGTGGGTTTTCTGGACACTTTAAAACTCTTTCTGGTGCATTCAAGTAAAATTCCTTGGACATAGTTTAATTTGGCTTGCTGCAAATTAAAGCGTCATGTCCATGAATTCATTGCGTGCAAACACAAAGGCACTCAAAGACATGTAATGGCCTCTTTGTCCACCAGATGGTGCTGCGACTTTTTTGTAGTTCACCCCTTCAAATTGCTTCCGCTTTTGAATTGGTGCCATGTTTCTTTTTCTTCTGCTATTTGCTGCTCCCTCCGGCAGGGCATGGGGTGAGGGGCCCCAAGCCAGGAGGTGGGGCAGCACAGGACTGTCCCACTTTCCTGTGGTGCCCGCTGGAGACAGGACTTAATTTGTTTGGAAACCTAGTAAGTGCAAACACTGATGCGACACTCCAAAATAAACAAGTTAAAATTTTATATTTAATTCAATGAGGATTAAACCCCATGGCATGTACAGGTGCCCACCAGTGCTAAACTACCCACTTCTAATGCCTCTTGCTTGGGTTAGGGGGTCTATTAGGGCTAACAGGGGCCCTAAGATTTGGCCTAGGTTGGTGGCTTGGCGACATGAGGCCTGGGTCACATTGTGCTCTGGAGATGAACCAGAGCTTTGTTGTGAAAGTGACTGTTTTCTGTGAAAAGAAGCTGGAAAACCCATGGCTAACGAGGGACAGGAGCCAGTCTGGTGGCCTCACTAGTGAGATCCCAGCCTGGACAATTGGATTCTGTCCCCACCTCTGCCACAGAGATCTTGTGGGATGTTAAGCAAGCCCCTTACCTCACACTTTTGGCTGGGGGCCCTAATATGGGCTCCTTGGTTTCTGGGTGCTGTACTTGAGGTGCCTGCATCTGATCTGCAGAAGGATTTGGCATTCACAACCACAGCCGAGGGCAAAGAGAGCTGTGGTTTGATGCTCTCTAAAGTTTAAAGGGCTCTGGAGAATCAGTTCTGAGATGGCTTAAATAGGGTACCCAAAACTGACCCCCTTCCCTGTTTTAGTGTCCCAGAGCAATCATGGAGGTCAATATTTGCGGAGCAGTCAGATACTACTGGCATGAGCTCCATAGCAAAGTCTATGAGAATATTAATCACTCGATCTTTGGAGCAGGGTTTGAATGGTGAGAACTGAATGGTTCGGGGCACCTCTCTTGCAGTGATGAGGATAAAAAGAGATGCTGGTGTGGCTGTAGGGGCAGGACACGGAGCAACAGACTCAAGCTGCAGCAGGGGAAGTTTAAGATGGAGATTAGGAGGAGAATTTCTGCCTGGAAAAGTTGTGCAATCTCCATCCTTGGAAACTTTCCAAACCAGGTTAGATGGACACTGAGCAGGGATTAGTCAGGGATGATCCTGCCTTGTTCAAGTGGCTGGATTAGATGAATTTATGAGATCTCTTCCAGCCCTACTTCCACTGATCCAATGATCTAGTGATCCTACCCGGTCTCTATCCTGGACGCTGATCCATGTCCAATTCTGTTGCGATGTTGGAAATGGGCAACTTGGGAAGGGCTTAGGGAAAACATCTGTGAGAGTAGTTGATGATGTTCAAGACCCCAGTCCTCTTCCAAAGCCAGGCTGCTCCAGAAGGGTTAGTTAGCTGATTTCTAAACCCTGCAGTTTCTGGTGCTTTCTTGAATCAAGATCTGTATTAGCTCCTGAAACCAGCCCGTGGATAAAAGAAATGAATGAAAGATCAAAACCTTGCCCACGTTTCTAACTGGCTTGCCTTTTAATTTTGACTTCTTTGCCTCTCACCCGGATGTGGTTGGGGGGAAATAACCACCAAGGACTTGCAGGTGGCATGGCTATCTTGCCATTTACGGCGTGGCGATGCTGCTACCAGCTATTCAATAATAGGAAATGACTAATGATGTGGTGGACATTGTGAACCAGGATTAATAAAACTTGAAAAGGAGCAGTCTGGCGTGTTTGATCCTCCGAAGAGGAAGTATGTCTGTGTGCGAGTCTTTTTTCCCTGAGGTGGTGTTCTTATTAGTCTGAGCTGAGTTGGGAGCAAAGGGGATGGAGTTTGGAAACTGCTTAAAAAGAGGACACGGAGTATTGTTCAAAAAGCCTGTGAGCCACCGTTCTTTGCTTTGCTTTGCAGGAGCGGGGAGCGTAAGACTGAGGAAGATAGCTCAGGGTCATGTGTGTTTTAGAAACAAAAAGATGCTCCTGGGGAGCTGTGTTTGTCGCTTGGGGTCAGTTTTTGAAGCCCTTCATCCACACAACTCCTACCAAAGTCATTCTGCTGGGTTAGGGGCTGCAGGACGCGGGCATTTCTCAGCCCTGTTCCTCCTCCTGGCTGGACACGATGGCATTTGTGGGTATCATAGAAATGGCATTGGTACTTCACTGGGGAAGGCGATGGTGAAAAAAGGATGGGTGCTGGGAACAGACTCTCTCAGGCTAAGGGTACGTGCAGATGCTGAGGTCTGACAGCGGAAATGGGTCTGTGTCAGCCCTTAAAGCCTCCCCAGTTGGCCCTGAATTGGAAAAATTGGTCCCAGGTTGGCTGAAGCCACCACCATCGCACATCCCCAAACAGCCAGGCAGCCTCGCACTGCATCTGCTGAGGGGCACTGCTGGGTGCCGTATGGATGCAATGCTGGACCGGGGCAAATCGGCTCATCCCAGCTAATTAGGCTGCCCACAGTGCCACGCTAAGGTGTCTGCCCTACGTAGGAGTGGAAACAGTGGGGACTGCTACTGGTTCCAGAGGTCTACGGGGCGTCCGGCAGCGTGTCCTAGAGTGGGGAAGAGACCTAGAAAGGCGTCTTACCTCCGGGCGGGTTCTCCCGAGGGCCTTCGTCATCTGCAGAACAAGGCAGCCGTTTACCTTATTTCCTTGGTGGCCCTTCATGGATCTGGAGCTTAGTCTTGGTGGCCCGAGACTCATCCTCAGCTGGTGCAAACTGGCAGCGATCCAGTTAAATCAGATTCCCATCACCTGAGGATCTGGCTCTCAATCTTTAGTCCTACCCTTGATGTGGCTCATCCTCTGCAAGTCCTGGGCAGAGCCTACAGCTGGTGGCTCAGAGCTTGAAGGTTCGGGAACGGTTTCATTGCAGTCGCCGGCAGGACCCCAAGGGATTGCAGTAGAGCAGAGTCAAGCCTCAAACGAGGCACATGTGCCGTAGTAGGGCTGGGGTGTTGCTGCAGCAGGGACGATCCACGACCTATGTGAGAAGTAAGGGGTTTTGGGGTTGTCTTTTATAGGACCACCTCTAGTTGGGAGGGATGTTGGGCATCACGGACCCTTCTTCAGATCCCTGGGTGCCCAGCCATCCCTCCCAACTATACAGCTTGTCCAGGGAAACCCCTGGCTTGTCACACATGCTAGAAATGGTGTCAATCATATTTTTCTCAGAATACACACTATTCTTCTCCCTTGTCTCTTCTTTCCTTCGCTCCACCCCGGCTGTCCTTTTCTCCTTTGTCCCCTCTTTCCTTTCACTTTTAAAAAGAAATCATGTGAAAAGGGACACCGATCTATTTTTAAAATGCAAGTTGGGCTGACCCTTCCTTTAGCGCTTAGCTGGTATTTTTAAAAGCCCCTTTATTCCCTGCTGCTTCCTAAGGTTAAAAGTCCACTCTTATTAAAAATGTAATACATATGTTCTTGTTTAGTATTATATCAATGTATTACCTAGGACTATGCAGCCAATCAGCTGCTTTGACAGTATCTCCTGGCATTATTTGTGCGGGGTAGATTTTTTTTTTAAACAAATAAAACTCTGGACTCTGCTTTGTAATATTTATAGGGTCTCCCTTTAGCCTTTCTGGTATTATAAAGCATATTCAGTCCCTGCCTGGGAAATACAAAGAAACACTCAGGTCTGACATCACTCGAAGAGCTTTGATTGTGCTGATTTTAGACAAGGAGGGAACTGTGATTGAGCAGAAAAATAGACCTTTTTATCTCAGTGGTGTGTTCCTGTTTCTGTAGTTATTTTTTGGGGGGGTTATGCTCCCCTGCCTTGATTGATCATAACCATATAGATTTTGTGTGGCTTGGTCACAAGACAAGGTACAAATCGTTCATTTTTCCAATTCTTTCACCCATTTTGTTCCCATAGAACTTACTTAAGCGGTTCCTGGTTTGCTAATGTAAATGGGAATCTACCAGTAGCTCCAGTTAGACTGGATTTTACAGCCGTGGTGGCAGATTTTGATTGATATTGATTTACAGCACATCACTACTCAGTGATCCTTAATACTGCATTCTTTATAATAAAGATGGCTAAGCAGTCTTTGGTCTCTGAGGGCTGGACATCACATTTTTCCTGGAGCACCTTGCTGTTTAATATGAGCAAGACTGAAATAATTGGAATTGGACCCTAGCTGATTTCTCCCGATGAATGGACGCAGAGAGAGAGTCGGTCCCAAAGACCATGTGGCCCTGTTTTGGATGAATCTTGCTCCTTAGGTAAGCTTGCAAAGAACTTCTTTCCAACTTCTCGGTTGGTCTAATAAAAGATATTGCATGCATCCTGCTTGGTGCAGGGGGCTGGACCCAGTGATCTTCTGAGGTCCCTTCCAGCCTTACAATCTATGAATCTACCCCAAAACACCTTGCCTGTCTTGCTCCTTGGGGCCGTTGTCCAAGGTAAATGGTGTGTTCTCCCCAAGTGAGGTGAGAAATGAGATGACTCAAGCCACTAGTTGCAGGCAGGAGTGTTGCCACGCTGGCTAGCGAGGACTATATTGTGGGCATACAGCCGCATTATAAAGCAGTTGCCACTTTCAGATACGCACATCCAAATATCTCACGGCTGAGATCTCATCTTTCCACTTTGGGATCCTGTGCAGATCCTGTAATAATGCTCCTAACATCTCACCAGGTGGAAGAGCAGAACTGACCTTCAAAGAAAACCGAGCCCAGGCACGACGCTGTCTTGGTTCACTCTTTCCTTGCAGCGAGGACAGCATCCACTGGACAAGGAAGCTTGATTTGACACATGAAATGAGTGAAGTGGCCTTTTGGCATAGATGCTTTCAGCTGAAGCCAGGCAGGTATAAAATTCTTCCAAATTGCAGCAAGCTTGAGTTGAAAAGGCTGTTTCAATACCATCCATTCGTGTTCAAATACCAGCTAGTATTTCAGATCTGAGTGAAGAGAGGTAGCCCACTCACCAACTGTGTGTAGCATCGCATAGCAATTTTCTTTTTCTCCTATAAAAATATAGTAAAACAAATGGCCCGGCAGATTTACAGTGTCAGGGCTGCTGCTTTAAGGGCATCATTTGGTCCTTTTAATTTAAGCACATTTTTACTGTCCTACATACACTCCTCCAAAAAGGAATGGTCCCAAGCCTCAGATGAAGTTAAACATGATCTCAAGGCAGCTATTCATTGGCGTGCCACACCATTACCTCCTTGCTGCTAATATGTTTTAGGAGCTGAAATGGATATGCCAATGTTTGACTCCTACTACCAGTAAATGAAGCGTATCTATAGTTTGTATGGGTGGGAGATTCCCTTGCATCAGTCACACAAGTCTTGTAGATGATGGAGTTCAAAATCCCCTTTTCACCATATTACAACCTCAGCTGAATTACCTTCCACCTTTCAACCCTGCGAGCACACACATCCTTAGCTGCTTAACTTTAGCCCCAAGTCAGTCCGTACAGAGCATTAATGTGCTTTAATGCCTGCACAATGCCTAAGCCTGCTTAATGCACATTAAGCTAACACACATTGAATTTAGGCACACTTACATGCATGTGTAAACATGCTCATTGTCTAGAGTGCTTTCCTGTGTTTCAGGTTTGACTAAAAATTCAGTTCTGCAATGAAGATGTCCTTTTTTCCTTTCCTTTTGCTGGTTTCTGAACTGAAAAGAAAAGATCAAGATGATGATCTACAGCATTTGTGAAGGCTAAAATCTTGCCCCTTCCTCTTAAATACAGAGTGCCGGAGAGGCAGCAGGACTTGTGTGTTTTTGCTACAGTCTTGATTCAGCAAAGCATTTCAGCCACTCCATCTGGGGAGCGGCTCCTTCTTGGCCTCATATGTGTAGTTTGGACATGGGCTGGGATAAGCCGGGAGAAGCGAGGGTGCAACGCATTGCTACATGAGATTGGAAACCCTCTGGCATTGTCTTTGTTTTTGCTCCAGCAAGGCTGAGAAATTATGTTGTCTTCTTAGATCATAAGTTGTCTTGTCCAGAAGCTGTGGTCATCTTTATTTATTTCGATTACTAGAGAAGCACAGAACTTTTCTCGCGGACCAGGCCCCATTGTGCTAGGCTCTGTACAATTTGTTACTTGTTTGGACTAGAAAGTTATGTCCTTGGGTCTTGACTGGAGTTTTCATGTGCTACTGTAATCATAAATTCATCATCATCATCACAAGAAGATCGCAGGGAATTTCAAGAGTCTCAACGTGGAATGTAAATACATTTTATTATAGTGGTTTTCCCCTTGGGTTGACTTGATTTGTGATTTCTTTTTAAAAAAATGGTGTTTACTGTATATCAGGAGGTTACATTTTGCACACGCTTCTAAATCTCTTGTTGCTAAGAAAACAACATTTTTCACTTCTTATTGCACCTCCAATAAAGATGGGTCTTGCCATATAAGGATGTTCTTCCGTTTTTGCAGTTACTAACGGGAAGTTTTGTTTAATGCTCGTTATTGGCTTTAGTTTGTTACATGTGTTCGTTTCTATTAATGGATCGACATAAAATGTAAGAAGCCCATAACAAAAATTCTCTGAAGTTTGGAGCAGCTGCTTCCTTGGGTCGTATTTTCAAGCACTCACCAGCTATTTCTGGTCCACCACCCAAGCCTTAGCTACAAAGACATGTTATAGCCCCCTGTGCTGCCTTCGCTTTTACTCTGTGAGGTGGCTCTGCTACCACCTAGCTAACGAATCGCTCCCAAGGGCTGGAATAGCGTTACACCTGAGCAAAATACCTCCTCCTGCCACTCTGCCCTGCCATGCGGCAAGCCGAGCAAGATTGCTTGAGGGCAGCAACAGGTGAAGAGCCTGCAGGTGTTTGCCATGGGAAGTGTGGCAGCACACGTGAATGCCACGTCTCCTCCTGGAAGTCAGAGGAAATGGTGGGTGAAAGGACAGGGGAAGATCAGAGACGGTGTTTTCAGAAGCGCCTAATTGGCTTCAAATTCCAAAGCGCAGTTCTGCTCCTAAATCACTTAGGTGTTTTAGAGAGGCCTAGTGGGACCAAAGAAACAAACTGGGGCATCGAAAGCGCCGTTCCTCCGTTGGCGTGGGCGAAGGCAAGATCCGAGTGACAAGAGAGCACGTCTATCACGGAGAGGTTTCTCCAGAGTCCGATCTGTTTGAGTTAAACTGTTTCCCAGCAGCTCGGACTTCTTTTGACTGCACAAGAAACTCAGTGGCTTTGTTTCGTCGGCAGGTATACACCGCATTGCTGGGTGCCTTCATCTGCTGCACAAATGTCAGGGCTGGCGGACCCCGGCGCATTAGCACTGAAATACCATTCATACAGCAAATATTTGTTCAACAGGTCAAGGGTTACATACACAAAGGGCAAGAGTAACTAGGAGCCCAGGGCTAGCTGTAAGTACCTGGAGCTATCGCAGCTGCCGTGGCTTCTAGATTTTCTTCCGAGTTTATAAGAGCCAAGGGAAAAATAGTTATCAGTGAGATGACCCTGACTAACACACGCCTGGTTGAATAGGATTTTAAACCAAGCCAAAGACAGCAGTATCAAAGAAAGTCAACGCAGCTTTGGCTCGGCCAATCGGAGACCTGGGTCTGACACGAAACAAACTGCGTGGACGACACCAACCAACCCGGCTTGAGATTGCCACCGAATTTTTTTGCAACCACAAGGACCGTCAATAAACATTGTCTTCCCAAATTCATCTGCCTTTTCCCAAACTAGTGTGGTTTCACTTCTTCTTCAGGAGCACTTTCATCGATGAGTGAGCACTTCTAGAAGAGATTTCTGCTGAGGGCGGGTTGACATCACCAGTGACTATTGCTATATGTTGTCACTGCCGTTGGGCTAATAAGCCTAATTTTCCTTCGTAAACTGCATGGAGATCTATAGCTAAAAGGGACTATAGGTAAGGATATTTTTGGAGGTGATGATGTTTATTTGACCAACTCTCTGGCTGAGAGAGCGTTTTAGATAAGCTTTCAAGCATGAAGTACTCTTCTTTAGGAGCTGGGTGTTAAAGTCAATGGAAGCTGCAGGAGCTGAGTTGAAGGTATCTCAGGTTGTGATCACCAGGGATCCTGCTTTTCTTTGATAAAAAAAAAAAAAATCCCCAATTTTCAGATATAAAAAATAACCCCAAATCCACATTTTCCCGTGATTAAAATGAAACACCACTGATATATATCTGTAATATATAGAGACCATATATATGTTTCATATATCTATAATATATATTGGTGGTGTTTCATGTTAATCACAGAAAAAATGTGGATTTGGGTTACTTTTTTACATCTGAAAATTGAGGATTTTTTAAATCACAGAAAACCAAGATCCCCAGTGATCACTACCTATTCCAGTTTCTGCAAATAGCAGCATGCAGTTTAGTGCTGCTTAACTGTTGGTCCCCGGCAACAGGAAACAGCATATATTGCAGGTTGTATCGGAGTGATGTAGCGGTGAAGGTCCAGGAATTATGTGAGAGGCAAAAGGAGTTTTGTTGAGTGATGTCTGTGGCTGCAATGACTGCAGGGTTGGGATTTTAGTCAGATACACCTTTGCATTCAGGGAAGAATGCCTTGCATTCAAAAACGAGTCTGACTTAATCTCAGCTATGCAGCTGGTCTGATAAAAGATGCCACCCACAAAAATCCTTGCCTCATATACTCCATGGTCGTCTGTAGCAGAAAAGGGGTCCATGTGCTATTCGAAACTAGTTTGTTGTGGTCTGTTCACTGGCAGGGTAAGTGCAGTTGTTCTCCTTGCCCTTACTGCTACATCCTACTTCACTGGAGGTTTTCACAAAAAGGCACCGTCAGCCTCTGTCTATGGTGCTTTTGGAACAGCAAATCCTGCATTTGTACATGGGGTTAGACGAGATGGCCATTGAGGTTTCTTTTGACCTTATTAGTCTATGTGACGGGGATGCTGTTCTATGTGATGGGGATGCTTTTCTTCGGATACTGAACTGAATGTACCAAATACATACTTGAAACGATTCGAGCGAGTTCAAGTGTTTTGGGAAGAGATCAGGTTGAGCTGGTGCTGCCGGCAACGGAGCTGGAGGTAGAACTTGTCCAATTTGTTTGACCGGCAATGGGCTGCTACTCTGTTAGCTCCCATTTTGCAGCGAGCTTGTGAACAGAGTTTGGGTTAACAGAGTTCACTCAGCTAAATGGCACCTGGCTATTTGAACATGCATCTGGCTGCCAGCTGGCTATCTGGCCTATGAGCCGCTTGCCGGTAGGTCTTTCACCTGGCCAACCAAATGAATGAACTGGTTGTTCAGAAAAAGGTTGAAAAAAATGGGAGGGATATTAAAATGTGTCATCTAACATGATTTCCTGCCCGTGCTTAAGCATATTACCTTTGCCGGTACGTGGGCTCGTGTGCTTCTCTTCCACCTGGCTGGGGAGCATTCGTTCAGGGAGCACCTTTGGGTGCGGGTCTCCTAAGCGCACTCTGGCATTTGAGTCTTCCTTAGGCAAACCTCCAGTCAAAATCGAAGGGAGTTTTACCCAAGTAAGGAGATCGGTGTCTGGTCCAACAGAGTCATAATAAAGGTATATTTTGGCGCAATAAAAGTGCAAAGTAAATCATTCCAACGGGAGGGAGGACCGTGCGATAGCTGGGATGTCTGTTCCAAAATTAACTGCAGCTGCACAATAGGCAATTAAACTGGCTTCCTCAAGCTGTAATTGAGCTAGCCCTTGTTAAGACTCATTTAAGAATTCTTTCTCTTTTATAGGACCATAATATGCATGAGCCCATTCGTTTCCACCCTTCCTTGCAGCCTAGAGCAATGTCTTGCTTCATGTGCTATCTGTTGTATTAGTCATCGGGGGCAGGCTCCTCTCCATCCCAAGGGACTCAGGCAAGCAACAGGGAACTTCCCAGTAGGACAGGGTATAAGGTCACAGGCAGGAACGGAGCCGCCCAGACTCATTACAGCAGTGGTTTACTTCATCAACAGAGCAGACAGGGGCATGGCAGATTCTCTATTGCGAGACCTGTAACATCAACTAATTTTGCCAACTCACCCATGCATCCTGATGTGGGGAAAGGCAGCTGGGTCAGTTTTGCTGTGTTACTACTGAGAGGTGACTGATGCTCATTTCCTAAAATATTAATGCTCTGGAATCCTAGAAACCCCGTCTTCTTGGCAGTCGGAGTATATCAGGTTTTTTCTCATTTTCATCTATGTACTTAAAGGACCTTCTCCTCCCTTGCATTCCCCTTCAATCCCTGAGGTCAGCTGAGAGCATCCTCCTGCATGCACTATCTGTACACCACGTTTGCACGGCAAAAATATGTGGGAGATTATTCTTCTTAGTTGGTCCTCTGCTCAGGTACTCCTTCCCCTTTGTGGTCCACTAGTGCCCAAGTGGGGATGTCTTTCAGAAGCATCACAAGACCTTTTTTTCAATTTTCGCTGGCATCTAGTTGCATCATTGTTTGGGGAGTTTTGTTATATACCTATGGGTCTCGTTTAATATTTCATCCACTTTTGTAAGTTATTTTGTTTTTTACTGAGCTTTTTTGGGGAAGGGTGGCACATGAATCCAATGAAGACATAAACACTGTGCTTAGAGGTCTTTTGGTCTTTCAGGGGTCCCTGGCACATGACAGCTGGCATATCCATATCCAGTTCTGCATCAAGAGGATGAAAATGGGAGCTCAGAACATGTAGGTGACCTATTTGTACTGTCATAGTCGTGGGAATCAAGACCATGGGATGGGGCGTTGCACAGATCCAAGGGTCCTTGAACAGGAAGGAGAGAGCCATGCCAAAGGCTATGTCCAAGCTGCCAGCCAAGGTAACTTGATGCCAAAGGATTTTTCCCATTTCTGTGGGATTTTAAATGAAGGGATATGCTTTAAATGAGTTTTCAATGGATGAGCATCCAAAAGCATGGTTGGATATGAGCAACGTGGTTAGTGGGCTAGATAGGTTTATGCCAGAGCTAAAGGATTTTCCGTTTCACATGGGTTCACATAATTAGCTGTGAGTCCAACCAAATATTCCCATAAAAAAAAATTTTAAATCTCCATTTCATGACTCGGTGTATTCTTCATTTAGCAAATGAGGCCATTACATTTCTAACAATCAGAATATGCCCTTCTATGAATCTGCCCCCAATCTCTTACACCTACAGACTGGATTGGGGCTTTCTGAGCTCCTTATTCAGGGGCGGGAGAGAGAAACAAACATGTCCCAGACAGGCTCTCTCGTTGTGGCTATTTTGCAAGCAATACTAAATGCGTGCATTATTTCCGCGCAGCCCTAATGTATAATAGTATTGCCAGGCTGTGATTCACACCTGAACACACTCTCTGAATGGAGACTGTCCTTGGCTATTGCAACTCCATGTCTCTGGAGGTTTGGGTTTGCTATGATGTGATCAGGTAGGGGCTTTGGGAGCAGGTGAAATGGGAGAGGGGACATTGGCTTCTTGTCTATGAGGAATCAGTATAAAATCAAGCCTGTTAGTCCCTGCTGGGGCTCTGTGGCCAGCACATCGGTGACCCTGCCAAACACAGAAGACATCCTTATGCTTGAAGAGTATCTCTTCTATACTGTCCAATCCTTCTTACCGCATCAGGCGAAACAGCCAAGACGCGATCGTACGATGCATGACCTGCAAATGGGGAGTCGGCAGCCATCAGATTCCTGCATGAATCCTAATGAGGAGCTCCCTTTTCAGTTTAATCCGGAAAGGCTGTGGCTGACATTTAGACTGGGTCAATTAGAGCCATGAGCCCTTTCACGACTGCATGATTGCATATCCGCCCTTCTCTTACGCGTCATACGATGCTCCAGTCTAATGTGCGTCTGAGTGGAAACCAGCCCGCTCTTCGTGGTGCCGTCCCAGACGGTTAGCAGGTGAAGTACAATTAATGAATCAAATGCCTTTATGAGAATCTGCCAAGAAGCAGCAGGTATGCCCTTGCTGACCGGCTACAGGAATTTCATTCAGAAGAACGGGCTTTCCTCTGCGAACACATGCTGGCATTTTCTCAGCATCGTGCAGGCGCACGGTGCTGCACAGGAGGGAGGTAGGATTGGATGAACAGGGGGCCCCTGTGCCAGCAATGCACCTTTTACTGTTCCTTTGAGAAGCTTCCCAAATTTGGAGCCTGGGAAAAATCTCAGTTTGCACATACTCATAGATGCCTTCGTGCTTAACACCTCCATCCTCTGGGGATTTTCTCCTCGCTGAAAAGGGTCAAGGCCCTGGCTACCCCCACAGTCCCACCGAGCCTCCTCCAGCTCAGCGCTCCGGGGCTGGAGCTGCTTCTGGCTGCTATGGGGTGGACCTGGGGCAGGCCATCATAGCTGAGAATAATGCCCCAGTTTCTGGTTTCCAGGAGAAGGAACCTGCTTGTCTCTGATTCACAAGGGTCAAGACCTGGACAAGGAGACTCGGGGGCAAGGTGCGAGGCATGGCGAGCACTGGGAGGGGCTGGGCAAGGAAACGGGGGACGAGGAGGGTGGGGAGTTGGACCCAGATGTCAGCTCCTGCGGGATGGACTGGACCTGGCTGAGGAAAGAGGCTGGCACTGGGGGAGCAGCGAGAGAGTGGAGAAGAGACAGGGCAGGATGGTGGCCACAACTGCGGGAAGCAGGTGGCAGCATCTGTGCTGGCAAAAGCTCAGGGTCTTGCCAGTCCTCCGCTCTCAGCAAATATCCACGGATGAAACCCTCCGGCAACTCCCCTAGCTCGTTCGATGCACCGGATGGGCCTCCTGTAGGATGAGTCAGGCTGATGGTGTGAAGCAGAGGCTTGTCTTTATGAACACGGCTTCAGTGGTTGCACAAGTAGGAAGGCTTGGATTGGGGAAGAACCAGCTTGGGGTTAAGGTGGCTGCATGCTGCCTTGAAGAACTGGATTGCATCCCTATCTCTGCTCTGCGAGGCTAGTCTCTTATAGACAGTCACTAACTATGTCTTCCTTCTTTTCTGGATGCCGGAGCTGAGCTTCTGTGGTGTGATCTGCCCAGGAGCTGAGCGCTCACGTCTGCACCCGGAGTCAATAGGAGCCGAGCCTTGAACATGTGTTATGTGATGCCAAGTCCCCTGAATAGTCCGGTCCCGGGTGTTTCACATTGGACCCCTGAAGTCAGCAGCTCTCTTGACCTTATTCTCGCCATTCCTCTGCCAGCCATGCGGTGTTGTGAAGACAAATGAATGAATGCTTGTGAAGCATGGGGGTACAGCAGTGTCAAGCACCATCGAAAAGCCTGTGATGGTAGCTGCACCTCCAGAGCTGGCTTGAAAGATGTGTGGTCAAGGAGGAGGAAACAAAACGTTGCTCGTTAGCTGAGCTCCGTCCGTGCCCTGCCGCAACGAGACCGGGGTCGTGTGCGAGTTCGTATGTGGTGTTGTGAAGGCGGTGTCAGACTGCCTGGGTGTGGGGGGACTGAAAGGTTTACTGGGGCAGCCTTATATCTTGCATGCCCTGCATTTGTAACCCCAGTGCAATTCTTTGCCGTCGTCTTCGTGCGTGATGCAGATTGGAAGCAGCCAGGTTTGGGGAGGGTGGAAAGTTTGGCAACCCAGATGGGTTTCTCCCAGTGAGGGAAAGCTTTTAAAAAGACAAGGATATGCGGAGAAGTGTGTGCAGAGAAGTGTGACAGAAGTGCAGGCTATATAGGGCTGATCTCCCATGTCTTGCACCCTCAACACTTCCACCAGAGTTCAGCGGGAAGACATATCCCTCTGCTACGTATTTGTGTGATGGGCCAGCCCAGACAGAGATTAAGTCCCCTCTGTGCAAGGCCTGTGGTTCTCAGGTTGTGGCTTCTAAGCCACATGAGGTTTTCTGCAGAAAATGCCAGCACATTTTCTTTCTTTTCACTGCCTTGGGTTGGTCCTTGCTGCAAACAGTAGATGCTAAAGAGAGCTGCTGCTCTTCAAGTATGTTCCCCTTGGTGGACCGTGCAGGTATTAACTAAGGTGCTGTAGTTTTTTTTTTCCTTGTGAGCTGGAGCATGCTGGCCACGATTCATGTAGGGGTGTCTGTGTTGTTGCGGCTCCTTGCTTAACACCAACTGCTCCTGAGGCTGCTGCATCCATCAGGATTGAGGGTCACTGTGCTAGATATCTGATTCAGCTGCAGAAATATGGCCTTGCCATGAAGAGCTGTCAGTCCAAATAGATGATACAGCCAAAGGAGGCGTGTGGATGTGGAGAGGGGGAGGACTGGAGCTTGCAGGCAGAGTTGGGAAGGGAACAGATTGCTCCTGGATCCCAGTCCAGTGCTCTGTCCACAAGACTGTCCCACCTCCCTGGCTTGTACCACCAATGCCAAAGGAAGTTCTAGGTGGGCAAAGAATGATGCTCTAATATTATATGCCGAATAGCAATATGGGTTTTTTTTCCGCCAGAAAATAGGACCTATAATTATCTGATTTTTCTTTTTTAGAGAAGCAATTGAGAAGAGAGCAGAAGCAAATGCGTAGCTTCCTCCTTCAAGAGGCCCGACTGCTGCCTTTAGGCATGCAAAGCATAGGGGAATCCCACTGAAATAAGCAGGGCTGCATGGCAGGCAGTGGTGTACTAGTCACGGGAGTCGGGGTGACAGGCCCTAACATAAAGGGGAAGTATTCACTTTGGCAATGAGAGAGAGAGGAAGGTTTGTATAGCAATTGCAGTATTTACATAGGACCACAAGATGCTTTACACAGCAAACGGAAATGGCAGCGAGTTGCCTCCCCGGAAGAGAATATAATGCAGCTGTAGTCCTGACAGCCCGTGGTAGGACAAGACAAGAGAGGGACTCTCTCACTTCAGTCCTAGAGAACAAGGGGGCAAACACAAGGAGGAAAATACAGTTCTGCCCTGATCAAACCCTGGCCTCATTGGGCATTGGCTTAGGTTATATGGTTGCGAAAGGTAGCAGAAATTTGTGAGAACCATGTCCTATCCAACTTTCAACAGCTAGCAATCTGAAACACAATCGGCACTACCGAAATACCCAAATATAACAAGTCACCCCCTCCTGCACTCCACTTAGCTTGAAAAAGGATACTGTGCTATCTGAAAGCGTGCTAGAGACCTCAACCCACCTCCGAATTGGGCTAATAAAAGATAACAACTCGAACCAAAAGACTCTGTCTATCAAATTTAACAAAATATTGTAATGGTTTTCTTGATACCCAAGTTTTCTCTTTGACACAATGGTGTGTAATGTAAAAATAGCTTCACTGCTTTCCAATGCACGAAGATTTGGCTAGCAGCAATAAAACCATTAGAAGAAGCAAATCTGATCAGTTATGTCACCGGTGAAGAAGAGGATGACAACCAGTGTTTTAGCTGAGAACTTCCTGCTGCTAATGTCGACCTACAGGATGGTCAAGTTTCATAAAAATAGCGTTCAAACTATTTGTACTCAATTAAATGTCTATTTAAAATTTCCGCCTGGTACACTGATGCAAATGTATTGTTCATTTTTCACATACCAAGCACTGTTGTTTAGTCTCAAGGGAATTACTTGTTGCAAATTTAACAACTGTGACATATTAAAAAGCACATTTAAGAAAGAAATTAAGGGGTGGAAGGATGTGACCAAATGTTTCCACCGTGTTTATGCCAGCAAGATTTTCAGAGCATTTCTTTCAGAACTCATCCTGCACACCAGCAAAAAACCCCAAAAACCCAACCTCATCTTGTTTGCATCAGCAGCAGGCCCACTTTTAGTACACTTGCCAGAAACAGATTTCTGAAGCTTTCTTTTTATGTTGGAAACTACTTTTAACTCCATGATCACTCTCAGTATTATGAAACTACTTAGCCTGGAGAAATGCCATCATCAAGGCTGGGTAGGCGAAAGCATTCAAAGTGGAGACCTCCCATTCCCCCGCTTCCTACGTATGTGGACAACTAGTCCAAGACCGTTAGGATTTGTTTGGAAAAAGTGTGATTATATCTACATTTTCATTCTGCATTTACTTTGGTTTACTTCTGTCCCCTGCACTGGAACAAACCTTTTCAACCAACCATTTCTGAAGTGTGATCCTGTACTCGAGGAGAACTTTCTGGTAGTGTTTAAAGGTAGTAAGACAAGCCACCCCTGAGAAATGTGTCTTTTTTACCCTTTATAAGAGTTTTATGATATTGGTTTTCCTTCCTGATAGAAGATCTTACCTGAAAAATGTCTTAGAGTCATAGAAAAGTCAGGCTGGAAGGGACCTCCAAGGTCATCTAGTCCAACCCCCTGCCTGAGGCTGGATCATCCCTATCCAAATCATCCTATACAAATCAACTCTGCAAGCTATTAGCAAAACCATACCGTCAGCCCTTACACAAGCACAGGACATAACACCCTAACCTGCCACCAGCAAAGCAGTAAGACCATGGTGGCCAATGCCTGCATGGGTTGTTAAAATACACTTGTGAGATCCAGGGAAGAGGGCCATCCCTGCTGCTACAGCGATAGGCAAGAAAACCCCAGTCCGTACCAATTTGAGCATGGGGTAAACTTACTTCTTGACCCCTAAAGTGGTGATTGGTGTGATCCTGAGTGGAGAGGCAAGACCCTCTAGCCAGGAACATCTGGGCTCAAGGCTCAGCAGGAGCACTGACACATCTCAGTCAAAATCCCTATCTCGACTGCAGCCAACACCCAGTGCTTCTGAGGAAGGTGGAAATTACTCCCCTGCAGCAACTCATAAAGGAAAGGAAGGGGAAAAAATTCTTTCCCAGCCCCATGTGGCAACCAGCAAAGCCCAGAAGCATGGGAAATACCCGCAGTACTACTTAGGTATAGCTACTCCTAGATCATGCCTAACCAAAGTTTAGCCAACGTCATTTTGAACACCTCCAATGATGGAGATCCCATCAGTATTTGTATAACAACTCCATGTTGGCTTTATTTCTTTTTCCTCATTGAAAATGAAGGCATAGCAATAGTTTTGAGAAGACCGGATAGAAAAGAAATATTCTGAAATATTCCATAGGGTTTGAGGAAAGGTTTCCATTATTGTATGCTTCAGTATTAGCCTCCTTAGTGCAGAGATCCATCTAGAGTTGATTCAGGTAGGCTTACGGGGCGATCATACTGGTTGTGAACTGCCAGAGAGTCACCAAGCAGTGCTCTAGTGAAGGCCAGGTTCTCTGGGTAGATGTGATATCTTTTCTTAGACCAACCGAGTCGTTAGGAGTCAGTTCTTTGCAAGCTTTCAGGCGCAATCACCCGTCTTCGGGCAGAGTGAGTCTCTGCTGTTCCCCCTATGTTTCCCTATGCCTGAAGAAGGAAGATTGCACCCAAAAGCTTGCAAAGAGCATTTTTCCAACAACTCAGTTGGTCTAATAAAAGAGATCACATCTACCCAAAGAACCTGGCCTGCCTATGTGCTTAGACCAACACGGCTACAACCAAAAACCTATGCTCTAGTGAGGGGTTTTTTGGCCTTTTTCCATTTGTGTCGAAATACTTTGAGAAGAGATTAAAAATGTATAAAAGAATAGGTCGCTTGGGCAGTGGCTGCAGTGATGGCCCTTGACAGCTGCATGCTTCCTTCCTCCTCTATTCCCTCTCGGAGCAGGTGAATAACTCAGCCCAGCCAAGTTTCACACGTTCCAAGTGATGCCGCATCCTGCGTTGATGCAGCGTGTAAACAGTGTCCCTGTGCAAAGAGAGGCTTTATGATAAACAGACCTCCGTGCGCTCTGCCTCTCCTGCAAGGAAGCTGAGGATGCGCTCCAGTGTACTTGTATAGTCATACACAGTAGATTTTGTTTATTTAATTCTCTTATGAGCCTTTGATATTGTGTATCTAGGGAAGTATCATTTCCTTCCTTTTTGTCTTGAAACCATTAACTTTTTTTTTTTTTTCTCTCAATTGTATTAAAAACAAGTGCTGGGGAAAGGAAGGCTGACAATTGGTAGTTGTGAGGTCCGCTTCATTTACTTGATTTTTCACTTGCAGCTTTGTGAGGAGTCTAGTCGTAATACTTGGCACCTACGGATGGCCAGCGGTTGCTACTTCTATGCAGAAAGCTAGGCACTATTACTTGCCTTGCAGGAGGAACGGTGCCCCCGGCAGTGCCCTGGGAAACGTGTGACTTGAGCGCGCTGTGGGATGCGCCACCATGGAAGCAGGATCTGACGTTACCTGGTACAAGACGTCGCCAATGTGGGCAACATTTTGGGGGTTCATGAGACATAAACTGCAATTTTTCTCTGAAGTGGTGGGTCATGAAACACTGATATGTGGAAGATTGTGTCATTTCCCTCCTTCAATAAAAGACTACGATGGGGCCAATGGATAATTATCTTGCTATCCTTGCTGTCCTTGTTGGTTGGCCATCTGCATAGTAGGAAAATCCCAAGTGGATAGCTGTACACATAATCCTGAGTGATTCTGCAGCCAGAGTTTTTGGCCCAGACGGGGCTTCCAAGCACTGGACTGGCAGGATCCTTCTATGATGTGTATAAGTAGGGCTGCATTGACTTCAGTGGAGATACACTGATTTACGCAGGCTGAAGATCTGGCCTTGGGAGACGATCTCAGTTTCCAATGCACAGCTTCCTTTATTCTGTAAATTTTGGGTGCAGGATCAAACAAAGCCACATGATTCAGAGGGGCGTTGTGAACATCCCACTGTTTGCCCTTATTAGCAGCTTCGCTTTGGTTGCTGAAACATCTAAAAGGGCGTTTTGGAACATGGGATTTGTGTTTTGAATGACCCCACAGCCTTCCAGAGAGGCTAGGGCTGGGATCTTTGTTTTTCTGGGCCCTGCCTTCAAAATAAACCCTTCAAGACATGCCCTGTTTCCAGACAGAAAGTGTGATGAAGACCATAGCATGATGACTGGTTCAGCAAAAGCCACAGAAAAGAAGCCACAACTTGGAGAAGTCTCCTCTCATTCTTGCAGGGTGCCGTAATCACTTGACTCGAGCAGCTGATTGTACAAAAATATTTGTTTTAGTGAAAATTAATCCCAGATCGCGTTTTTTATTTCTTCCTTTGGAATTTCTTCTCGTTCCTCGCATTTGGCTCTCGGCAAGGTCGGATCGGCAGCGGTACCATGGAGAGATGCTGCCTTTGCAGGACCGCGGTTTTCCGCCGCAGGTGGTCTTGTGAGAAGAACAGCACGGCACAATGCCTCGATGTGGCCCTCTGCCCCAACACAGCCGTGCCCGAGGTGGAGACGGAGATTGCCACGGCCTCACACCTGCCTTATATAAAAGAAAAACAACATTGACATTTTCATTAAATGTTCTGAAAGCCGTTTGGTTTGGCTCCACGTCCCAGTGCTTGAGCCAAGGAGTCAGTCCAGAGCAGGGTGTAAGCAGGGAAGTAGCACAGGGTAATAAACTGAAACCCAGTTTAATAATCCCATAAAGAAGAGGTGCTCTATAAAAATCCCTGGTTTTGCTGGCCAGGGCTCGTGGGGCTGGGAGAGTATGAGATATTTAATGTGCCCAGTGCCGTTCAGTGCGGGGGCTCCCCAGAGGACCACAGACGGCTTACATCATGGGCGCGTCCTGAGCGGGCCAGAAGAAAATCAGATGCGGTTTGGAGAAACACCCAAACGCTTGATGGCTTTTCTGAAGCTTATGTGTATTTTCCAAAGCGGATAAATAGCGCTGGTCGGATATTGTGAAACGGCAACGGCAGGCATTTGATGAGAAGGTCAAGAAGCGTCTTAAGCATAGTCCGTAAGTACCTATGCCAGGGCGAGAGGGCTGATAGGACAAGGTGTTTTTTTGAATTCCCCGGGTCACAGCGGTAGAGCATCCAGTGGCAGGCACGTGAACCAGGCAAAATTCAGATGGCCGCCCAGCAAGGATAGCAAGATAATTTTCCATTGGCCCGGTTTACTCCCAAGAGCTGGCTTTGCTATCGCTGCAAGTCTTTAAATCGGTACTGGATGCCTTCCTCTCTCTACCAGCAGTGCAGTAATGCCCCCACAAGTTATGGGTTTAACTGGAAAAAAAAATTGGCTGAAGTCCTGTGGCCTGTGCAGTGGCTGAGATTGGACTAATAACGATCCCCTCTGGCCTTCAAATGGGTGATTGCAAATAGCTGGCCGGACTGACCCTGCTTGCGCCCTTCCTAATTTGCTCTTTATGCATGTTGGCTTGGATTCCTTTTTATTTACATGAATGTTTGGGGAGTAGTTTTTATTTCTTATCTCCTGGCTCTCTCATTGCTGGCAATGCTCAAAGGCACCAGAGTTTTTGCTGCTGCTGCATGTGCAGGCTTGAAGGGTGACGGACTTGAATTTAAAAAAAAAGAAACCCCCTGAAAACTGAAGGTTGGAGACTGCAGTCACCGTGGCGTGATCCCCGGCTGCTCTCTGCGGAGGTATTGCTCCCAAGAGCAGGAGCTCCTGGACAGCCGAAGTCCGTTCTGGGCAGTGATGTGGCTTTTACAATATCTTGCTCTCAGGCAGGTATTTTTTTCCCCCGAATTGTGTTTGCCTTTCCAATAAATATTATGATGAAATTTTGTTCTATTTGGAGTCAAAGCTGCCTTGAAGCAAACCAAGCTCTGGGCTTAGCCGCTGTGAACAGTGATGGATGTAAGAACAAGAGCTTGCCGAAGCAAGTATTTCAGTAGGAGTTCAGGAAATCGAAACAAGCCTGACCCCGCTGGGAGTCAAGCTGATCAAATCTCCCTGCGCCACCCTAAAAATGGAAATTTCTGCCTTTTCTGGCTGTGGGCAAGGGTGTGTGTTGGGGATGTCGCTTGTCTTGCAGGATCAATTGATCTTAATTATTCTTGGGTCACATTTTTGTCTTTAGTTGGGATTGCTCAGAGCATTCCTTGGAGCTGGGCAAGTTTCTCTGAACTCTTGCTGAACTAATTTGCTATGATTTGACATGCAAAATTGGTTATACTGGGAAATCAAAAAATGTAAATAAGTCTAACGGCTAACTTGTTTTAGGATTATTTAGTGCTGGGCTTGCACTAATGCTCAGAGGCCTAATAGTCCAGTTAACATGACCTGCATTCCCAGAATAAATGCAAGGTGATGTCTCCACTTTGCAGTTAGGCAAGATTGACCCATTTCTTCATCTAACATTCAGTTTCCTTTTAGGTTTCCTGGGTAAAAAGAAATGTTGGTCTGGGATTTCAGAATGTATCCCTGTAGTGAGCAATGCCAGCACAAATGTTTTTAGACTATTAAAAAATAATCTGTAAAAGTGTGCAAATGCCAGTGCATACATTGCATCGCTTGATTTAAGAGTTAATGAGTTGATGGCTCCCCAGGCAGGAACCTTGTTTCAATTTTAGGAGGGTTCTTGATTGAATCTGTGTGCGAGGTGGAAAGGGTTTTGGAAGTTGGGCCAGAAGGTTTTGAGCAATCCTGGAAAGAAAATATTAGCCAGGGTTTTCTTAGACAGCTTGTTTGCTTTTGGGAGTCCCCTCAGCTGCTGTGTCCCCGTTCAGTGAAGTTATGCCCTTGTAGCCAGGTAAAGACTTGGCCCAGGAAGCGTAGCTGTCGTCAAAAATGCTGCGAATTCCTCCACGAGGAATTCTGCGTCTCTCCCAGCATCTCAACACGTCCTTGCTCCAGAGATCTCACTGGGGGTAAAACAAAAACCACTCTCAAAATCAGCGTTTGTTAGACAGCGAGCATAAAGCGGATGTGTCCAGCTGTGCAAATAAAATATGTCTTTAAACCATACAGCCTTGCACACGCCATACGGCAGCGGGCTTGGAGCCGAGGCGGATTGCGGGGAGGGCGATGGCTTCTTGCTCCCGCTGCCCTGCATCTGAAGGCTGAAATCTTTAAAGAACTAAAAGCAAGTTTATTGAAAGCGTAGCTAAAGGGAACCGAGTACCAGTTACTGCAAATAAGACGATCTTTATCAGTTTTTTATTGGCTTGTGTATGTGTGCGGGGCGGGGGGGGATTCTTGAGCAGCTGCAGGCTTCACGAAGAGGACATCTCCCGCACATTTCTGACATGTCTCAGATTTTTCCTGCGCTACCTTATGTTAAAAGAAATTAGCGGGTCATCTTCATGCCCTTTTACGCCCTGGACTTGTGGTGAGGTATGATCCGGTAGCCCGGCACTTGCAACAACTGGCATTGTTTCCCACCCTTGCCCCCCAAATGCTTTCGTGCCCATCCAGAGCTTGTTTAACTAAAACCAGTGTTATTTGCTTCTTGGGCAGCTTTTCAGCTTGGCCTCTCGTAGCGCAGCACCTGTAAGCACTCATTTTGAGAGATTGCTAATGTGCTAATTACCCAGGACGCAAAAATGTATGCTGTAAACAAATGAGAGCAGTATTTATAATCAGTCAGTTTTATGACCTTCTGATGGTGATGATATCAGTGGAGTTTACATTGGGAGACCCTGTACTCCTCAACAGCAGCTGTGCACTTATGTTTTAGTTACAGCTCCGGCAAAAGTTTGCTAATTTACTTCAGTCGGCGTCCTTCAGAAATATATTACCTTTCCTAACTGGCGGGGCCTGTGATCGCATCTCATTTTGAAATCACAAAAACAGACGGAGCATCACTACCTTGAGGCTAGAGAGCGCACATCCACACGTGCTTCCTTTCTGCGGGCTTAGCCTAAAATCACCATTTTTAATTTCATAACTTCCTAGTTGTTAGGTGCTGGAAGGGTCCTTATAGATCATCGGGGCCAGGTACAGTAAGGGAGCGCGTCTACACAGGTGTGCCCTCATTGCACCTTAAAAATGGTGATTGAAGCCTGTGAGCCTAAATTTGATAAAGCTGGTTTCAAATTTAGGCGCAAATAGCTAAGTCGCATTAGCACATGTGTAGTCATGCACATGAATGCAGTGTGCATCGATGGATGCACACCATGTTAACGTGCATTACTGTACCTGCACGTGCACTAATGCAACGTAGCTGTTTGCATCTAAATTTAATGCGCTTTAATGTGCATTAGCACGTCCAGATGTAGGCATGCATCTAAATCATCTTAACGTGCCATAAGCAAAGGCGCATCAAGTTTAGGCACGTGCTAATACACATGTAGACACGCCCAGAGGTAGGTAGCCATGTTAGTCTGAAGTCAGGCAGAAGGCAGGATAGAGATGCACCTTATAGACTAACTGAATCAGAGACGCATAAGCTTGCATGAGCAAGAATGGACTCCATCGGATGCTATGGATGTGCTGTCAAGCAATGGTCTGTTTTTGTCCATCTGTGAAGGAACGTGAAGGCTGCAAAATGTCATTCTCATGGGGTATAAGTCCCTATGCCCAGCAGCCCCTGGAGAGACTCCTGTTGGTGCCACAGGGCACGGGGCCAGGTGACATGCAACTCCAAAAATGCTTCCTGGTCTTTACACATCAAGTGGCTCTGTTCACTGTGGGCCTTTTGCATGGGAAATTGCCCATTATTTTTTGTCTCACTGTCAGTTAACGATAGAAGAGCACCTTTACTTCTGATGTGTGAAGGGATAAAACTGAGATCTGGGAAAACCACAAGGCTGAAATGCTCAAAATGCCAATTCGCCTAACTAAGGGCCATCTCACTTCCTTTAGGCTGCAGAGTTGCCCCAAAGAAAAACATGTTCTTTTAACCAGAGAGAGACGTGTTTCAAATGGCCGCTTTTTTGGTGTCCTTGTTCTTTTTCTGGATCCCGCATTTGGCCCCACTAAATTTGAAGCAGAACTTGGGCATCGAGTTTATTCTTGTCTTTTCTAAGTGGTGCTAACGACCCCCGTGAATGTATGTAACACACTGTTCCTGAACGGCCCTTCCCGATAGGATTGAAGTAAGGCCTTCACAGCTAAAATCATAAGCCTCTGATGTTGGAGCCAAAAAGCTCATCTGTGTTAGCTCAGTCTGTAGCACAGAGGTGGGCAAAATACGGATCCTGCCAAGACATACTATCCAGCCTGCGACAGGTCCCTTGGCCCTGTCTGGCCCAGGCGTGGGGGCAGCCCAGGCCATGGCGTGTACAGCTGCTGGACGGGGAGGTGCCACCTGGGGTGGAGCGCAGCCCGCCTTATCTCTGCATGTGGCTCTCACCTTTCCTGCAGAACTGGTGCCCACCCCACCGCCGCGCTGCCTGGCCCTGCAGCCCAACACACCCCATCCATCCATTGCCCCTGGCAGTGTGTGTGGCACGGGTGGGCCTGGGGTTGGGCAGGATCAATTGGCATCTCAGCCCCCCACTCCCTGCACTGTGTGAAGAGCTGAGATGGGGAGGCTGAGGCTGGGTCAGCACCCCTCACCAGCACACCCAAACTCTTTAAGTGACCCTCCAGCCCAGATAATGGCCCACCCCTGCAGTAGTCGATTTAAACCTCTTGCCAGGTTCCCTCTACTAGGGGGGTGGACCGAGCACCCCCACTATCAGCGGGGTTGCAGATGGATTGGGTTCTTCCTTCTGCTGGGTGTAGTTTTAGGAGCCCTCTACGCATGGAGGTGCCGTTCGTCCAGTGACCCGTCTCCAACGTTGGTGCAAATTTGGCGGCTGCGAGGGAACGCGGGACGCTTGGCTCTCCATGGGGGATGGCTCTTCCACACTCCTGTGACCGAGCGGGTGGCTAGTGCCCTGAAGTATGGAGTTTTACAACCCATGGGAGAGGTGTGTACAAGGAGATGGGAGCCATGCTTTCCTCTCTCCCTTCTTGTCTCCAGCCCAGACATGAGACGCCCACAACTGAATCTCGTCTCCCTCCCCGTGGGACCCATGGAGGGAATAGCCATTGCATTCTCTTCTGCGCAGAGACACAGACAGCTCACAGCCTCCCCTCACCATGCCGGGAGCAGGGTTTCCTGCGCGTGCTGTTGTCTGAATCCTGAACAGCCCAGCAATAACGCTGGGCACATCTTAAAACTCAGCCCGTGAGGCCCTCGGTGCAGGACAGAGCAGCCAGCCAGATCACTAGAGAAAACGCAGTGCCTGACCTTTGGGAAAAGAGCCTTGCTAGATTTATGTGCGGGGTGAGTGCAGGAGTCCCTGGGCCTGATGAATGAGATGAGTAAAATACTTTATTCTTGCTATCAGGTGTTAACAGCTCTTGCCCTCTCGGTTCCCCCCACCTTAATGTTTTCCTTCTCGGCTCCCCCCAGCCATCCCCTCCCCTGCTGAGTGTCTGTGTTGTCTAAGAAGTGACACCACCTGGTTTGTTTTCTGTGTCAGGTACATTATGGACTGTCAGGTTAGCCGTTCCAGCCCCCCATCCTCTCCCCGACGCGGTACCAGGGCAGGGCTCTTCCCTTTCCCTGCTGAACATCCCTATTTCCTGAAGAGCCACGGCCCCTGAAGACAGCAACTTCTGTGGTCCACTCCCATGGGAGCATTAGAGTTTGTCGGGGGTTAAGAGCCCGTGGACAATGACAGCAGGTGGCAGGTTGGCTCGTCCCCTGTCCAGGGACCTGGCTGTGTTTGTCTGGAGAGGGGAGGAGGAGGGCAGAAAAGTACAACAGCAAAGGACTGAAGGCCTAGATCAAAACAACCTGCATCTTTATTCCCCATCAAGCAAGTCCTCTGATGTGCACTTTCTTCCCGTGTCCCTGGCTAGCTCTGCTGATGCCGTGGGTGCTAAAAGGGTTTTCAGGGCAGTGTGCCTGTCGAGTGGATGGACTAAGTTTGTCTGGTCTTCTCTCTAAGCCCTGTGTTATAGAAGAGGGTCTATAGGGCTTCTCTCTAAGCCCTGTAGACCCTGCTTGGGGGTCTTTAGCCCTATAGACCCTGCTGGGGGGGTCTATCACAGGCCTAAGCCTGTTAGGTCTTCTCTCTAAGCCCTGTGTTATAGAGGGGGGTAGGGTGCCAAAAACACCCGCAATCCTGACTTGTGAAATGTTGGTGTGCCAGGGGCAAACGGTGGGAGAGCCACGAGGGGCCTGATCCTTGTTGTGACAGTGCAACCCCGGCCCCTTCCTCACCATCTGCCCCCGGGCACACATGCCAAGCACAACGCCTTTGTGTGCCATACACTGGCACCGTGCCAGGGGTTGCCTACCCCTATTGTAGACAGTGCTTGTAATGATGCCCATGGCTGAGCTGGCTTAACCCTTGTCACCCTCCTTTCATCTGCTAATGATTCTGCCAGGCCCAAGCTGAGATTTTCATTTGTTTTGGCCCTATTAAAAAGAGGGATTGAGCATGTTTTGTAGCAGAGGGTTGACATTTGACAGGGCTGTGCCATGTTGTCAGGGATGTGCCTTCTGTTGTTCCTGCTCACCAAGGTCTTACCAAGTTATAAGCACCTTGTGGACTAACCACAGTGTGCATGTGTGTGTGTGTGTGGCTTTTATAGGCTGCCCTACACATGCCTTTTCACAGGGCTCACAAAAGATAGATAGATAGATGGATAGATAGATAGATAGATATCTGTGTGTGTGTGTGTGTATGCACACATGCATACATTTTACTTAGTCTATAAGGTGCAAATCTACCCTGCCTTCTAATTGACTTCAAACCAACATGGATAACTAGCTGCTCAAGTTTTAAACCCCTGGAAAACCCATTTTGCTCAAGCTGGCCGTGTCTACACAAGACGCTTACTGCACAGTAGCTTGTTACTACTGTGCAGTAGCACCGCCAGGCATGAACGGTGCTGCGCAGTAGGAATGAGCTACTATGCAGTAAGCATCACTGGGCAATGGTGTTGGGACGCTACTTTGCAGTAACACCAAGTACTGCACAGTCAATTAGGGCTTGGTTATGCAAGTACTAAATGACTGTGTGCAGTAACAACTGTGCAGTGGGTGTCTCGTGTAGATTCGCCCGCTGAGTAGAAACTTATTGCATCTTTGCAACTCAGCTGTCCAGAGACCCTCCCCTCACAGCTCCTCCAGCCCCTCAGCAGATGAACAGGAGGCACTCTTCTGGGGCAGCTGAGCATGCTCCCATCGCGGAGTTGCAGGGCCTGAGCAGGACTTGGCCTGCAAGGGCCCCTTCTGAAAGCCAGAAGAAAAACCAACATTTAGCTTACTTGAATTTGTGGTTTCCTTCCCTCCTTCATGTGTTTTCTTTGAGATATGGTCCTTAATGGCATGCCCCCGTCTTAGTTTACTGACAGGAGCCCCGTGTCACTGAGGGCACAAGCAGCCTGGCACGAGAGCACATCCAGAGAAACCCTCCATGGGCTGGAAGGCATGTGGTGAATGGGGCAGGGAGTTGCAGGTAGGGACACAATGCCCTTGTGCAGCCAGCACTGAAGTCTTGCTCTGCAGAGCTGTATCCTCTCCCTGCCTTTGTCCCAGAGTTTCATAGGCAGATCCAGGGTTTTGTAAAGGGGGGAGTGCAGGAGCAGTGCCTAGTGCTGCAGGGGTAGCTACACCCCCACTCCCAGCTTCTTCCCCCTACCAGGGCAGGAAGACCGTGCTACAGGAGCAACCACCAGGGACTTCCCAAAGTCCCCAAAGCAGGTAAGAACCCGCCACCCTTCTCAGCACCCCTCTCCCTTCCCCTCCATGCTCAACAGCACCTCCCTCCTCTTCCCATTTGCCCCCTCTGCCCACTGCAGCTACTATTTCCACTGCCCCTTGCTGCCCTGGGAGCAGGGGAGCTCTAGAGCTGCTTCTGACCCACTCCAGCCCAGGTTCACTCAATCTGGGACAGTGGTGGTGGCAGGCTCGCTCCCAGGCTAGCAGGGAACATATGGAGGGACTGAGCAGGGAAGGGGACCCTGCCTACCACTGTCCCAGGGTAAGCCTGGCTGTCCGTGCAGCCTGGCTAGAGCAGGACAGGAGCAGCTATGGAGCTCCTCTGCTCTCCCAGGGTAGCCGGGGACAGCCGCGGCAGGCGGCAGGGAAGAGTGCTCATACCCCCACGGGAGCAGGTGGGGACCGTGCTTTGAACACACGCCATGTTACCTATTGCTTAGGACACCGCCTAATTGGGTCTTGGACATCTCCAAAATGGTGCTCAGAATTCATGAGCACTTGTGACTCCTCTCTCTGTGCCTCAGCTCCATGTCTGCAAAATGGGGACATTACCATCCCCTCCTCTTGTGGGTCAGAGAGCAACAGAATCATTGTAAGGATCTGTGAGATTCTCAGATGTTATTGTGAAATGCCTGGGAGGCTTGCTCCTGTTTTATACCGGTGACTGCCTCATGTAACATGCATAAACCAGAACCACTGTTTTCCCTGCTCAGAGGAGTTTCCTCCTCACTAGGCGCATCCATACGTACATCTCTTAAGTGGGTGTAGCCTAAAATCGCCATTTTTAAGGTGCATTAAGGGCGTGTGTCTACACATGCGCACCTTCAGTGTGCCTTAAAAATGGCGATGTAAGGCTATGTGAGCCTAAATTTGATACCTACATAAAGCAGGTATCAAGTTTAGGTGCAAATAGTTAAGTCACATCAGCGCATGTGTAGACGCACTAATACACATTAACGCAGTGTGTGTCAATGGATACATACTGTGTTAACGCACATTAGCATGCCTGAATGTGTGCTAATGCCACTTAGCTATCTGTGCCTAAATTTAATGCGCCTTAGTGTGCATTAGTGTGTCCACGTGTAGATGGGCACCTAAATTGCCTTAATGCACCTAAAGCAAAGGCATATCAAGTTGAAGCATGCGTAAATACTCATGTAGACATGCCCACTGGGTTGCAATCAGGCTGCTTCTTGCTTCCTTGTCTCCTGGCTCCATGTTTCTTGCAGTCTTAGGTGCAAGAAGGGATGCAAGGGACTCCCAGCCAGCCTAGCCTATAGCCTGACAGCTAGGGTGCTTTCGTGGGAGGTGTGGG
Organism: Gavialis gangeticus; assembly: GCF_001723915.1. Classification (NCBI taxonomy): domain Eukaryota; kingdom Metazoa; phylum Chordata; order Crocodylia; family Gavialidae; genus Gavialis; species Gavialis gangeticus. The sequence goes on from NW_017728958.1 coordinate 733,643, forward strand.
TTTGAGTCCTGTCAGGCTGAGGTGGGCCAAACAACCTGATCTGCCACTTCCTGGGGGAGTCCCCTAATTCTAGGCTAATGGGCAAAAGGTAGGCCCTGCCACCACCAGTGTTTGGGTCCAGGAGTGAATATGGGGCACAGAAGCCAGTGCTGCTCCCGGACAGCTAGCCTGTTAGTGCAAACCTGTCTGGGCCATCTGAGTCCCGAGGTGATGGAGGCACCCACTGAACAGCTGTATGTCAGGATGTCCATGCACCAAGGCGGAGCAGGTGTTGGATGCAGCCCTGGGCTTCATATTTCTCCCTTCTTGCCGTAGGCGCTGACAGTGGTCATTCTGGATCGTCCTCAGGAGGTGCCTTGGTCTCCCTGTTCACTGGATAGGGAGCCATGGTGCCTACCCATGTCAATCTGGATCATCCTCCTGGGGCAGTGCACCTTCGTTTTAGGTACTTGCAGCATCTGAGAGGTGCTTGCAAGGTCAATGTGGGTCTGGCCACATATCGCTATGCAGTTACAGTACCTTCAACAAGGCACATTTAGCGCTGGCATTTTGGAGCGCTTGCCTTTGCAACCTAAATGTTGCAAAATGTCTTTAGTGTGTGTGTGTGTTTTGTGGGGGCGGAAGGGGCTGGATGTAATTTTACCTAGAATTTAATCAGCATCAAGGCAATTACTGCAAAAATGCTTTTCAAACCTCATAATTTAGGCCTCTAATTTGATTAGCCAAGATCTTTTTTTCATCCTCACTGGAGCAAGTGAATTCTTGTGGGTGAGGATGTTCGTGGAAATGAAATTCTTGAGAATGCTTGCACAAACAGGACGTCAGATAAAGGCTTAAGTCACGGACGACATGAGAAAAAAATATCCTCCCTTTTATGCACATTTCAGTCAGCCAATCAGAAGTAGAAACAACTCGCATGTGACTCGGTCACAAGACATCGCGCAACCGAGAATGTCTTGAAAATATTTGAATGAGAAGCTGCTCTGAATAGCTCATAAACAATCTGTTGGCTGAACTGTATGTAATAAATTTCCTGAATAATTCTGACTAACACATGTATAAAAAAATCAAAGTCTGCTTGGGACTTAATCATAAGGAGAAAAAAGAGCTACACCAGTCAAGCAAGCAGGTTATCACACATGGTTCCTACAACTTTAATTAGGATCTCTTCTGTCAAATACTGTAAGCATTTTTCCTCCAATGCAACAGTATTTTTTGAGCCTAGACAGACATGTGATGGGGAACACACAGAAGAATCATGAGTCAGATAAATCTCTTAACTGGAAAGTACTAGTAACACCATGTCTGCTAGGAGCAAACTGCTCTTTACTGGCACACATTGCACTGAGGTTGGGGTTGGCAGTCGTGTTTGTGCACAGCCCTGAATTTTCAGAGCATTTTCTGTTGCTTATTGCTGTATTTCCTCACATACAACACATGCCCTTTTCCCAACAAGCAGCTGCTGGAAATTGGAGCGTGCATTATATACCAGGAAATACAGTAAGAGCAGTTTCTGCCACTTACTGGGTGAAAGCAAAAGTGAAGCCTGCACACCATCCACATGGAGCAGAACGACGACCAGGCTCAGCTCCCTTACTGCTGATCCTTGGTTGCTGGGGACGAGCTTTTCTTTTTCAATCTGCCTTTCAAAAACAAGGGGCATATCTTTTTCTGGGGCATGCTGTATGCAAGAAAATATGGTCATTTGCAGACCTGGGGCGACTGATTACATCTCATCCAGGAAGAGAGACACAAATGCTAGGTAAGGTCTGCCCTGCGCTCAGGATTTAAGCTCGTTTAGTGCAACACAAGGCACTGGAAATGCAGATTTGTAAAACTCCCCGGATACATGGTTCACTCACTTTGCTTTTCAATGTTACATGTCTGTGGACCAAGTCATGGGGGTCCCACGGGAGACATCGGTGGGAGAAGCTGTTTCTGTAGCAGGGACCCACTAGATGTTCACATAGCTGGCTGGGTTTGCAACAGTGAAACCTGGTTAAGGATTCACAGCTTTTCCTCGTCCACCATCTCATGCACACACACATTAGGGCAGCAAGGGCTGACTTGTTTTAAAATGCCTAGCAGACCATATCCTTGTGGCACATCCATCTCAATGAGTTACACAAATGGCAAGCCATGTGGCTGTTTTTAGTAAGGCTAACTGGGGTCCTCCAGCTGTACCAGCCTGCATTGCGGCATGAGGCGCCTTACAGGCCCTTTCAAAAAGAATGCCTTTTTCCTTATACTTCTATCTTCTTAACCTTTTTGACCATCTTTATGCACTCACAGTCCTCCAGAAAAATGACAGGTAATGTAACCGCACCCCCCACCCCCAATATGTGGATGAGATCCTGGATAGTCATTCTGGCAGTGTGGGTTGTTGGGTTTTTGTTTTTTGTTTTTTTGTTGATTTTTTTGGGGGGCGGGGAGGTGTTTGAGCACCTGAAACAACTGCTCAGGTTGCAATTTGGAGAAACAATTTAGTGCATTATTCCTAGCCGCTTTTCTCTTTTCTGATCAAATTCTTACTTAAAACTTAGGAAGGACGTGGAGTTCAGTCCTTTGTGGGACTGCCTTTCAACTCAGTGGGAAGTCATTGGGAGGGACAGACTAAATCAGCCCAGCTCTATGTGACTAGGTGATTTATAGCTGCATGCCTTTCTCCTCACTAGCAGGCAGTCTTGATGTGCCATATTTTGGTCCATTTGATAGTACAATGGTGGCAAGAAATAAATTCCCTTTTCCATATCTGTGCCATATTTGACCTGACCCAAAGCCCGTTGCTATCAGCAGGAAAGACTCTTGCTGATGACATAGGATCATAGGGAAGTGGGGCTGGAAAGGACTGCACAAAGTCATCCAGTCCAGCCTCCTGCTCAAGGCAGGATCATCCTTGACTAACCATTCCCGCCCAAGCACGTGTCCGGCCCGCTCTTGAAGATCTCCAGGGCTGGCGATTCCCCAACTTCTTTAGGCAGCCTGGTCCAAGGCTTGACCACCCACAGGGTCAGAAAGTTCCTCCTAATCTCCAACCTGAATTTTCTCTTCTGAACCTTGAGACCATTGCTCCTAGTCCTGTCCCCTAAAGCCACAGAGAAAAGTCTATTTCCACCTTTTCTATAATTGCCCTCCAGATATGTGAAGACTTATCAAATCCCCCCTCAATCTGCTCTTCTCCAGATGAAATAACTTGAGTTCTTTCAGCCTCTCCCCATTAGTCTTGCCTCCCAGGCCTCATCATTTCTCTCACTCTCTGCTCGGCTCTTTCCAATCTGTTCGCATCCTACCTGGAGTACAGGGCCCAAAACTGGGCACAGTCCTCTAAGTGAGGCCTGACCGGTGCTCAGTAGAACTGAAGACATTGCTTCCTTTGATTTGCAAGAGACAAGCTTGTTAATACAACCCAGCATGCTGTTGGGTTTTTGTTTTAGTTTTGTTTTTTTTGGGGGGGGGCAGGTTGTTTGCAACAAGAGCACACAGTTAGCTCATACTCAGGTTGTGGTCCTCTGTAACCCCCATGCCTTTCTCTGCAGTACTGCATCCTAGCCAGTCATTCACCAGGCTGTATTTGTGCATGCAATTATTCTGTCCCAAGTGCAGGATTTTGCACTTGTTTGTTAAATTTTATCGGGTTGATTATGGAAATGTTTCCCAGTCTACCCATGTCATTCTGGATCCTAGGCCTACCTTCTGATGTGTCTGTGGCTCTGCCTCACTTGATGTCATCCCCAAATTTGTGCTAAGCAGGCACTCACTCCAAATAATTAATGAAGACATCAAACTATAGTGGACCCAGGACAGACTCCTGGGGAATCTCACTTGATGCATCCATCCAACTAGACATCGAGCCATTGATGCCTACTTATTGAGCACGGTGATGCAACCAGTTGTGTATCCACCTCACAGTACTTTCATTTAATCTGTATTTCCTTAGCTTGTTCAAGTCCCAGTCCATGGGTTTTGGACCACAGCCTACTTGCCTGATGATTTATATTTGGCTCTAGTGCCCTACCAGTCCCCCTCAACTCCCATGGGCTGAGCTAAGTGCACCTGGCTTACCCAGGTGACTGGTTGAGCTCCTGAATAGACGACTTCTGTCTCCGAGCCGTCTGTCCCGATGATCCCAGGCCTGTCTTTGATCCCAGTACTCTTGGCATGTAAAGGAGGATCTTTTAATGTTATTCTCTGACTACTAATTCTGTGCTGTGTTCCACTACCCCATCTTTAAGCATGGATTTATATTAATTTTCAATGGTAACTCATTTTTTTTTAATTCTATGAAAATAATGGCTGTTTTAACAGCTAGTAACTACTGCATTTATTATCTTATGTGCAGCTGTCTTTGCTTACCATGTTTCTGAAATGCCTGTATTGTCGTACCACCTCTGCAAAGCTGTCTATAATAACGTTAGTCACTGATAACGTTGCTAAGACTCTGTAAATCTCTGATGAAATAAAACTGGGTAGATTGTCAGTCTATTGGAGTTGGCATGCACTGACTCCTACTAGGAGTTTGTGTCATGCCAAGCTAAAGATCTTAGGAGTGTCTAAGTGCTTTTCTTGTTAGCCAGCCAGTCTGCTGCTGGCTAAAACTGGGTTGATTTTCTTGTTAGCCAGCCAGTACAGTACTTGTGTCTATGAGACCGGACTATGATAATTCTCACCATTCATATAGTGGAAAGGAGCAGTGACAATGGGGTGGTTTCACATGAAAACATTGACGACTGAATGGCTACCAAACTTATTCGTGTGTATAATTATGTGTCGGACTGAAGCCTAATTTATTAACACACCCGGGGAGGTTTCCTGAACGAAGACCAGAGGGATATTGCCAACCTTGCAACTATAAAAGTTTCAGTCTGTCCCCCTGCACTGCACCATCTCCCCGAGGTCGGAGCCGGCGCTGGAGCCAGAGCTGGATCCGTGGCAGCCACCCGGGCCAGGCCATATTCGAATCGAAGACCAGGTTTCTTTTTTCCCCTGTTGCATGAGGAAAACCCTGCATCTTGGATATGAGTAAATGCAGTATTATTTTTTAAAATCTTATGCTTTCCTGAGGCCTGACTCATGATTTTGACAGTGCAGCTGGAGGTTTTATAGACTCCACAGCCAGAAGGATCTGATGCGCTCATATAATCCTGTCCCCGTCACACCATTGACCATAGACTCTCGGCCAGGGGTTCCCGCAGTGATTCACACAAAAACATGGGATTGACATAAACCACAACTTTCTGAGGGACTTCCAGTCTTGATTTAAAGGTTTCATGTGGTGGTGATCAGGTACATTCCTGTTCCTCTCAGCATAGTTCAGATGGCCCTAAAATGCTTGTGTTCGAATCCCTTTTCACGTTAAAAAAGAAACCTAGATTCTAAAGCTCATGCTTTAGGTCAGGAGGACCAACAAGGCTCAGTTACACTATTAACTTAGGGTTTTAAAAAATGCTTTATGCCATTTAAAATTGCATTTAAACAATCACGTTTAAGATAATGAATTTTTTTACGTCACAACCCTTCGAAGCTGCTCAGCTGCACTTGTTTCAGTAGTTCCTCTGAAGCCAACAGGAGCCCTTGCATGCCTTAAAATTATGCTCTTAAATCTTTGCAGGGTTTTCTATTGAGGTGGTTTTCAGACAGGTTCGTGAATGCCAAACAAACAAAGAAACATGTAAAAAGTCAGTTTGGGGTTTTTTTCCAATAAAAATCAGAAGAATGATTAAAAGGGGTTGGGGTTTTTTGCACGCTTATCTGAAATTTTCCTGGGAAAACAAATAGTTTCCTGGGTACCTCTAGCTTTAAAATACCTTCATAGTGGGGTTAATTTGGGGAGTCAATCCAAGGAGCTAGGACGTATATGTATATGCACATACGGGCATTAGGGGTAGATATTCTTCTCTTCCCAAACAGATGCACTGTTATGGTAGATGGGATAAACACTGTTCCAGACACTAAACAGTTGAAAGCTGTGCAAGGGTTTCGGTATGGCAGCGGACTCATTCAATGCCAAATGTGTTTCTTAAAAAAGCAGATATTTTAAACAAATACAAGCTGGGACAGAATAGCACGGATTGCTCTTTTATCTTCTGGGGAGTTATTTTGATCGTGGCCAAGCTGCAGCCCCAGCCCTGCAGGCATTTGCATACGCATGTAATGCCGCAAGTGTTTCCTTCTGTGCAGCGTGACTCCCCCCGTGCTTGAAGCTCCCCAGCTGCAAGAGGCCTAGTGCTCCCCTGACATGAGCCCAAGGCTGGGAGGCCAGAGACCCGGGTGCTTTTCCGAGCCCTGCTCTTCATCTCCTATGTCATCCTCTGCCCTCTCCCACCCTGGCCATCCTGCAAGCTTTCCAAGGCGTGCGCTGACTCTTCCTATGAGTTTGTATCATGCCAAGCTAAAGGTCTTGGGAGTGTCTAAGTGCTACCAAAAGACATCAGGAATGTGTGTGCAGGGCTGGGCATGGAGTTGCTGCACCACTTATTTATTAGCAGCCGTGCCTCGGTTGTTCGCAGTAAACAACGCCGGTTTTCTTATGTGTAAGTCACAGGAGAGCGTCGCTTTTTTTTCCACTAACAAACATGCCATGGGTAATTATCCCTGAATTAAAACGACATGGGGACGTATTTGCGACATGCAGCAGCTCCATTCCTTTGAAGGAGAGGTCTAATTCGAAACAAGGTTAGCCACCATTTCTTTCGAGGGGCTCTTGCATTTCTGGGTTCGAAGGGCTTTGTGGCTTGCCTCGTCTATTTGGTAATCATTAACATGCTCTGTCGTTAACCTTCAAGCAGCCAGGCTTGAAACTTTATATGCAACTTTTCAAACATTTGTCTTGCATTGCAGACTGCGGTTTGCTAGGGCTGTTTTTATAATCGCTAGTGGTAAAATCAGGAAGATGAAAAATGGGCGTGTATTGAAGGGCAGCTTATCCACCGCTTGAGACCTTAAATTAGAGTGATGAGCATAAACATTGCAAACAGAGCTTTTTCAACTCGATTGCAATTATATTTGAAATTACCTACAATTACCAGGAACCATCTCAAAGCTAGAAATTAACTTCTTAGGCTCTCCTCCAGAGGGATCAGCTGTTGAACGTGCCGTCTTGTGCAGCTGCATGCAGGGAGGAAGGCAGGAGCATGGAAGGGAGGCACGAATAGCAACTGTGCTGTGGCATGCGGTAGCTAATGTGGAGTCGCTGTGTTGCTGCCACAGGGCTTTGGTCACCGATGTGGACTAACACGGAGCTTTTTTCCATGCACAAACCCATTAAAAAAAAACCCCTTTGAAGTCAATGCCTGCTGTTGTACAGGGCCCCAGCTCCATTCATCCCTGTGGGCTTTTACTCATTGAGGCCAGCAGAGATGTTGGTTTCTTCCCTCTATGAAAGATTTACCCACTGAAAGGGGAAAGAGAGAGCTGGAGAGGAGTCAGGGCCTCGGTGGTCTCTCCTCATTGCACCTCCTGGCCCCAGGCAGGAGGAAGACCAGCGCCTGGATCTGCTGTGGAAGGTGCTCCACCCTGGGGAGACGGGATGCCTCCCTACACTCCCTCGAGGGCAGGGTGGCCACGTGCACCCCAGTCTGGACTCCGAGGTTTGCACCGTCCAGCCCCCAGAGATTAATTAACAAGCAATAAAATGCCCCAGAGCAGGTATCACGTTGCACAGGGGAGCAGGCAGATGAGACATTTAAAGCAGACCTCTCTGTGCCTCTTGTCCCAGTGCCTGACTTCAGCCTCCCTGTCTCTCAAGTCTGGAGTTTTTCTCCTTCGGGCAGAGTCCGGAGCAGACTTTGCTCCCTCCATGTCCATGGCTGCCGCGCGGTTGCTGCAGATCCACTTTCCAATCAGTCCAAGCTCCCCAGGTCATACACCGCCCAATAGCTAAACGGTGTACGTGGAGAATTTATATACCTTTGTTATAATTTTCCCTGTATAGAATCTAATTATTGGAGGATCATCTTAAATTTGTACCCCCGCCCCAACCACTGTGGTGGGGAAAGCAGCCGTAGCACGGCAAGCCTTGGCAGGAGTTGACCCTTGTCCCCCCACCTGCCCCCATGTCACATCCTCTCCTTGGGGCCTGTCTCCTGTAGTTTCCTGGAGTTTTTTCTTCAACTGATTTTAATATTTATCTTGAGTAAGCCCATTAAATATGTCTCCAGCAGCCAGCAGCAACAGAAAGAGCCACTTTCTCCTCCTCGGTCCTCCAGCATCACTCAGCCAGGCTGGATCAATGCCATCGGGCCCCGTGGAGCGATTCTGACTTTGGGCCGGTGGAACGGCAGAAGGAATTTAGCCCGAGGCATCTAAGAAATGTTCATAACTTCAGCTTCCAGCATGAGTCCGAGCCTTGCGGAGACGCGTGTGCCAAGAGTGTCAGAGGCCGCTTTGGAAAGGGATTGTTTGCATCCACTTGAAAACAGTCTGAGCACAAATGTATTTCCTTTGTTTAACTTCTTCCCGCCATGTTTACCCGTGGCTGCTTCTTAAAAGGCTTTGCAAGTAAACTACGCAAATCTTTCAGTTCTCTGCAGGCATGAAAGAGGGGTCAGGACTTCTGGGGTCCGTTCCTGGCACTGCCACCGAGTCGCCAAGTCGCCTTGGGAAAGGCGCTAAGGGCCTGATGCACAAGGGCCAGCGGCAAGACTCCTCTTGGCTTCTTCAGGGTTTTGGCCACGTCCCGGTTGCTTCTGCTCGAGTCTGCCCATAGTTGACCAAGAGGTAACGGTGCTTACCTCACCGGCTGCTAAGGCCTTGTCTTCTCTGAGGTTTGGAAAGCCTCAAGTTGCCATGTGTTCTTTAGAGGCAGTCGTACCAGGGCAGGGACCGCAGGGCTGCGACTTATTGAGATCATCAGGCAGGTATTAGATGCGTATGTTGTGTTTCTGAGGTCCGCTCATAATTGCTGGGGAAAGTAAAGGCTTCTGTGCCGCTGCACGCAGAGGCATAATTTTCTCGAAAAGAGTAAATGACTTAGATTGTTAGATTTTGGGGGGGATTGGAGCCATCTTTGTGATCTGTGGTTGTACAGCACCAAGCACAGTGGCGTCAATAATCCATACAAGTAAGTCAACAGTACAAATGATGAGGATGAGCACCACATGGTACCCACAATAATTCTTCTTCCTGAGCATAGAGCTGACGGATCTGCCAGTACACCCAGTATCCCTCTAGGTTCCCTGTGGTCATTGATGGTACAGTTTGGGGGATTTTCATCTATAAAGCTCGAAATGGCTATAATAGAAACCAGCTTTCTCTCTGCCTGGTACCATGGTCACAGCTCCGTGGTTTAATAGAGGAAATAAAGTGAAGGGCCTTTGCCTCTGGAGCTGCCCTTGCTCCTTGCTCTGGCCCAGACTGAACGCAACTTGATTACCGTAATGGAGAGTTGCTCACACCCACAGCTCTGTTAAAGCTACTGGAGCTATTCATGGGAATAGCCCCTGGCTAACAGGAGTGAAGATGACACATTGCACTTCAATGGGAAGAACTTGAGTGTGTCCACCTTTAGGAGATGCTAATTGCCCATGAATTCTCCAGGGGTTTCAAGAATACTGCATGGGAAAGAGACTGTAGATGGTTGCAGGAGCCTACCCGTGGTTACAAGAAAGGAGGACTGTTATTATGGGATTGGACTGAGCCCCTTGAGGCTTAGGGTCAGTCCCCAGCTTTGCCAAATTTCCTGTCTGGTCTGGGGCAAGTTGCTTAATCTGCTAGTTCCCAGTTATGAAATCGGATTGATAATTATTTGTTTCGTCCTCTCGTCGTCTGTTTTGCAAGTTCATCAAAGCAAGGACTCTTTTTACTATGCTTGTAAGCACAGTACTTGACTCACTGGAGTCCTCATCTTGGTAGGTCCTCCAGGGATTACTCTAGTTCAGGGGCAGGCAATTATTTTGGGCAGAGGGCCGCTTACTGAGTTCTGGCAACCCATCGAGGGCTGCATGACAGGCAGCCAGGAGCAGATAAATATTAACTTTCTAAATTTTGTAGGGGCCCCATGGGCCAGATAGAATGGCCTGGCAGGTTGCATTTTGCCCACCCCTGCCCTCGTTCAATGCAATAATCATTGGTTGTCTTGAATAGGTGAGAGCTTGCAGCCTGACATTGGCTTCTCTTTATATTTGCTTTACTATTTACCTGTGCACCTAATAGGAAGAGATGCATTTTAAGAAGTTTAAGGGGCACATTGTTACCTCTCCGCCAGCAATGGGGAACATTTCCTCATGCTGGTCAGACACCTACCCACATCAAACAGTCCATCATAGTCAAGACAGGCCATTTTCTATAGCCAACAGTGCTCCAAGGAACCATGGGTGGGTAGCACATCCAGACACCTTCTGACTTCTCACCTTGAATGACCAGATACTCATTTACAGCTGGGTCAAAAGAAGGTGGCTGCTCTGATGTGCTGGAAATCCAGTGCGTTGGAGCAGGCTCAATTAACTGAGTCTGCTGGAGCGTGGGAAGTGACATGCTCCGGCAGCCTTGCGCATCATGTGTATCAGCGTCCCCACGTGTGCCTGCGCTGAAAAAATGGCGATGGGGCACTTTGAAATACAACACGTTTGATGAGCTTTAGTTCAAAGTGCCCCGCCGCCATTTTTTCAGTGCGGGGACGCTGATACATGTGATGCGCGGGTGCTTGTAATTAGCATGCCTCACTAATGAAAGCACCTGGAGATGCATCTCAAAGCATGTGGGAAAATGCCCAAATCCAGAGCAGGGCCTGAACTCATGCCTCTGAAGCCATATTATTGCTCCAGATCTCATGCAACTAGTTTTGCCTGAAGTCGAGTTCATTCCAAGCCAATGGAGCTCCTCATGCCAGCAAGCACTCCACATTGCTCACTCGGTGACTCTCAGGAAATGAATATTCATGTCTCATATCAGTAGCTGCAAATACTCCTTAACTCCCTGGAGGAGATCATTGCTCCCTGATAACTTTGTTCCCCTAACATTGGGTGAGTCTACACAAGATGGTAACCATGCAGTAGTCTAATAACACCATGTAGTATGTGGTCGTATTAGGCTACTGCGCAGTTAGTATTACTAAATAGCTGTATGCCCGTGCTACTGTGCAGGAGTGCCAGTTACTGTGCATTGATTTAATACTTGGTTATGCAGGTACTAAGTGTAATGTGCCATAACTACGATGCATTAATGAACGTGTAGATGCACCCATTAGGCACGTCTACATGTTTATTAAAGCAACTTAGATACTGCACATTTAGTTTAGTACTTGCTTAATAAAGTACTACTGCTCAGCAGTGCCGGTGCATGATTTTTTAGTGGCAGTTACAGAGTATTAGCCTAATAACACTGCACAGTAGGCAATTAGCATGCTTTTCCTGCCACGCTACTGTGCAGGGTAATTAGCCTAAGGCGCAGTAAGCGTCTTGTGTAGATGTGTCCATTGTGTCTTAAAGCACAGCCAGCCACGCAGTTATCTGACTGACATGGATTCCCTCTGGTACAACCCCTCTTGCACACCAATACCCAAAGGATTATTATTTTTTTAAAGTTATGTTAGTTAAAAGTTTATTTTCAAAGTTCTCTGTTGAAAGTCCTATCAGTTGGTCCCCACCACATGTGCCTGTCGATGATGAGCACAGCACATTCAGTCATGTCAAACTTTTTGTTTTCCACTAGTCTATGGAAACAGGCTGCTTTCTCAAGCGCTGCAGCACAAGTGGCTATTCTGGCATTTGTCCTAGAGTTTCTACATGGTGGGGCAGGTGCATGACTGAGCACAATTCTGTCCCGTGTGTGTTAATTCTTAACATTAGCTTTTAAGTGGAATCATTTTATTTAGTAACTTTGGGCATGTGTGCATGACACTTTAAAGCAGGTTAAACGCTTTTGCACTGCTTTACTGGTGTTGGTGTTTGCACGCGTTGGCGGTGTATTGCACATTAATTCCAGCTGCTGTAGCAAATTCAGCAGCATAATGTGCCTTAAATGACTCAGGGCGCAGCAAACTGAAACTCCTCTGAGGAGTTTCAGTTTGCTGCCTCGCAGCCGCAGAGCATCTTCTGTAGTCAAAGCATTCAATCGCCTTTTTTCTCCGTGTGATAAACCCTTTTGTTTTTTCTGTTATCTGACTGAAGTGCCTGGGGTAAATTGTGATGTCAGGGCCAATTAATAACCCAAATAGGTATACCCATTCGGCAGAGCGGAGGACCAGCAAGCTTACATAAACCCAGCATGGATCTCCGGGAGCACCCCAACACCCCAGGGGTTTCTCATGTTTCCCTTTCAGGAGGACTGCATGAAGGCCCTCGTGGTCCTGTCCATGCAGCTTCAGCTGTTGGCCACACTGACTCTCGAAGAACCAGGAATAGCTCTTCCCACCTTCAGGCTAGGTGCAGACATTCAAAAAGCCCGAGGCAGAATTGATTTAAGTTATGCAGTTTTCTGTAAGCAGCATAGTTTGTATCAGTAGCAAACAGAACACATGCTCGCCTTTTGGCGGTGGTGGGGGAAAATCTTAGATGGGGTTCCACCCCCCACTTTTAAACCAGTCTGTGTCCGCCAAACTCCTGTTCTGTTACGGGTATAGTCTGGTTTCGTGTGCTGAACTTCTGTTACGGGTATAGACGGATTTCGGATCACTTACACTGGTGCAAGTGTAATGTCTGTACTTGGCCTTAGAGGCTGTTGCCCTCTCTGCTAGATTAGACCTCTAAGGAGAGTCCACATGATGGTGCAAAGATGTGCTGCTACAACTCATCTCCCTACCCCTTTCATAATAATAGACATTAGCAAGCATTAGCATTAATTAAATGCTTTGCTGCATGGGAGCCTTAGGTCAAGGTAAAAAATATAGCCTGTGGGTTGTATCCATCCCATGGAGCTGTGTTGGCTGGCCCTCAGGGCTCCCAGAAGGGCCAAAAATTCAGAGGTAGGGCAAGCAGGAATGGGCCCTGCTTCTGAAATCTGAGGTATGGTGCCCCGTTAGGGATGGTGACGGGGCTGTCTCGTGGCCAGTCCTATCACCTGTCTAGGGCAGTCTGCCCACCTAACTCACCTGCCATGCTTTTGATGTAACAGAAAAGTTGTTCCTAGGCAGGAGGCTGCCCATTTAATGCCCTTATGCCAAGGGCATAATACATGGCTCTGTACCGCCCCTACACCATGTCCCATCCCCTGCAGATGACATCACTACATGACTTCAGACCCATACTGGGCCGCACTATATTCCAAACTGACATTCAGACCCCAGCCTGGATCCCCCCTACTCAGGTGGCCTAACCTTCGCCATCATCCTGGGCTGCAAACCCCACTAGATCCCTTTCCCTCTCGACAGTGGTCCCCTCCGGGACCTTTGGCCTCACAGGCCCTAGCCTCATCTCAGGCCAGTCGAGACTCCAGGCAACTGGCTCTGGTCATCCCTTGTGGTGAGCACTCTGGCCCGTTGACCCTCATTGTCCTGGCCCCAGCACTGACCAGTCGAGGTTCTCTGGGTAGGTTCTTGAGCAGCTAGCCCTCTCTCCCATACAGGTCTGCCCTCTCACGCCCCTCCAAACATTGTTCCCACTCTCCGGTCTTGTGGGCCATATGGTTACTGTGGACCCCTTCAGGGCTTGCTGTTCCACCCTCACTGGGTGCGCTCACTCTCTGCCTCTCACTGGGCCTGTACTCCGGCCAGCCTATGCACAGTCCTTCAGGCCTCCCATGGACCCGACTCTATGCAGTCTCTGGCTCTCACTCTGCCCCCTCACTGGTGCCACTATTCCACCCCTTCACTGGGGTGTCTGGGCCTTATGCCCCATTGGCCTCAGGCTCCACTCTGTGGGCCTTAGACCTATGCTTTTTTATCAGGGTGTGCTCACCTAGCCTTTCCCTCCACAGGGTCACCCAGAAGGCAGTGGGGGCTGAGGCTTTCTGGTGCCCCATCCTCACCTTTCGCTAGGGAGGCACAAGTGTGGCATTTCCTGGAGACTGCCACAGGCAGCCCCACCACACCATCCAACCCCAGCAGGGTGTAGTTTCAGGTCATGCCACAGGACTAGGAACCTCCTCCATCCCCATAGTTCCTACCCTGACCTCCAGGTGTTCTGGGAGCAGCAGTTTTCCGGTTGGGAAATGTTCACCCTTTGGCTCCCCAGTTGCAACTGCAAGCTCAGCTCCTAGGGCCTGGGCTTATACTGAGGCTGCTCGGCCCTCCTCCAACCCAAGTACCCTCTTGAGGTCATGTGACTACCTAATTGGGTCTCACTGCATCTGCAGGCTGCTCTGCAGCCTGCTCAAACCTCTTAAAGTGGCAGGCCCAACCTGTGCCCTGCCACAGGGACGTATGTAGATGGAGGTGGGGTGGGGAGCAATAGTTGTGTTAACCCCTGTGGCTGCCACTTGCCTCGCTGACACCTGCCTGGCTGCTGCTGCTGAGTCAGTTTGACACCCTGCCTTCAACAATAAACAGAGTAAGTTATTGGGCATTTCAAAGTCAGTCTGAATGTTTAGTGTTCCCTCTATCAGTTCGGAGGTGAATGATACTATTCAAAAACTAGTTGGCTGTAGGTGTGCTTACAGGCCTGCTTTTCATAGGCACTACGCACTACAGCTCTTAAAGTAGTAGATGCTCAGTCCCTCTGATAAATCAGACCCATATTGTCTGGGCTACTTGGAAGTCAACCTGTCAGTTGGCAGTCTTGGAGCATCACCACTGCAATGCCTACCTGCAGCCCATCTGCACGGTCCTTCTGCGCTTACTAGTGGGATGACTGTGCATCTCTCAACAACAGAGCATTAGTAGAGGCAGGCCAGCACGAAGGAAAATCAATGGCGAGGCAAATTCTGATCTCAGTTTAATGTGCAGGTGCTGAGTTCTTCAGGGCCTACAGTTACACAAGAGCAAGTGTGTTCAGAATCTGGCTCGGAAAGCCTTGAAACGAGGCCACGCCATGAGGGGTGAGTGTGTTGTTAAATAGGATGTGATGACGGTATGTGTTGTTCTCTGGAACAATCCCCACTTAATTCCAAGGACGTGTGCTTTGAGGTTTGCCATGAGGAGCAAGTATGAGTGGGGCAAACTTCTTGCTACACAATTCAACAGAAGGCAAATCAGGGGAGCGGTGAGAAGAAGCCAAGCAGCCTGTTACAGGGAGCTTGTTGGGGAGTCAAGACAGCCAGTCATGGTGTTGGCCCTAGTGTGCCCTTGCATGCTGTTGGCTTTGCAGCTGGGGTGCCTTTGTCACATTACCCCAGTGGGCCATAGGGCTTGGATGAACCTTCCTCTTCCTCCTCCTCCTCTGTTTCTACATTATTTTCGTAGGTCCTGCTTTAATTCTAACTGGAAGTAAAAATGGCTGAGCAAATGCTATCTCCTAAAGTGAATGCACATTGCCCCTGTAAACTGGGACCTCCCAAAGCAGCTAATAATCTGGGGAATCAATGCAAGTTGCTTTGTAGGCATCCAGTATGCAAAGTGGGGGGTATTTCAGCCTTTTCTGAAATCTAGGCCCTTTCACCGTGTCCAAAACGAGGTCCTCACAATCACTGCTGAAGCTGTTGGTCACAAATACCATCTCTGCTTGCCTGTGCACAAAGGAGGATGCTCCTTTTCAGGCAACCATCTGAAAGGAGTTGAGTGAAGGAACAAACGGTGCCTTGACTTCAGCCTGGAGCAAAGAGCCTAGTTTGGAGTCGAAGGCATGGCGCGGGGTGGAAGGCAGCATGGAGGTTGGCCCAGTGTCAGCTATTTTTAACAGTCAGTAGTGTAGGAGCCCAATCAGCCTATATTTACAACAGATAATATTTGTGCTTGGGATGTAATTACCATTGACCCTGTTTACATGCCTAATTAGCAGTTTGACTGTGTGTCCCGCTGCATGGACATCTGTAGAAAGCTAAAGACGTTCAGTATCTCCAAAGAGTGTTTGTGTTTCAGGTTAGACATTGTCTGATGGTCTAAATTAAAGGCATCTCAAACCACATGAAAAGGTAAGGACAGAAGGTAACCGCACAGGACGTGGCATGTGGGCCAGCTCGTCACAATGGCCAGACTGGGGAGACCCTCTCCCCGGCACGCCTTGGGAAAGAAACACTCATTTTCATTTTTAACGGAGAAGAAAAATTAGTCAATGCGACCCCTGGATCTAAGGAAGCACAAATGAAGGAAAAACAGATGTTCATTAGCTGATCACTTGCCATTTTTCCCTTCTCTGGTCTTCTCGAAAGAAAAGAAAATTGAGCAAGTGGGAACTTGCACAAGGAGAAAGCGTTTGTATCTTCAGTCATTTATCTGCCTCACCTCTGACTTGGTTCAGGTCTCCATTAAAAGGCAGGCAGGGGGCTATCACAAAGAAAGGTCAGTGGGGATCACTGCAGATGCTTTTTAGTGGGGGTAACCCTCCAGGCTATCTCTTCTTTCTGTCTTTTTGTTCCTGTACATATAGAGTTAGTTTAAAAAAAAAGGCCAGTGAGCACGGAAGAGCTTTGAACTGCGTCGCTCGTGTTTGTCTTATTCTGAAATTACAGTGTCATTTTTATCCAGTGCTCATTATAGCCACATGCGCGCAGCAGGAATCATGTTTATTATGACCAATACCAAATGAATTCTTATTTCTACGTCTTATCAAAGGCGAGTTATTCTAGCATAACTTTCCCTTCTGCTTTAATTCTCTTTTTGGTTTGTGTAATGTTTTTCCCCTGTTCAAAGTGTCTCTATGAGACAACTCAAACATTTGCTCCCTTGTTTTGCAGCTAGTGGGAGTTTATTAATAATAATCAGATGCTTATGTCCCATGGTTACGGGTACAAGCATCAAACCGTCCGCTTCATTTTTTAATAATGTTATTACTTAAGATTACAGCTCCTCAGCAAGCATGCTCAATTCATGCTTGTAAACTGTTCATTTGAATGCAGGGTGGTGTAATTATCGTTAGTTTAAATATTAAAATGAAGAAACCTGGGTTTAGATAATAGACCAGGCGATCAGAGCACCCTGGTGTCTGCTCTCATCCCCATGGTATCCAAGTCTCTTATACAGTGGGTGCTAGTTTGCCCTCGTCTTTGCTTGGGGTGTGCAAATAGGGGAGGGTCCAGGAAGACCCATCTCCTGGGCATGAGTGTGGTCCTGATGGGCATGGCTGGGGTGGGGGAGGTCTCTGCCAGGCAGAACAAGAGGGTCACTTGGGCAACCCAGGTCAGTCCAGAGAAGTTCAGAGCTGTTAGATGATGATAAACTAACCAGGCATGGTTTCTTTGTAAAGACAAATGACTTTCTAGCCCAAGAACATGCAGCAGAGCTCATGCTTTGGCCTTCAGAAAAGCTGGGGGGAAAGTGCCACTTGGGGATCATTAGTCAAGCTGGTGGCGTATGGCGCTGACACAACGAGCTGTGCCAGTCTGCTCCAGACAGGGCCATTTCAAGGTGGGTGATTTTCCTGGCTGGAAGTAGCCTCCTTTGGTGGGTATGATAAGCCCATTGGGTTTAGAGTCTTAGCTGGATCAGCGTGCTTACAGCTTGAAAGCTGCTTCCGGACCGACGCAAGGGTTTTTTGCAGTGCTGTGTGGCATGCTGAGAGGCTGCTGCTCTGATCAGGAAGTCTAAACCTGGCTGCCTGTATTGTACCTAGAGAAGTCGTCAGCCGTGTTAGTCTGAAGTGTGAGAGACGTTGCGAGCTGTGTTCATCTGAAGTCAAGTAGAAGGCAGGTAGATTTGCTCCTTATAGACTAACCAAAGTACATTAGATACACACACACGTACACACATATCTATCCATATATACACACACACACACACACACACACATATTATATTATATTATATTATATTATATTATATTATATTATATTATATGTACACATACACAGACACCAGTGCCACCACTCCCCCACCACCCACCTGTGGGGAACACCCTGGGTGGATGGCATGGCCCTGTGCTCTGGACTGGGTTGGCACATGGGGTTGGTCCACAGCCAAACCCAGTATATGGGGTTGGACTTGGCACGTGTCCCTGGCATACAGCCCCAGCCCCACAGCCTGGTCCACAGGCCCTGTCTGACGCATGAGCCTGGCAGTAGGCTCAAGCTCAAACTCAGGTCTCTAGCTGCTGCTGCTCATTTTCTACCAGGAAGACTGTTTTTGTTTCAAGCTGCCTTTGTAAAGCCAGGTGCGTGTTGTATATGGGTGTGTGCTGTATGCAACAAAATATGGCCATCTCACTAAGTCTTATCAACCTCCCCAGCTCTGTCGTGCTTCACCTTCCCTTTAGGTGACCCACACGCCCAGCGTATCACAAACAGCCAGGTCAGTTCTTCACTGAATGTGCATGCACTTTTCTTGTATCCCTCTGCTCATGCTTTCATCTGTTGTGTCCATTAAGTCCCGATCCTGCTGACAGAGCGGTGTGGGCAGGCGCCCGCGCTCCGAGGCAGATCTTTTCTCTCGATGCTGGGTAACACCCTGCCTGCTCTTTGTGTTGATCTTGAGGGAGACATTTGGACTCCTCGACCACAGCAGTAAAGAATACATCCTCCTCCCAAAGGGGAGACTTAGGGTTTCATTCAGCATCTTGCTCTTGAGAAGATACAGGGGGTCTTTTCTTTTAAGGTCCCGTCTGCCATTTGAATTTTCATCCAGATTAACCCGCTTGGTCCACAGATTAACCCGGGTTAATCTGTTGTGCCGGGTTGAAGGCTGCAGCTTGTGCTCCAGCGCCGGGAAACTCTGACTATCCGTCTTCTAAAGCAGATTGCACAAGCTGGGTCAGGAAACATCTGACTCCGCCGTCCAAGAAACCTCGCAGAAACCAAAACAGAAACAACGGGCAGTAAAATCCTGGCCCCACTGAAGCTGATGGGAGTGCTGCCATTGATTTCAATGGGGCCAGGATTTCACCCAACACTTATAAACAAAACCAGATCCTTGCCTCCGACAGATGTAAAAATAAATACAGCAACGCTCACAAAATAATGACATCACTCTTGCTGCACGCTGGCTGCTCCCGTGATGCCATGCATACCTGAGCGAATTCTGGAAGCAGAAATGTTCTTTCCATTTAGAAAGATGGATTCAATTTTGCCTCTCCGGTCATAGTCCTGCCAGCATCTGAGCAGTCTGGTCCCGAGCCAGTCAAGCACGTTAACACATGCCTAGCTTTAAAAATGTGAGCTGTCCCATTGACAGTAGTAGGGCTGATCCCATGCTTATAGCCAAGCGTGTGCTTAAGGACTTGGCTGGATCTGAGCCAGCCTGCTCAGCACCTGCAGGATCAAGTTCTAAAGTGCATCCTAAAAAGTCCTTGAGCCGCCGTTTGCATTGACTGCTCAGAGTGGCTTGTCCCTAATATTCATCGATTCATAGATGAATAACATCTATAACCAGGTCTATTATCTAATAATATCTATAGCATCACACATTTCTGGATGTCAGGGGCTGGAAGGGACCTCATGAGATCATCAGGTCCAGCCCCCCCTGCACTTGAATGGGAAAGACTGCTGGGGTCAGATATTATTTTCTGGTATCTCACTGTCTTTTATGTCACTCTTTTATGTCACTTCTTAGTGAGTGGCCACAAGACAACGTTGAGGAGCTGCTTCCAATGTTCTCTACTCTCTCTTTGCAGGTTTCTATAGCACAGGTCAATGCATCTGCCTGTTTGAAATAACCTTAGGGCAAGGGGTCAATTCAACTTTCAAGACTTTCTCCCTTGGTTTTGAGAGGTGGTTAGTTGTGTTAATCTAAAGTCAGGTGGGAGGCAGGGCAGGGTGGCATCTTGGCACTGACTGGTTCAGAAAAGCATGAGTTTTCATAGGCAACAGCCTGCTTTGCCAGATACTATGAATGGACAACTAAGGGCACTTATACACATCATACGTTGTTTAGATACACGTCACAAAGATGCCACCCTGCCTTGCCTTCTCCCTTTGTTTTGCAAGACAAAATGCTGGGCTCCACAAAGAGATCTGGAGATAAACATTCATGTTAGGAGTGAAGTTTCCAGGGCTACTTGCTCCAGGTGAAGGGGGAGGATGGGCTGTAGAAGGCACGCTGTGGCCATCTGCGAGTTGTAGCTGACTTAAAGTATAAAGGATGCTTAGAGGATACTGCTGAGTGTGCTCATATTATCTCGTTGGAGCAGGCAGCAGGGCAGTTTTGAGGTATCTGCTGCATTTTCCTTTGGGGCACAAACTTTAATTTTTCATATCATTACATATGCCAAAGGCACAGGATAGGGTAGAGTTGACCTGTGTAACATGATTCAGCCTGGAAAGGGGGAATTCACAGGGTAGTGTGCAGAGGAAGAAATCATATTCTCTAACAGTATGTGGAACAGGAGGAATAAGTAGATGCTTGGGACAGGCGTGCTGCTTTCTAATTTTGCAAATGGGTGACTGGTTATTTTTGGTCTTGGGTTGTTTTAAATAGCATTATTGATGGATATTTAAAAAATACCTGACAGTATATACAGATAAATCTGGACCTACAAATGATCCGGGGTTCCTAACATGCAGTGAACCAGGAAATGGGCTGAACATACACTGCCAGGGCACTGTGGGTGCCTGCCACTTGAAGAGCGGAGCCAAGCAGCCAGCAGGTGCTTGATTGCAGCAGCTATTTTAGATCTCTGGCAGCCCATATAAACACAGAAGTTCGCTGCTGGCAGGCCAGGTAGTAACATCACCTGGTTGCAAGGCTGAATACTGCATCCTGGAGGTAAGGGAGGAGCTGTAGGGGATGGCTAGGAGGCTCCTGGTCCTGGGCATGACCTAAAACCGCACCCTGCCGGGAGTGGGTGGCCTGGTGGGGCTCTCAGTGGTGTGGGAGCCCCCAGGAAATGCCAGGCCAGTTACTACCCAAGTGAAAGGTGGGTAGGGGCACCTTAATCCCAGCCCCCACTTTGGGTGGGCTTTGGAGGCCAGGCCACCTCAGCCCATGAGGGGGGTGTAAGACCTTGGGAAGTGAGTGTAGTGGGGCCAGATATGGCAAATGTAGTGCCACCTGAGCCCATGGGGGTGGTTGACCCCCAAGGCCCTGAGAGAGGGTGGCATAGTGAGGCCCTAGGGAAGAGGGTTGAGTAGGGCTGTGGGACAGCCTGAAGGGCAGCACACAGGCCCAACCCCAGGAGAAGGAGTCAGTTGTGTCTCCCTGAAGGCCCCGGGTGTGGGGTGTGGTGCAGCGGCCTAGACAGGGCATGGTAGGAATCCCGTGTGAGGGAAGTAGGCCAAGGGATGTCTCTAGATGCCCAAGGCTGCAGTTTGGGCCAGAGGCTTAGTAAGGGGGGCTCAGTCAAAGAGATAAGGGTGAGTCCTGACCCCGGTAAGTCCTCCACCGCTCGGAGGCCAAGTGTGGGGTGAAAGTAAGACCTGTAGTTGAGCACAATGACCTGCTGCTCAGGTCTCAGTGAGAGTCCCCGTGAGACCCTGGAGCACCAGTTATGGTGTGGGTTAAGAACACCCTGATGAGGGGTGGCCCTAGAAAGGGGGCAGAGAGGAGGGGCCCCAGTGAAGGGGAAACTAGAGGGCGGGGAGCCCAGCATGTGCATGTGAGTCTATAGAGTTGCCCCGGGAGGGGCCAGAACAAGCTTGGATCAGGTCGGGTAATTGGCTGGCCACTACCCTGGTGAGGGTTGCAGGAGAGGCCCAAAAGACAGTACATCTGCTACCCAAGGTATGAGCTAGATAAAGTCTATGGCCAAAGGGGCCTGCTCCAAGAGGGAGAAAGGCAGTACGAGTTGTCGATGCATGAAGGAGACCCTGTGAGAGGGGATGGAGTGAAAGAGGCCCTAGTGAGAGGAGGGCGGTATGAACGTGATTATGTCTGAGGCCTGACAACGAGGGCTAAGCTTGGTCTAGCTGTAGGCCGGGAACATTGTGACCTGGATGCCATCTGTGAGGCTTGGGCTGCAGCGCAGGGGAGGAACGGAGCTGCAGATAGCACCCCCTGGCATCGGGGCAAAAATGGGCAGCCTCCCGCCTAATTAACATCCTAATTAGATATCATCAAGGCATGGCAGGAAAGACAGGTGGGTGGCATGCCCAGAGGCAGGTGGGGGAAACTAGCACTGTGGCTGGTTGGGGAGTTCCCACCCTGCCACACCTACCTTGCCATGGGTTTGTCAGGGCTCTATACTGTGGCAGTGGGGGTCATGGAGGGTACAGGGCTGGGCATGTCCCGCCTACTCGAACCTTCTCACACGGTCCAGAGCTGGGAGCTTGCTCATGCGATTGCCCTGACTTTGTTCCCAGAACTTGCACTTGAGCCCTCAGCTCCACAGGATCTGGAAAGGGCAGTGACAACAAGCCCAGAGCAGCCTCCTGAGTGATAGTCCATCTCCGCAGTGCCTCGGCAGACTTGGATGGGGGCACGCTCAGTCCTGCCTTCCCCAGTCCACACGAACTCGTCTAGGCCCCATTGCTGTTGGGATTTCCAAAGGGATGGTCCAGGTCACTCCAGGGATCATTGGACTAGGCTGGTGCAGAGGAAAGCACCCCTGCTCTAAGCCATGAAGGGACGGCCTTGATGAGAGGCTATTCTCCCCTCCGTGGGACTTCAACGGCTGGGGAGGAGGAGTGTGGTGATTTGCAGACTCCAGCTGTGGACGTGCCGGCAGGAAGGTCTCCTTTCCTCACCGGAGCGGGACACATTTACTGGGACTGGGAAACAGAGTGGAGCAGGGCATCTCTGAGGCCGTCTACCCAGGGCAGCTTGGCTCACCATGACTCTTTTGATTGCTCCTTCATTAAAAGACCCCCCCCCCTTTCCCCCCAAATTAGAAGGAAGCCAATGCGGAGAGAACCCAGCTGCCTTCCTAGTTTATTTCCCAATAAAACATCTGTATTGTTCTTTCAGGATGGCGCAGCCAGAGGAGTCCACCATAAACCCCAAGCCTGGCAGTAGACAAAACGCCGGAAAGCGCCTTTTTAATATGGAAAAGTATCCTGCAGTGTCCCAAACCTGCCAGCAGAGACCACCCCCTGCCCCTGCGAACTGGATAAATAGCAGAGGCCTGATGCACAGCTGGGGTAAAGCTGACCTCCATGGCGCTGGTTTACGCCTGACGGGGGGATCTGGCCTGTTTTTATTTGATTATTTATTTATTTGTTGTTAAAAGTTTCTTTCCCCCTTTTTTTCCCTCCCCCCTTTTCAATACACAGAAACCTTGCAAGTCCTCATTTTATTGTGAGCTCATTTGGCAGGAGCAGCAGAGCAGCAGAAGTGTTTTATTTGGAAATACTTGAGGGGGAACTTGACGCGGCCGTGGCCGCA
The DNA here is from genome assembly GCF_001723915.1 of Gavialis gangeticus. NCBI lineage: Eukaryota > Metazoa > Chordata > Crocodylia > Gavialidae > Gavialis > Gavialis gangeticus. The sequence goes on from NW_017728958.1 coordinate 756,855, forward strand.
CTAGGGCCGTGCTAGCTCGGAGAGGTTTCACCTCCTCTTGAAGGCAGCACCAGGCTGGGATTATCTCATTTGATTTCCTTGGATCCGAGGAGAGTTGAGAATTGAAGAAAATTAAAGGTTAGTGAAGTTTGCTTTCATCTCACTCTAGGAGCTTTCAGTTATTTAAATGTAACTTGTTCTCTCCCTCTCTCGTTTTTCCCCTGCCTGACAACTCCCCTCTTGTTTTTGTGGACTAAAAATACCCCTTGAGATCTGAGGTAGTTTGACACAGTTCAGCAAGCCAAGTAGGACCCAAACAGCCTTTCCTGCTCTGCAAGAAGAGCCCGAAAAGAAGAGACGCCGTGCAAGGCTCAGGTGCACCTGGTGCTTCTCCATGGGACCTGCCCCAGCCTTTTACAAAGCCAGCTCAGAAATGTTCACTCTTCTCCACCCAGCAATAATGCACTCGATTATTTTGTTGCACAGATCAGTTGGTTTTCTTCCAAATCTTTAAAAATGCCATCATGAAAAAGCGCTGCTCCTGGGAGCAAAGACTGAAGATAACCCCATGAGCCTGTTCTTGCACTCACCTAGACATGCTTTTCCTTCTCTCCGCTGGCCAAGACCAGATCCTGAGCTGGTGCAAATCGGCATAGCTCTGTCCCCTTCAGTGCAGAGCTAGCTATGCCCAGTGACGCTGGCTCAGGATTGGACTCTCAGCATTTGCCTCATATATGATGGTGCCCCTGCAGAAGAGCTTAGGACCCGAACTCCTAGCACTCAGCACCCACTACCAGGGGCAAGAGCCCAACGAGACAGGCACGCCTCATCCTTATTTGAGAGATGGGATATCTTGAGGCACGGAGACTTTCAGTAATTCACCCATGATGGCAAATGACTTGACCACAGAGACAAGTTTGGAAGCAGGTTTCTGGTGCTTAGCACCCAGGCAGTCCCACAGGTGCAGGCTGGCCACATTTTCCAAAGAGTTCAAAACCCAGTGTACACCCTGTGTGCGGAGGTGTTTTGAAAAACTGGCCTAAATCAGAGGTGAGCTCTTTTGCATACCCAGATTAGCTCCCAAATCTATGGCAGACATCCTACACGCAAGCCCAGAGGCCTTGGAGTCCAGATGCTCCCTAGTCTGCCGTGGATTTGGGAGTATCTGAAGCCCGAGGCTGAAGAGTCTAGGAGGTAGGATACTTGCCGGTGATAGTGCCACACAGATTTGAATAATTGAGCTGTCCTCAGTCGATAGAATTTGGAACTGATTTGGCTGATTTGGCCCCAAACATAAAATTTCAATCTATATCTATGGCTATATCTATAGCTATGGCTATAGAGCTAGATATAGATATAGAGACAGAGATATAGATATATAAAGTATGTACTGAGCTCCTGAAATCTCACCCTCAGATTCTAATCCTGCCCTGACACCAAGTGCTTCTGTGGCCCTAGGTCATTTAGGCCATGGGCAGGACTTGTTGCCTCAAGGTACAAGGTGGTGATGGGGAAGTCACGGGATGTCGCCTGCTCCATGGCAAATGCCTCCGTGCACACTCTGACCTCCTGGGAAGTGGAAGCCAAGTCAGGATAGCTCAGTGAAAGAAGTTCATAACTACCCTCTCCATGCTTCAGAGCCTTCCTCAGATGTGGACACTACTTGCCTACCTCCCTAAGCAGCCACAAGGGCTAATGGATGGATGATTGTAGGACACTGTGAAGATAGAAGATGCTGTTACCCTCCCAGACTGACATTTGCTGGCTAGCCTGCCATGTAGGAGACCGTTGATTACTCTGTACCCCCTGTAAGCACCCCAAGAGATGTATTTTCTCCACCTATGGTGGATTTCACAATTGCCAGTCCCTCATCCCCCATGGCTGGCTTACAAATCATGAGCTTTTAAAAGAAATTTGCTGTGTGTGATCATTTAGGATGTGCTCAGGGACCTTTTCAAGTTTTCTCTGTCACCCTAAGGGCTAGAAACTTGCCTTTTTAAAGAAAGTGAAAGCTGGGGCTCTAACATGGCTGTAGGAGATGGGGGAAGGTTCAGAAAAACACCCACGACACACTTCAAGGTCATGGCAGTGCTTTTGGACTGTCAGCATTAGCCAAAGCTGTAGAGACCCATCTCCTTAATTAGTGTTGCTCCACTGGCTCCCCTGATCCCACTGGATCTGCATTGCATGAGGACCTGGCCCCTTGGGCTGGGAGCAGTCCACCATGCGGGATGGGGGGGTGATGATGGGCCACGGAGGGGTACTAGGACGTTTGCAGCTCCGTGGTGCTCCAAGGAGCGGAGTCCCAAGCTGTGGGGATGGAGCGAGTAGAGGGAAAACTCCCCACTAACCGGGCTCCCAACTCGGCTCCTTAGAGCCCCAACGGCGGGGTGCAGAATAGCTGCTGGGGGCAGAAAGATCTCGGGAGAGGATGCCGCCCAGCCGTGAGGTGGGTGGGTGCGTGAAGACTCCCCACTTGTTCTGCTCAGCAGACACTGAAGATGTGGAGCGCGGGTCGGTCTCCACCTCCCTGCCCGCCCGGCTGCATCGTCTGGCGTCCCAGGCAGGTCTGTCTGGCAGCCTCCCCGGGGCGCGCTTGTGGAGCACGCGGCCTTTGGAGCGAGCAGTATCATTTTAAAATTGGCCCGAGGAGCCTGCCTCCTGTTTTCAGGGTTCAAGAATGCGGTTTTACAAGGCTCACAGTCATGCTCAGCTTTGGTGTCAGCGGGCGTTTATGACTGTTACAACAGGGATGAAAAGCCAGGGCTGGAACCAGCACTGTTTTCCCCTGCCAGGCGCAGGGTTCACGGCGGAGGCCAGACATATGTCTGTCTTTCTCCCACAGATGTTGCTTTGTTTCTGGATGAGGAGGCGCGCTGTGCCCGCGCTGTCGAAGAGCTGGCTGGTGGTAGCTCCGAGCTGAGCGTGGCTGTTGGCCCTGCTCACGTTGGGTCTGCGCAGCGAAGGTAAGGCTCGCCTCAGACCCTGCTGTCCCCTCTGGCCTTGCAGATGCGTGAATGAAGCCCTGGGAGATTCGACAGAGAGGTCGATGCCTGGAACGCATCATCCTCTGCATCGTTCCTGTCTCAAGCACCGTGGACCCCTCCTTGGGAGCCTGCACGCTCGGGGAGATGAGGTGGGAGCAGGAGAGGGTCGGGCTGCCTGGACAGTCACTGATGGTATCATTCTCCCCCTAGCAGCTCTGGGGGATGTGGATCTGCACCCAGGCAGTATAATGCATCCAGGTTTCCCAGCTTTGGGGGAGAAGGCCCCAAGGCAACACAAAGGCCGTGCTGATGGGGCACAGGAGAGGCAGAAGAAAAGCCAATGCATTTGTTCAGGGGCTCTGCACAGTGTCAGTGGTTGGTTGGGAGGCATACCAGTTTTGGGGACTGACCCCCCCAGCTAGCACCTTCTGCCTGCCCCCAGCTAGCAACCTTGGAGATGCTCCTTGTGGAGGTGCTGCAGGAGCACTCAGTCCTCTCTGTTGGTAGCTCCTGCCCAGAGAACAGTGGGGGCATCTCCATGAGATGCTTTACTGTGCAGCAGACTAATTTGCTGTGCAGCAATGCATCACCATCTAAACAAGCGTGGCAGTTAGGGTGCAGTAGATTAATTAACTGCGCTGCCGGATAGTCCCGTCAGATACTAGGGTATCCAGCAGCGCAGTAAATTACTGTGCTTAAACGCACGTGTAGACGGTAACATCGGGATTAGTTTAGTTTGGCTCAAATTGAGCCAGAGTAGATTCAGCATACTAATTGTGTATGTGTAAACCTGCCCACGCGGGCCCTTTGCAATGTAATAATTGGCAGGTGAATCCTGCTGAGGTCAGAAAATGCATCTGAGGGTTGGCGTGATTGCTGCTTGATCACGAGGAGTTCATACGCTTTTCTCATTTGCTATTCCCAGAGAGCGGAGGAGCGCAGGGGAGCATCAACTTCAGTGGATTTGCTTGTTTGTTTTAATTAGCAGATGCAAGGGTGGCAAAAGGGGGACAGGTTAGCTACTCCGGTCATGTTTTAATGCAGGGCTCACCACAGCAATCCCCAGTCTGGGACAGGGAGAAGGTCCCTGTTCTTCTCCCTGTCTTGGGAGACAGGGACCTTCTCCCAAAGTCATGTCCTTCTCCCAAGCCATGGCCATGGCTTGTCTTTGGGATGTTGTAGGCTCCCCATTCCTCAGGGTGCATTGCTGCTCCAAGGGCGTAGGGGATTTTTTGCTGTTCACAAAATGTAGGTTTTTTAGTCGTGGCCTCAGATCTGCAACCGGGAAGTTCCTCCTGCTGTCGATGCTGCTAATGCTGCCTTACAACAGCGCATGCTTCTTAGCTTGAGAATGGGCAGGAGAACAGGCCCCAAGCTGGGACAACTCCTGAAGTCTTTGCTCAGGCAAAAGTCAGTGTCACCAGTAGAAAAATCTTCCTAAATGAGGACTGAATATAGCTGGCATAGGGTGCTAAGGGTCTGGCCAGTGTAAGCTTTAGGGTTCCCTGTGCATTACTGGTGTTAGTCATCGGAGCTTCCTTGCAGCTTCTGGGGTCCCACGCAGACTTATTGAACGGGGCTGTGCTGGCTGAGGTCTTAATACACCAGCTCCAAGGGACTCACAGATTTGCTCATTCCCTGAGGACTTTTCTATTTAGCAATGAGTGGTTCCTTTCTTTGTGGGAGACAGAAAGCATCTCTACGGTCTAGCATCTCTTCCCTTTGTGCACTGTCCCAACATTTCTGCCACCTCCAGTTGTTGAAGAAACATTCGGCAGAGTCTGTCCGGTGACTCGGTGGAGCCAAAGCCAGTATTGTGGAGCAGAAACAATAGGCTCTGAGAGCTGCACCTGCTTTCCAGGTATTGCTCTTTCCCAGAGAAACCTGTACGGGGGGTACCGTACCAAATACTCTTTCCCAGGTAAATCTTTGGATTTGCATAGGACTGATTTCATCAGTGACTTGGA